>NC_091372.1:14236008-14265921 GCF_038502225.1 Cherax quadricarinatus | reverse complement strand
GTCATAGAAAAAGTCCCTAGTGACCCATGCCTTACTGTTTGCCCTCCACAGCACACACAAATTAGCCTTGAGGGTATTCTTTTGTCTGAATGCTCTGGGAGTTTCTGAGTGATACACCAGTAGCAATCACCAGTAGCATTGGAACACATCAACAGAGTAAGCCTGTCTTTCATAGGCTTATGTCCTGGGAGTGCCTTTTCCTCCTCAGTAATGTAGGTCCTGCTTGGCATTTTCTTCCAAAACAGGCCTGTTTCATCACAATTAAACACTTGTTCAGGTTTCAGTCCTTCACTTTCTATGTACTCCTTGAATTCCTGCACATATTTTTCAGCTGCTTTGTGGTCCGAACTGGCAGCCTCACCATGCCTTATCACACTATGTATGCCACTACGCTTCTTAAATCTCTCAAACCAACCTTTGCTGGCCTTAAATTCACTCACATCATCACTAGTTGCAGGCATTTTTTTAATTAAATCCTGATGCAACTTCCTAGCCTTTTCACTTATGATCGCTTGAGAGATGCTATCTCCTGCTATCTGTTTTTCATTTATCCACACCAATAAGAGTCTCTCAACATCTTCCATCACTTGCGATCTCTGTTTCGAAAACACAGTTGAACCTTTGGCAAGAACAGCTTCCTTGATTGCCTTTTTGTTGCCCACAATAGTAGCGATGGTTGACTGGGGTTTATTATACAACCTGACCAGCTCGGAGACACGCACTCCACTTTCATACTTATCAATGATCTCTTTCTTCATCTCTATAGTAATTCTCACCCTTTTTCCTGTAGGGTTGGCACTAGAATCTTTCTTGGGGCCCATGGTCACTTATTTTGCAGATAAAATCACCAAAAATACTGTAATAATACGAAATATTCCGATTGTATGCTTGGATGTTACTGTGGAGGCTGGCTGGTAAACAATGCCACCGGCGGAACATGTGAGGGTGGCTAAGGCCACACATCAGACGCATCTCGGACGAGCAGCGTTGAGCGGGTTTTTTAGCGGTATGCGAGGCAAAATCTTAGCGATAAAACGTATCGGTATGCGGATTTAACGTTATGTAAGGCCAACGGTATGCGGGGGTCCACTGTATATGCTTGTACATGTATGTGTAGTGTGACCTAAGCGTAAGTAGAAGTAGCAAGACTTACCTGTAATCTTGCATGTTCATGAGACAGAAATAAAAAGACACCAGCAATCCTACCATCATGTAAAACAATTACAGGCTTCTGTTTTACACTCACTTGGCAGGACGGTAGTACCTCCCTGGGCGGTTGCTGTCTACCAACCTACTACCTATGAAGCATATATGCGAATAGTATTTAGATAAAGGTAGTTTTCATTGCATTTATGGATTTAGAAAAGGTATATGGTTATTTTCATATAGTCTGACTTGAGTCCTGGAAATGGGAAGTACAATGCCTGCACTTTAAAGGAGGGGTTTGGGATATTGGCAGTTTGGAGGGATATGTTGTGTATCTTTATACGTATATGCTTCTAAACTGTTGTATTCTGAGCACCTCTGCAAAAGCAGTGATAATGTGTGAGTGTGGTGAAAATGTTGAATGATGATGAAAGTATTTTCTTTTTGGAGATTTTCTTTCTTTTTTGGGTCACCCTGCCTCGGTGGGAGACGGCCGACTTGTTGAAAAAAAAAAAAATAAGGTAAAGTGGATAGAGGAGCAATGTGGCAGATGTTGCAAGTGTATGGAATAGGTAGTAAGTTACAAAATGCTGTGAAGAGTTTTTATGAGGATAGTGAGGCTCAGGTTAGGGTGTGTAGGAGAGAGGGAGATTACTTCCCGGTAAAAGTAGGTCTTAGACAGGTATTTGTAATGTCACCATGGTTGTTTAATATACAGTGGAACCTCAAATTTCGAACTTAATCCGTTCCAGGAGCTAGTTCTAAATTCGAAAAGTCTGAAATTCGAAGCAATATTTCCCATAAGAAATAATGGAAATACAATTAATCCGTTCCAGAAATCCAAAAATATTCACAAAAAAATATATTTTATAGATTAATTACAGTTTTACATACACACAACAAATGCTATAGTCTTTAATTATGTATAGTAATATAAAACATTTTTACTTACCTTTATTGAAGATTGGGGATGGCATCTGGAAGATAGGGAGGAGGAGAGAGTTGGGGTTAGTGTTTGGAAGGAGAATCCCCCTCCATGAGGACTTCCGGTATCAAAGCCCTCTCTGGGGTTGGTTCCCTTCTCTGTATTTTAATGCCACTAGGACCAGCTTGAGAGTCATTGGACCCCAGTCTCACAAAATAACTGTCTACAGTCCTCTGTTTCTGTCTCACAAAATAACTATCCACAGTCGTCTGTTTGTTTCACAAAATAACTGTCCACTATTGTCTGTTTCTCACAAAATAACTCCACAGTCGTCTGTTTGTCACAAAATAACTGTCCACAATCGTCTGTTTGTCACAAAATAACTGTTCACAATCGTCTGTTTCTCACAAAATAACTCCACAGTCGTCTGTTTCTGTCTCACAAAATAACTCCACAGTCGTCTGTTTCTGTCTCACAAAATAACTGTCCACAATCGTCTGTTTGTCTCACAAAATAACTCCACAGTCGTCTGTTTCTGTCTCACAAAATAACTCCACAATCATCTGTTTCTGTCTCACAAAATAACTCCACAATCATCTGTTTCTGTCTCACAAAATAACTGTCCACGGTCCTCTACATCCTGGCAAGCTCAATAAGTCTCACTCCAATCTCATACTTCTGTATTATTTCCTTCTTCACATCTATGGTGTTTCTTACTTTCTTTACCACAGGGGTACCGCTAGCAAGTTTCTTTGGGCCCATGGCAGCTTATTTCACAGCCCCACAAGCACTAAACACAGTTAAATAATCGTAAAATGTGTGAATGAGATCGCAGGTTAGTGTTCACTCAAGCATAAACAAAGCTAGACTGCTCATGGCGCCTGCGCGGGGACGCGGACAGAGCGGGCCAACGGACAGGTCCCGTACCCGGCGGTCCGAAAATAGGGGCGCGTTCGATAATAGGGACACAGTATGTCCGAAAAAATGGTCTTATTTTCGAAACGTTCGATATGTGATACGTTCGATTTTTGAGGTTCCACTGTATTTATAGATGGGGTTGTGAAGGAGGTAAATGCTAGGGTGTTGGGGAAAGGGGTGGGATTAAATTATGGGGAATCAAGTACAAAATGGGAGTTGACACAGTTACTTTTTGCTGATGTTATTGTGCTTATAGGAGATTCTAAAGAAAAGTTGCAAAGGTTAGTGGATGAGTTTGGGAGGGTGTGTAAAGGTAGAAAGTTGAAAGTGAACATGGATAAGAGTAAGGTGGTGAGGGTATCAAACGATTTAGATAAAGAAAAATTGGATATCACATTGGAGAGGGGGAGTATGGAAGAAGTGAATGTTTTCAGATACTATTTGGGAGTTGACGTGTCAGCAGATGGGTTTAGGAAGGATGAGGTTAACCATAGAATTGATGAAGGAAAAAAGGTGAGGAGTGCGTTGAGGTATATGTGGAGAGAAAAAGCATTATCTATGGAAGCAAAGTAGGGAATGTATGAAAGTAACAACACTCTTATATGGGTGTGAAGCTTGGGTTGTAAATGCTTCAGTGAGGAGGCAGTTGGAGGCAGTGGAGATGTCCTGTCTTAGGGCAATGTGTGGTGTAATTTTTATGCAGAGAATTCGAAGTGTGGAAATTAGGAGAAGGTGTGGAGTTAATAAAAGTATTAGTCAGAGGGCTGAAGAGGGGGTTGTTAAGGTGGTTTGGTCATTTAGAGAGAATGGATCGAAGTAGAATGACATAGCGTATAAATCTGTAGGGGAAGGAAAGTGGGGTAGGGGTTGTCCTCGAAAAGGTTAGAGGGAAGGGGTAAAGGAGGTTTTGTGGGCGAGGGGCTTGGACTTCCAGCAAGCGTGCATGAGCGTGTTAGTTAGGAGTGAATGGAGACGAATGGTTTTTGGGACCTGACGAGCTGTTGGAGTTGAGCAGGGTAATATTTAGTGAAGGGATTCAGGGAAACCGATTATTTCTATATAGCCGGACTTGAGTGCTGGAAATGGGAAGTACAATGCCTGCACTTTAACCCTTTTAGAACTGGTGCCATACGAGTACGGCTTGGACGCCAGAGTTGGTGCCGTACTAGTACTCTTAAATTCTAGTGCCTTCAAATCTAGCGAGAGAAAGCTGGTTGGCCTACATATGAAAGAATGGGTCTATGTGGTCAGTGTGCACAGTATAAAAAAAAATCCTGCAGCACACAGTGCGTAATGAGAAAAAAAAAACTCCGACCGTGTTTTTGCTTTAAAACAGCGATTGTGCAGTGTGTTTTCGTGTGCTATTTATGGTTGTATTCTAGTTTTCCTGGTCTTATTTTATAGAATGGAAGACATATTACAGAAATTGAGATAATTTTGATTGGTTTCACAATGAAAAGTACCTTGAAATTGAGCTCAAATTAGCAGAAATGTTCGATTTTTGCCAAAGTTCAAAAGTAAACAAATCAAGCTACGAGTCCAATACACGTCAACTGGTGAGTCTAATATTCTTTCACAAGTGCGCTGATATTATTTATACTATTTCTACACCATTTCTACACTAATGCAGTAGTCTGCATAACAGTAAATCTTCTATTTTTTGTGAGAATAAAAATTCAAAGTGGAAAGCAAAAGAATGTAAGAGAGGCCTGGGGACGTGACTAATGAACAGAGGAAATGTTATTTCACTGCCAGGAATGTCTGTCTTGTTTATTCTGGACCCTATCTGGAAATTGGTGTCTTTTGAAATTTGTGTGAAATTGGCAAAATTGCCAAATTCTGACCACTTTATTGGATAGTTGAAATCAGTAAATGGGAGGTTTCTTGTACTCATTCGATGGAAAAAATGGAGCTCTAGCAAAACAGTTAAGATTTTTGTCGACTGGTACATTGGAATTGGCCGAAAATAGGGCTCAAAGTGGGCGAAATCGCCTATGCATAAACATCGTCGAGACCGCTAACTTCGCGAGAGCATAATTCCATAAGTTTTCCATCAAATTTCATTATTATCGGGAAAAGATTCTCTATCATTTCATGTTTGTTTTTTTTTTTTTTTAATTTCCGACCCTGAGAACAAGTTTAGGAGAGGGGGTGTGCCGACCCTGAAAGGGGTTAAAGGAGGGGTTTGGGATATTGGCAGTTTGGAGGGATATCTTATATATCTTCTTATATGCTTCTAAACTGTTGCTTCTGGGCACCTCTGCAAAGACAGTGATTATGTATGAGGTGAAAGTGTCAAATGATGATGAAAATATTCTCTTTTTCGGTATTGTCTTTCTTTTTGGGTCACCCTGCCTTGGTGGGAGATGGCCAACTTGTTGAAAAAAAGATTTTTTTAACATGTCAGCCATTTCCTACCAATAACAAAAATAACACTGACTAGCTGGGAGATCGAACCCATGTTGTTTTAGCTCGCCTCATGGTGAGTGAAAATTCACGACACTCTAACCCACTGGCCCATACAAACTGGCAGTATCCCACAGAGGCAGAGTGACAGATGGCTTATCGAGGAATTCTGCTCCACGTCCCCGTGGAGAACGGTATATATGTAATTTACTTATTGTGTGCCCATAACGTGTGTACCATCAAGACACTGTGTACAAGGAAATCTTATGACATTACAATTGATTCAGGGTACAGTTCATGGAAAGAAATCTGTTTGACTTTTCTGGGTTATTCCTGGGTTAAAATATACATATGCATACACTATGATGTGCTGTATTTCTCGGTATATAAGGTGTGTGAGCATATAAGGCACATCCCAGTTTTGGCAGGCATATTCTGGGAAAAATAAAACAAATATTTGCTTCACAATAATACAGTGGACCCCCGCATACCGTTGGCATCACATAACGTTAAATTCGCATACCGATACATTTTATCGCTAAGATTTTGCCTCGCATACCGCTGAAAAACCCGCTCAGCGCTATTCGTCCGAGACGCGTCTAATGTGCGGCCTGAGCCAGCCTCACATTTTCCGCCGGTGGCATTGTTTACAAGCCAGCCTCCATGGTAACATCCAAGCATACAATCGGAACATTTCGTATTATTACAGCGTTTTTGGTGATTTTATTTGCAAAATAAGTGACCATGGGCCCCAAGAAAGCTTCTAGTGCCAACCCTGTGGTAAAAAGGGTGAGAAATATTATCGAAATACTGTGGTACCATGGTCAACTGCTGATGCTGCTGCTGCTGTAGCACTGTCAGCTGCTGTTGCTGCTGTACCACCATCAGCTGCTGCTGCTGCTGTAGTACCGTCTGCTGCTGCTGTAGCACCGTCTGCTGCTGCTGTAGCACTGTCAGCTGCTGCTGCTGTAGCACTGTCAGCTGCTGCTGCTGTAGCACTGTCAGCTGCTGCTGCACTGTCAGCTGCTGCTGCTGTAGCACTGTCAGCTGCTGCTGCTGTAGCACCGTCAGCTGCTGCTGCTGCTGTACCACCGTCAGCTGCTGCTGCTGCTGCTGTAGTACCGTCTGCTGCTGCTGTAGCACCGTCAGCTGCTGCTGCTGCTAATGCACTGTCAGCTGCTGCTGCTAATGCACTGTCAGCTGCTGCTGCTAATGCACTGTCAGCTGCTGCTGCTAATGCACTGTCAGCTGCTGCTGTAGCACCGTCAGCTGCTGCTGCTGTAGCACCGTCAGCTGCTGCTGCTGTAGCACTGTCAGCTGCTGCTGTAGCACTGTCAGCTGCTGCTGGTGTAGCACTGTCAGCTGCTGCTGCTGCTGCTGTAGCAGCAGCAGCAGCATACCGTACAATCCGCATACCGCTCGCTTTTTTCGCAAAAATTTTGCCTCGCATACCACCCAAAAACCCGCTCACCGCTCTTCGTCCGAGACGCGTCCAATGTGCGGCCTGAGCCACGCTCACATGTTCCGCCGGTGGCATTGTTTACCAGCCAGCCTCAGCGGTAACATCCAAGCATACAATCGGAACATTTCGTATTATTACAGTGTTTTTGGTGATTTTTTCTGGAAAATAAGTGACCATGGGCCCCAAGAAAGCTTCTAGTGCCAACCCTACAGCAATAAGGGTGAGAATTACTATGGAGATGAAGAAAAAGATCATTGATAAGTATGAAAGTGGAGTGCGCGTCTCCGAGCTGGCCAGGTTGTATAATAAACCCCAATCAACCATCGCTACTATTGGTGGTACAGCTGCTGCTGCTGTTGTACCACCGTCAGCTGCTGCTGCACTGTCAGCTGCTGCTGCTGTTGTACCACCGTCAGCTGCTGCTGCACTGTCAGCTGCTGCTGCTGTTGTACCACCATCAGCTGCTGCTGCTGCTGTAGTACCGTCTGCTGCTGCTGTAGCATCGTCTGCTGCTGCTGTAGCATCGTCTGCTGCTGCTGTAGCATCGTCTGCTGCTGCTGTAGCATCGTCTGCTGCTGCTGTAGCATCGTCTGCTGCTGCTGTAGCATCGTCTGCTGCTGCTGTAGCATCGTCTGCTGCTGCTGTAGCATCGTCTGCTGCTGCTGTAGCATCGTCTGCTGCTGCTGTAGCATCGTCTGCTGCTGCTGTAGCATCTTCTGCTGCTGCTGTAGCATCGTCTGCTGCTGCTGTAGCATCGTCTGCTGCTGCTGTAGCATCGTCTGCTGCTGCTGTAGCATCGTCTGTTGCTGCTGTACCACCGTCAGCTGCTGCTGCTGCTGTAGCACCGTTGTTGGTGTGGCTTATTGAGAATACCAAGAAACAATTAACCCCAGAGGATTTGCCACCCAGGATAACCCAAAAAAGTCAGTGTCATCGAAGACTGTAACTTATTTCCATTGGGGTCCTTAATCTTGTCTCCCAGGATGCAACCCACACCGGTCGACTAACACCCAGGTGAACAGGGAAAAATGCCTGGAACTAGTGCTCATATTGGTGAATTTAAAGCCAGCAAAGGTTGGTTTGAGAGATTTAAGAATCGTAGTGGCATACACAGTGTGATAAGGCCTGTTCTGGAAGAAAATGCCAAACAGGACCTACAGTACTCAGGAGGAAAAGGCACTCCCAGGACACAGTGTCTCATCAGTCATTGCTGCATCTTCAATAAAGGTAAGTGTCATTTATTCTTCATTTAGTAGAGTAGTACATGCACAATATATATTGTGCATGTACTACTCTACTATTGTGCATGTATCCTTCTCTTTGTGTGTAGGAAAATGTATATTTCATGTGGTAAAATTTTTTTTTTTCATACTTTTGGGTGTCTTGCACGGATTAATTTGATTTCCATTATTTCTTATGGGGAAAATTTATTCGCATAACGATAATTTCGCATAACAATGAGCTCTCAGGAACGGATTAATATCGTTATGCGGGGGTCCACTGTAGTGAGTTAGTGGCCGGCTGGTTATGCTCACACCATAACGCAAGAATTGGGACCTTGCACAGCTTGTTGTCTGTTCTACCACCATCAACCATTAAAAAACACAGCTTCCTATTGTTTACAGTTATTTACTACTGCTGAAGCTGGTTTGCTCATTATGTACTGGTAATATATGAATTTAAAATAGTAATAGTTACTACTATAAAATTATACAGGAAGCAGTTATCTAGGGCAGTATTTGGTTTACTTACCAGTATCAGAACATTGGAACAGTCACTTGCAGTAATCCAAGCATCGCCCTTCATCCTAACAACCATATAAGGCACAGTATGATTTTCTGAGATTTTTTTTGGAGGGAGGGGTGCCTTGTATGCCATTTTCATGTGCCCATAACGTGTATGTGCCCTCAAGACCATTGTCTTGAGTGAGAAAAAAAAACATATGTAAATGAAGTGTGACATGTCACATACTCCGTTTACAGTCCTGCTGAGTCATTGCTATTCACGATGCACTCCCGTTCTGGCCTTGCAGTTTTTTTTAATGTGCGTGATAAGGTGGCAGGACACCCAAAAAAGCCAAGCTGAGGTGTAAACCATTGGCTGGCAGCAAATTTGGTACCTACAGAAATTTGTGTTTATATAGGTCTTTCGCAAAAAAAAAAGTGCCTGTGTGTATACATACATTATGCACAGTTTAAGGGTTAATAATGGGAGAAAGTTGTACAAAGTTGTAGAAATGAAAGTTACGTACAGTCAAGGAAGGTTGTAAATAAATATTGAAAGGAAGAGGATCAAATGGTGGACTTAGATTTACTCTCCAGAATCAACAATGTTATGGATTGTAGGATTGAAATTTTTAGTGATTTATTGGAAGAGATAGAAGAATTGAAACTGACAGGGGTAGATAGAAGTGTAAGAGCAAAGTGCAGGAGGCCTGGGAAAAGATGAAATATTGCTCTTATTGGGAAGATAGCTTCACACAAAACATAAGCCATCAGAATAACCTAGACGAGTAATATAGAGAGTGGGGAGGTGTATGTAGGAGAAGTGCACACGATATACAGTGAATTAAGAAAAATTTCCTTCAGTGGTTTGGATATCTGGAAAAGATGACTGACTAGAGCTGTATAAGGTAGACGTTAAGCAGTGAAACACGTGGATGTTGAACAGATGGTACATATATTACTTTACAGAAAAGGGAGGTGGAAGATACTTACAAGATATATCTTTGAAGAAGGCATAGAGGATATATAATAGCAGCTGTCTACAGGGTTTTCACTCCTCACTGTTTTCTTGGAGGGTAGTTTCTGGGGAGATATTGTAATTTATATTCATATACTGTACATAATAAAATTTGTATCTCATCTTATAAGGAAAGTAGGAGAAGCAGCATGCAATCCTTGACCTTGCTTAATGACCCTCTTCTCAGACAAGTTGAAGAATTGGGTAGGGTTTTTCCTCTTTTCACTGTGAGGTGGTAGTGCCATGCTGTGATGACGTAAGTAAGCATGTGGGTAGCAAGCAGCAAATGTCTGGCTGATTAGGAAGTCAGCAGGAAAACTTGGCTTCAGGCTAGACTGCGAGAGTAGAGAACTCAGTATTAAAGGTAATAGCCATGTCCTTACAACCAATGTTGATCACTGTGCTCTCTCATTGACTTATTTCCTCTCCACAATCTTCAACTGACAATATATTGATGAAGTTTAAATAATATTGATGATTAAGTCTTGGTTATCTTGGGTCTTGAGTAGCCTTGAATGTATTAACCAAGCTACCAGGTGCTATATGACCCCTACCAGTTTAGCTCTTCCCCATGAATATAATAATATTAACGAACTAAGACATTTGTGAGCAGCTCAATGTATTCAAAGCTGTGATACTCGTTCTCTCTCCTTAAACAAGGAATTGTGCGACTTAATATTCCAAGTAATCCCCCCCCCCCTTTTTTTTTTTTTCCAAGACACTGGCCATCTCCTACCAGTGTAGGTCGACTCAAAATTGGAAAAAAACTCATGTTTATTTAATAGCTGTCTTGCCAGAAGTGCATAGAAATCACTATTAAAATAACTCTTAAGCTCAAATGACCCATTTTATGTTTGATGTACATATAGGGTGATTTATCCGAAGTGAGCTCTACTTACATTGATTTGGGGTAATAGTGATTATAATAAAAATATAGAATTTTTGTATATTAATTTGGGGTAATAGTGATTAAAAACAAATTATAAAAATTTTGTATACACTTGTACAGTTTTTGCATGTTAGCTAGAGAATCTAGTCAGTCACAGGAATATTAATATACAGTGGACCCCCGCTTATCGACTGCAATCCGTTCCTGAAGGTCGGCTGATAACCGAAATGGCCGATAACAGAATTAATATTTCCCATAAGAATTAATGAAAAGAAAATTCATTCATTTCCAACAAAAATATTCACACAAAAAAATTATTTTTTATACAATTATGTAAGTATTACATACATGCACTGGAAGAAAATCAGAATGCAGATGTAATATACGCAAAAGCATTTGACAAATGCGATCATGGCGTAATAGCCCATAAAATACGTGCTAAAGGAATAACTGGGAAAGTGGGGAGATGGATCTTCAACTTCCTAACAAATCGAACACAAAGAGTAGTGATCAACAGAGTTAAATCGGAGGCTGCCATAGTGAAGAGCTCTGTTCCACAAGGCACAGTACTCGCCCCCATCTTATTCCTTATCTTCATATCAGACATAAACAGAGATATACACCACAGCACCGTATCATCCTTTGCGGATGATACTAGGATCTGCATGAGGCTGTCATCTGCTGAGGACGCGGTTAACCTCCAAGAAGATATAAACAAAGTTTTCCAGTGGGCAACGGTAAACAATATGATGTTCAATGAGGACAAATTCCAACTACTCTGTTATGGAAAACTGGAGGAGATAATAACTAGAACAGAGTATACTACTGACTCCGGCCATACAATAGAGCGGAAAAATAATGTAAGGGACCTGGGAGTAGTAATGTCTGAGGATCTCACTTTCAAGGATCACAACAGTGCCACGATCGCACGTGCAAAGAAAATGATAGGATGGATAATGAGAACTTTCAAAACGAGAGATGCCAAGCCCATGATGATCCTTTTCAAATCACTTGTTCTCTCTAGGCTGGAATACTGCTGTACATTAACATCTCCATACAAAGCAGGTGAAATCGCAGATCTAGAGAGTGTACAGAGATCCTTTACTGCACGTATAAGTTCTGTCAAGCACCTTATCTACTGGGAACGCTTGGAAGCACTTGACTTGTACTCGTTGGAACGCAGGAGGGAGAGATATATCATAATCTACACTTGGAAAATCTTGGAAGGAATGGTCCCAAATCTGCACACAGAAATCACTCCCTACGAAAGTAAAAGACTGGGCAGGCGATGCAAAATGCCGCCAATAAAAAGTAGGGGCGCCATTGGTACACTAAGAGAAAACACCATAAGTGTCCGGGGCCCAAAACTGTTCAACAGCCCCCCATCAAGCATTAGGGGAATTGCCAATAAACCCCTGGCTGCCTTCAAGAGAGAGCTGGACAGATACCTAAAGTCAGTGCCGGATCAGCCGGGCTGTGGCTCGTACGTCGGACTGCGTGCGGCCAGCAGTAACAGCCTAGTTGATCAGGCCCTGATCCATCAGGAGGCCTGGTCATGGACCGGGCCGCGGGGGCGTTGATCCCCGGAATAACCTCCAGGTAATCCAGGGAACCTTTATTGAAGGCTAATGCTGGCTTCTGGAAGATAGGGAGGAGGAAAGTGGGAGGAGTTAGTGTTTGGAAGGGGACTCCCCCTCCATGAAGACTTTAGGTAGTAATGCCTTCTCTGGGGTTACTTCCCTTCTCTGTCTTTTACTGCCACTAGAACCAGCTTAAGAGTCACTGGACCCCTTTCTCACAAAATAACTGTCCAGAGTGCTCTGTTTCTGGCATCTCTTTAAGATTTCCCTGAAGTGGGACAGGGTTTTGTCACAAAACATGTTGCAGATATGGCTTGTTTCAGCTTTGTCAGGGTGGTGTTTCTTTACAAAAGCTTGCACCCTGGTCCACATTGCACACACCTATTTAATCTCTGAAGAAGGCACCTCTGTCACTCCCTCTTCCTCCTCCTCCTCCTCCTCCTCTGAAGCATGTTCCTCAGCTGCAGTCTGTTGCTGTTCAAGTTGAAGCTCTTCAGTGATAAGCTCTTCCCTGTGGTCCTCCACCAACTCTTCCACATCCTCACCATTCACCTCCAACCCCAGGGACTTCCCCAAAGACACAATAGAGTCCACAGGGTCAGGGTCACGGCGAGTCTCAAACCCTTCAAAATCCCTCTCTTGGGCACAATCTGGCTACAGTTTTCTCCAAGCAGAGTTCAAAGTCCTGGAAGTCACTCCCTCCCAAGCCTTACCTATAAGGCTTATGCAATGGAGGATAGTGAAGTGATTCCTCCAGAACTGTCTTAGGGTCAGCTAAGTGTCTGAGGTCACTTCAAAGCACTTTTGAAACACTGCTTTTGTGTAGAGTTTTTTGAAGTTAGAAATAACCTGCTGGTCCATGGGCTGGAGGAGAGGAGTGGTGTTAGGAGGCAAGAACTTCACTTTTATAAAACTGAAGTCCCTAAACACTTGGTCTTCCAAGTCTGGAGGATGTGCTGGAGCATTGTCCAGTAACAGGAGGCACTTGAGTGGCAATTTCTTTTCCAGGAGGTATTTTTTTTACACTTGGGCCAAACACATCATTAACCCACTCTTTGAAAATTTGCCTTGTGACCCGTGCCTTATGATTAGCTTTCCACATCACACACAATCTATTCTTCATGACATTGTTTTTGTTGAACACTCTTGGATTTTCTGAGTGAAACACAAGTAAAGGCTTCACTTTGAAATCCCCACTAGCATTACCACACAAGAAAAGAGTAAGCCTGTCTTTCATAGGCTTGTGTCCTGGCAGTGCCTTTTCCTCCTGGGTAATATAGGTCCTCTTTGGCATTTTCTTCCAAAACAGGCCTGTTTCGTCACAATTGAAAACTTGTTGGGGTTCGAATCCTTCAGCGTTTACATAGTCCTGGAATTCGTGAACATTCTGTTCAGCTGCACATTTGTCAGAACTTGCAGCCTCACCATGCCTTACAACACTGTGTATGCCACTATGCTTCTTAAATCTATCAAACCATCCTTTGCTGGCCCTAAATTCACAAACTGCAGCACTTGTTCCAGGCATTTTCTTTGCAAGATCCTCATGCAACTGCTTTGCCTTCTCACAAATAATACACTCCACTACACTGTCTCCCACTAATTCTTTTTCCTTAGTCCACAATAATAATAACTTTTCCATCTCTTCCATTATCGGTGTCCTTTGTTTAGTTAGAAAAGCTACTTCTTTTGCAACATTAGCATCTTTGATTTGTTCTTTCTTGGCCAGGATGGATGTAATTGTTGATTTATTCTTGCTGTACATCCTGGCAAGTTCCACCACCTTCATACCATTCTCAAACTTTTCGATCACTTCATGCTTTAATTTCATGGTGTTTCTCACTTTCTTTACCATAGGAACTTTCTTTGGAGCCATGGTTACTTTTTTCACAGTTGCACTGCAAGGAAAACCACTAAAAACAATGGTAAACAAGTGAAATGTTTGGATGTATGAGAAGAAGCCTCCTCAGCCACCGAGAGACAAAGCCAAACTGAAGCGCAAGCTGCCCCAGCCGGCAGATGGACGCGTCCAAAACCGCCGATAACCGAGCGAACGGCTAATAACCAGGCACCAAAAAACCCACTGATAACTGAATTGGCCGATAACCAAACTGGACCATAACCGGGGTCCACTGTACAGAGGAACCTCAGATTTTGAACGTGTCGCTTATCGAACTCTTCGAAAATCGACTGCTTTTTCGAACTAACTTTGTCCCTATTATCGAACTCGCCCCTTCTTTCGAACTGCCAGGTACAGGACCTGTCCGCCAGCCCGCTCTGTCCGCGTCCCTGGGCAGGCACCGTGAGCCAATCTGGCTTTGTTGATGCTTGAGTGAACACTAACCTGCAGTCTTATTCAAACATCTTAGGATTAATTCATTGTGTTTAGTGCTTGTGGAACTGGGAAATAAGCTATTGTGGGCCCAAAGAAACTTGCTAGTGGTACCCCTGTGGTAAAGAAAGTGAGAAACACCATAGATGTGAAGAAGGAAATAATATAGAAGTATAAGAGTGGTGTGCGAGTTGAGCTTGCCAGGATGTACAGGAAAAACAAGTCGACCATCGCTTCTATCCTGGCTTTCTTAAAGAAAGAACAAATCAAGGAAGCTGATGTTGCGAAAGATGTTGATAGGCTAACCAAAAAAAGACCATAGATAGTTGATCAGGTTGAGAAGTTGTTGCTGGTGTGGATCAAGGATAAAGAGATGACAGGTGATAGTGTTTCAGAGACGATTATTTGTGAAAAGGCAAGGAAGTTGCATGCTGATTCAAAGATTAAGGAGATTTGCGCCAAGTGGAATGATGTCCAAATGTTTGTGCAGAAGTGCCACCCTGAGCAAGCTGAAACAAGCCATCTTTGTAACAAGTTCAGTGACAGAACCATGTCCTATTTTAGGGGTCCAGTGGCATTAAAAGACAGAGAAGGGAAGTAACCCCAGAGAGGGCTTTAATACCTGAAGTCCTTATGGAGGGGAATTCCCCTTCCAAACACTAACCCCAACTCTCTCCTCCTCCCCATCTTCCAGATGCCATCACCAATCTTTAGTAAAGGTAAGTAAAAATGTTATTTTTATGTTTATTTAAATTTATTAATAATTGTACACTATATTTGTTGTATGTATGTAAAACTATAATGTAATACTATCTATAAAATGTATTTTTTTGTGAATGTTTTTGGGTGTCTGGAACAGATTAATTGTATTTCAATTATTTCTTATGGGAAATATTGCTTTGCCTTTCCAACCTTTCGACTTTAGAACTAGCTCCTGGAACGGATTAAGTTCGAAATTTAAGGTTCCGCTGTCCTAATATTACAGCTTCAAACCAAATTTATTTTTAAATGGTCATATTATAATTTTTCTTGTTAAAATAGCCACTCAGTATAACAAAGAGAGTAGGGGAGACCTGTTCAATTACAGATACTCCTTGCTTTATGAAGGTTCGACTTTTAATATTTTGACTTCATGATGGTGCAGTAGTGATGCACATTCAGTGGTCATGAAACTTTGATAGGATAAACTACTACTACTACTACTTTCAACAAACCGGCTGTATCCCATCAAAGCAGGGTTACCCTAAGGTAAACAAAAGAGAAAAAACAAAACATTTCTCTTCTTAAATTTAGTAATGTATACAGGAGTAAGGGTTACTAGCCCCTTGGCCTGGCATTTTAGTTGCCTCTTACGACACACATGGCTTACGGAGGAAGAATTCTGTTCCACTTACCCATGGAGAAAAAAGTGAGGTGTACTCCAGGTAGACCTGAACAGCTGACCCAACTGTCTGTCATGATCAGTGATGCAACCTGACCACCACGCCTCCTTCTAGGATAAGCTTGTATTCATTTATTTACTTTTCATTACTGACATTTAGTTACAGTAATTATTCGTTTTATTCAGTGACAGTATATATTCATATTCAGTTTACGATATTTTCAATTTACGATGGATTCCTTAGAACGTAACCCCACCATAAGTGGAGGAGCACCTGTATTGTCTTGGCAGAAGTGTGCAGATGTGACAGTTCAGATGATCCTCTGAACTGCAACATCCTCACCCCTCCTTGTTCTCTTAAAAGCTACTATATCTGACTGACTGATGCTGCTATAAACAAGAATGAATTAGACTCTCCCACAGGAGTATGTGTTCAGCAGGCAGATACCTCGGATAATCAAGACTTTGACTTTTGTATGTAATATGCATATGCTAATTGTTCTTTAGTTTTTATATGACATTTCCATTACAACATATATCATCTATTGACTTCAGTATACTGTGTCTTATAGAATAAAATGTATATATAATAATTAGTTGAAATGCATAATTTCATAAAAGTGACCCATGAAGGGGTTATTAAAGGTGCACAGTCTTGTACTCTTGTTTATTATTATTATTATTATTGTATTATTTATTTATTTATTTATTTATTATTATATTGCATTATTTTAATGTATTTATTTTTTATTTGCTTGTTTAATATTATCAGGAGAAATGCAGAGTGGATTTACGGGTGAGGCATGTTGAAGAGTTGCTTAATGTAGGTTAGGTTTTTGTTGGCACAAAAAATATTCACTATATAACTCTTGTTCTAAGAATTACTTATACAGGTGCAGCTTAACTCTATTAGAGGAAATGTAGTCAAATATAACACTGTTAAGAAAGCTGGCTGTTTACATCAGAATAATAATTAAAAGATACTTAGCAGTTTTAATTGTAGATTCAATTTATGAATCTCTCCTAATGTAGGTTACAGATTTGTGTTAACTGTATTAGACTCATGTTTTTTTACAGGGTGTTTAGTATTCTACTTTTTCTCAGAGTTCATCTGAAGGTAGTGAAAGTTTGTTGGAATGTAGTATGCTGAGATGCACTCAACAGATTTAGGCTATTAGTATATAAAAATGTATGTGTTAATATTTTGTGAGAGCAGAGATGAGTGCAGTGATGAGTTTGGTTGCTGTCCAGAGTAGTCATGTGTTAGGTGGACTACATTTCTGACATTCACTGTATCTTCAAGACTCATGAAATCGTTATAACACGATTGCAAACAAACCAGGGAACGGGTGGAATTTGAGCCCATGGTGAGTGAGTTAAAACTCCAGGCCAGTGCACAAGCCTCTGGGCCAGTTGGCTACAATAAGATTCATTCAACTAGGTATATATATATATACCATAGGGAAGTTAGCATGGGCCACCACTGACCACAAATGCAAGTTTTTACAGATGAATCTCCCATCAGCATGGCTGTGGTGTGCTCTACCTCTAGTCCCTTCAAAGCTGCCATCATGATGGCTTTGAAGGGACTTGAGCTAGAGTATGATGGCCACGCTGGTGTGAGATTCATCTGTAAAAACTTGCATTTGTGGTCACAGTAGTGGTTCATGCTAACCTTCCTGTGGTATATAGAAATATACATAGTCCGATGAATGTTGTTGTGGCCAGCTGGCAGAATGACCTACACACTGGCCTGGAGTTTTACAACTCACTCACCATGGGTTCAGACATCGCCCGTTACATGGTTTAGTGTATCTTCACTTGTTGCTTACCACATAGTTAGGTGGTATGCAAAGCTGGTGGTGGTTATTGTAGCATGTGTGCATCTCACACGGCCACGGGGCCATGTTACAGGGCGGCACCAAGGGTACGGCAGCCTGGCCCGAAACCCCCAAGCAGGCAGGCAACATATTAGGCGGCAACCTCACCCCAGCAGACCGCCACGGCTCCGTCCAGGTAATACCATTTCTGGCGACGGGCATTCTCAATCCTGAATCCCTTCCTTTTGCTGCTGTTGCTGCTGCTGCTTATCATTAGATCAGCTGTTATGTAGATGAGTTGGGATGTATACAAAGTTAATTTATTCTTGGTTTATCCTTTGAAGATTTTCCTGTTAATATCTCAAGCAAGATCTCATAGTTGCTGATCTTGTGGTAAGTTTCCTTCCTCTCTCTCTCTCTCTCTCTCTCTCTCTCTCTCTCTCTCTCTCTCTCTCTCTCTCTCTCCAGCAACAGGTCTTAAAGTAGCCAGAAAGCATGAAAAAAAGTACCCTTGCCTCGCCTTCCTTCCCTTAAGATAACGTTACGTTGCAAGTCTCTGGCTTTTTTTCTACTGTGGTTTTTACCGGGCAGCTAAACAAACTTTTGATATTATCAGTAATAATATTTTTAGTAGATTACCTATATTAACAGTACATTATAAAATAAATATTTTATGGTTTAGTGACAGTACTTAGAATTACGTATTTAGTTTGTTGTTCTAGCTAATTTCCTATTTAATGTCTGACATAAGGCTTGCTTATAGCTGCTTCTAATTTCTCATTAAACTTTTAATTTCTAGTATTTGTAGAAGTACGTACTAAATTTGCATAGCAAAGCTCTATATTAATATATTTTGTTTTTAGTAATTATGATTATTATTATTATAATTATTGTTTTTTGGATTTTTCTGATGCATCTTGTTCATCAGCTAATCTAGTGATGCCTATCATAGCAAATGCTGCTGCCCGGTAATCCATTCCTCATCCTGAACAAAATAAGTCGTCATGGAAGGAAGCCGGCTACCTCTTTCCCTGGAGAGGAGACCATGACTGCCAACATTAACCTGTATACAGCGTGCTCAGTAAAGGCTCGTAGCAGAATTATTTAACTATTGGCTAACTACTAAACTACTGTTTATCACATACAGTATGTCTATAGTTAAGTGGGGAACTGGGCACGATGTAGATCAACAAATTAATTTTTGTTGGCTGAATTTAAGCTGCATCACACATAACTTACAGTGACCTGATATGTATGGCAAGTTTTTTTCCTTGCCACGTCGGCCATTTTTCACTGAGGTAGAGTGACCCTACAATTGAAACATTGGCCATCGTTCATCCAATAGCTGTCTGTGCCAGAAGTTTACAAACATCATGGTTGAAGTTACCCTCCAAATGGCAACATCCCCAGCTATCCTCATTGCAGGCACTGTGCTTCCTACCTCCAGGACTCAAGTCCTGCTAGCCAGCCATAAATGTTACCTTAGTTCCAATCCACTGAACGCTCACACTCTAAATTTATATTCAGTAAAGCAATCATGTTGTGCTTTGTGCTCATCCGAGGACATTATTCAATAATAATGTTGGTATCATGACAGAAAGTTGATACAGTACTTTATAGAAGAGAATATTAGTTGTGTAATAATATTGTAGGTAATAAAAGCAGTGACACCAGTGTTAACATTTATAATATATACATTATTACATTGTAATGAGTCACTATAATGTAAGTACAGTAAGTAGGTACAGTTGACCCTAGCTTAAAGATTCACAGATAAACTACACATAGGAGAATGAAACATACGAGTGTTTCAGTCTGACTTGCGACCATTAACCCTTTGAGGGTCCAAGCCGTAGTTCCATGTCATGAGCTCAGCTCACTTAGATAATCTGTGAGTGATAAATTTGGGCCTAGATATGAGAGAATGCAGCTATGTGGTGCACCATATAAAACAAATCCTGCAGCATGCAGTACATAATGAGAAAAAAAATGTGACCATGTTTTTGGATTGAAACACCGGCTTTGCGGTGTATTTTTGTATGATTCTTACATTTGTATTTACGGTTTCTTGGTCTCATTTGATAGAATGGAAAATATATTACAGATTGGTTTTAGTACTGAAAATAGCTTGAAATTGAGCTCAAAGTAGTGGAAATGTTCGATTTTTGCCAATGTTTAAGAGTACACAAATGGAGTCATGCATCCAATACATGTCAACTAGTGGGTCTAATATACATTTACGAATGTGCTGATATTATTTATACAATTATTGCAATTGCTAAATTACTAAAGAGAATAAGTACAAAATTGTTAAAGTGGGAAGTCTGAATGTGTGTGGATGTTGTGCGAATGATAAGAAAGAGATGATTGTGGATATTTTGAATGAGAAGAAGCTGGATGTCCTGGCTTTAAGTGAAACAAAACTGAAGGGGATGGGCGAGTTTCAGTGGAAAGGAATAAATGGGGTTAGGTCAGGGGTTTCAAATAGAGTTAGAGCTAAAGAAGGAGTAGCAATAATGTTGGAGGATAAGCTATGGCAGGAAAAGAGGGACTATAAATGTATTAATTACTTAACATAAGAAAGGATCACTGCAGCAGGCCTGTTGGCCCATACTAGGCAGGTCCTTTGCAATCCATCCCACTAACAAAACATTTGCCCAACTCAATTTTCAATGCTACCCAAGAAATAAGCTCTGATAACTCTATCCCACTCAAATCCAACCCCTCTCACATATATTTATCCAACCTAAATTTAAAACTACCCAAAGTCCCAGCCTCAATAACCTAACTAGATAGACTGTTCCACTCATCAACTACCCTATTTCCAAACCAATACTTTCCTATGTCCTTACTAAATCAAGGATTATGTGGAGTAAAATAAAGGTTGGATGTGAGAAGTGGGTTATAGTAAGCGTATATGCACCTGGGGAAGAGAGAAGTTTAGAGGAGAAATAGAGATTTTGGGAAATGTTGAGTGAATGCATGGGGAGTTTTGAACCAAGTGTGAGAGTACTTGTGGTTGGGGATTTTAATGCTAAAGTGGGTAAAAATGTTGAGGGAGTAGTAGGTAAATTTGGGGTGCCAGGGGTAAATGAAAATGGGGAGCCTTTAATTGAGCTGTGTGTAAAAAGAGGTTTGGTAATAAGTAATACATATTTTATGAAAAAGAGGATAAATAAATATACAAGGTATGATATAGCACATAATGAAAGTAGTTTGTTAGATTATGTATTGGTGGATAAAAGGTTGATGGGTAGGCTCCAGGATGTACACCTTTATAAAGGGGCAACTGATATATCAGATCATTATTTAGTTGTAGCTACAGTTAGAGTAAGAGGTAGATGGGACAAGAGGAAAATGGCAACAAGAAGTAAGAGGGAGGTGAAAGTGTATAAACTAAGGGAGGAGGAAGTTTGGGTGAGATATAAGCAACTATTGGCAGAAAGGTGAGCTAGTGCAAGTATGAGTAGTGGGAGGGAGGGGTTGAAGAGGGTTGGAATAGTTTTAAAAATGCAGTATTAAAATGTGGGGCAGAAGTTTGTGGTTATAGGAGGGTGGGTGCAGGAGGAAAGAGGAGTGATTGGTGGAATGATGAAGTAAAGGGTGTGATAAAAGAGAAAAAGTTAGCTTATGAGAGGGATTTACAAAGCAGAAGTGTTATAAGAAGAGTAGAGTATATGGAGAGTAAAAGAAAGGTGAAGAGCGTAGTGAGAGAGTGCAAAAGGAGAGCAGATGATAGAGCAGGAGAGGCACTGTCAAGAAATTTTAATGAAAATAAGAAAAAATTTTGGAGTGAGTTAAACAAGTTAAGAAAACCTAGGGAACAAATGGATTTGTCAGTTAAAAACAGAGTAGGGAAGTTAGTAGATGGTGAGATGGAGGTATTGGGTAGATGGCAGGAATATTTTGAGGAACTTCTAAATGTCGATGAAGAAAGGGAGGCAGTAATTTCATGCACTGGTCAGGGAGGCATACCAACTTTTAGGAGTAAAGAAGAGCAGGATGTGAGTATGGGGGAGGTGCGTGAGGCATTACGTAGAATGAAAGGGGGTAAAGCAGCTGGAACTGACGGGATCATGACAGAAATGTTAAAAGCAGGGTGGGGGGTATAGTGTTGGAGTGGTTGGTATTTTTGTTTAATAAATGTATGAAAGAGGGGAAGGTACCTAGGAATTGGCAGAGAGCATGTATAGTCCCTTTATATAAAGGGAAGGGGGACAAAAGAGATTGCAAAAATTATAGAGGAATAAGCTTACTGAGAATACCAGGAAAAGTGTACAGTAGGGTTATTATTGAAAGAATTAGAGGTAAGACAGAATGTAGGATTGCAGATGAGCAAGGAGGTTTCAGAGTGGGTAGAGGATGTGTAGATCAAGTGTTTACATTGAAGCATATATGTGAACAGTATTTAGATAAAGGTAGGGAAGTTTTTATTGCATTTATGGATTTAGAAAAGGCATATGATAGAGTGGATAGAGGAGCAATGTGGCAGATGTTGCAAGTATATGGAATAGGTTTGTCAGTTACTAAATGCTGTAAAGAGTTTTTATGAGGATAGTGAGGCTCAGGTTAGGGTGTGTAGAAGAGAGGGAGACTACTTCCCAGTAAAAGTAGGTCTTAGACAGGGATGTGTAATGTCACCATGGTTGTTTAATATATTTATAGATGGGGTTGTAAAAGAAGTAATTGCTAGGGTGTTCAGGAGAGGGGTGGGATTAAATTATGGAGAATTAAATACAAAATGGGAAGTGACAGTTACTTTTTGCTGATGATACTGTGCTTATGGGAGATTCTAAAGAAAAATTGCAAAGGTTAGTGGACGAATTTGGGAGTGTGTGTAAAGGTAGAAAGTTGAAAGTGAACATAGAAAAGAGTAAGGTGATGAGAGTATCAAATGATTTAGATAAAGAAAAATTAGATATCAATTTGGGGAGTAGTAGTATGGAAGAAGTGAATGTTTTCAGATATTTTGGAGTTGACGTGTCAGCAGATGGATTTATGAAGGATGAGGTTAATTATAGAATTGATGAAGGAAAAAAGTTGAGTGGTGCATTGAGGTATATGTGGAGGCAAAAAACGTTATCTATGGAGGCAAAGAAGGAATGTATGAAAGTATAGTAGTACCAACACTCTTATATGGGTGTGAAGCTTGGGTTGTAAATGCTGCAGCGAGAAGGTGGTTGGAGGCAGTGGAGATATCCTGTCTAAGGGCAATGTGTGGTGTAAATATTATGCAGAAAATTCTGAGTGTGGAAATTAGGAGAAGGTGTGGAGTTAATAAAAGTATTAGTCAGAGGGCTGAAGAGGGGTTGTTGAGGTGGTTTGGTCATTTAGAGAGAATGGTTCAAAGTAGAATGACATGGTGATAGTATAAATCTGTAGGGGAAGGAAGGTGGGGTAGGGGTCGTCCTAGAAAAAGTTGGTGGGAGGGGGTAAAGGAGGTTTTGTGGGCGAGGGGCCTGGACCTCCAACAACCGTGCGTGAGCGTGTTAAATAGGAGTGAATGGAGACGAATGGTATTTAGGACCTGACGAGCTGTTGGAGTGCGAGCAGGGCAACATTTAGTGAAGGGATTCAGGGAAACCAGTTACGTATTTTATATAGCCGGACTTGAGTTCTGGAAATGGGAAGTACAATGTCTGCACTTTAAAGGAGGGATTTCGGGATATTAGCAGTTTGGAGGGATATGTTGTGTATCTTTATACGTATATGCTTCTAAACTGTTGTGTTCTGAGCACCTCTGCAAAAACAGTGATTATGTGTGAGTGAGGTGAAAGTGTTGAATGATGATGAAAGTATTTTCTTTTTGGGGATTTTCTTTCTTTTTTGGGTCACCCTGCCTCGGTGAGAGACGGCCGACTTGTTGAAAAAAAAAAATTATCGCAGTATTGCATAACAGTAAATCTTCTATTTTTTGGTGTGAATAAATTTTTTTATGTAAATCAAACTCAAAATGGAATACATCTGTAAAGCCTGGAAACATAACTGAGAAACAGAGGAAATGTTATTTTAGTGCCAGGAATGTCTGCATTGTTTATTCTGGACCCTATTTTGAAATTGAAATATTTTGAATTTTGTTGAAATTGGCCAAATTGCCAAATTCTGATCACTTTATTGGGTAGTTGAAATAGTTGATTGGGCAGTTTCTTGTGCTCAATCGATAAAATAGAAGTAATACTAGCAAAATAGCTAAGAATTTGGTTGACTGGAATAATGTAATTGGCCTAAACTAGGAGTCAAAGTGGGCAAAATTGCCGATGCGTAAATATCGCTTACACAATAAAATTTGCTATAGTGCAGTTTCATAAATTTCCCATCAAATTTTGTACGTTTTGTTTCATTACCTTCAGAAAAAGATTATCTGCCATTTCATAAGAATAAAAGTAAATTTTGTTTTGAAAATTCTTGGACCCCTCAAAGGTTTAACTAGTGAGATGGCACTATGGGAAGGCAGCCATTATATATGCTGGGTTGCTTACCTTCACATGTGTGTGACTAGTTAATGTTAAAAGTTGGATGGAAAGATTGTCAAGAGTTTTATTCTCCTATGTGTGGGTTATTTGTGTATTGTTCCAGTCATAGTATTGTGCTATTTTGTTATCGATTAAAGACCTAAGACAGACAAAAGACCAAACAGAAGGCCAAACCTAAGACCAGACAAAAGTGTCATTGATTATATTATATTATAATTAGATGTGAACCAAGGCATATCTAATTTCTATTAACTTTACTTTGGTGGGGGAGGAGGACGGAGGTGAAACTTATAACTGTGGATTCTACTAATGAGAGACTAACATCTCACTCTCCCATTACCTTACTCATTCTCCCCCATACCCTTCTTTTTTATTATTGTTAACCATTTACTTCTGTGTCAGTCCCTCATCCTCTCCCAGCTGAATGGGGCTTCCAGATGAGAAATGTGCCACCACCAGCTATTTCCTCAAGTAATGTCTTTTCCTTGCAGTTATTAAACACAGTTTTAGATATGATTTATAATACTGTATTAGCTGCTAAGGAGACAATAAGGAAAAATACTTCATATTGTGATTGTTGTCTGGAGTCTGGATACCAATACTTGATCACTTCTACTGATGCTGACTTCAGCCACATTGTAACTATATAACTGCAGTTTACTGTACATCTGAATCATCTATCTGGATTGTGTTTGTTATAGTAGATGCTGTGATGAGGGAGGCTTGCCACCCACTGTTCTTTGTTATAGTACAGGTTGATATGAGGGAGGCTTGCCACCCACTGTTCTTTGTTATAGTACAGGTTGATATGAGGGAGGCTTGCCACCCACTGTTCTTTGTTATAGTACAGGTTGATATGAGGGAGGCTTGCCACCCACTGTTCTTTGTTATAGTACAGGTTGATATGAGGGAGGCTTGCCACCCACTGTTCTTTCTGGATTTCTTTTCCTGTATTTACTTGCAAAAATGGATATGACACAATGTAGTAATGTTGTAGCTACTAATGTAGATATGATATGGCAACGCTTGTGTTAGTTTTGAAGAGAGAGAGAGAGAGAGAGAGAGAGAGAGAGAGAGAGAGAGAGAGAGAGAGAGAGAGAGAGAGAGAGAGAGACAGAGACACACACACACACACACACACACACACACACACACACACACACACACACACACACACACACACACACACACACACACACACACACACACACACACACACATACACACATACACACATACACACACACACACACACACACACACACACACACACACACACACACAGAGCAGCCAACATGGTTTCAGGGACGGGAAATCCTGTGTCACAAACCTACTGGAGTTCTATGACATGGTGACAGCAGTAAGACAAGAGAGAGAGGGGTGGGTGGATTGCATTTTCTTGGACTGCAAGAAGGCGTTTGACACAGTTCCACACAAGAGATTGGTGCAAAAACTGGAGGACCAAGCAGGGATAACAGGGAAGGCACTACAATGGATCAGGGAATACTTGTCAGGAAGACAGCAGCGAGTCATGGTACGTGGCAAGGTGTCAGAGTGGGCACCTGTGACCAGCGGGGTCCCGCAGGGGTCAGTCCTAGGACCAGTGCTGTTTCTGGTATTTGTGAACGACATGACGGAAGGAATAGACTCTGAGGTGTCCCTGTTTGCAGATGACGTGAAGTTGATGAGAAGAATTCACTCGATCGAAGACCAGGCAGAACTACAAAGGGATCTGGACAGGCTGCAGACCTGGTCCAGCAATTGGCTCCTGGAGTTCAATCCCACCAAGTGCAAAGTCATGAAGGTTGGGGAAGGGCAAAGAAGGCCGCAGACGGAGTACAGTCTAGGGGGTCAGAGACTACAAACCTCACTCAAGGAAAAAGATCTTGGGGTGAGTATAACACCAGGCACATCTCCTGAAGCACACATTAACCAAATAACTGCTGCAGCATATGGGCGCCTAGCAAACCTCAGAACAGCATTCCGACATCTTAATAAGGAATCATTCAGGACCCTGTACACCGTGTACGTTAGGCCCATATTGGAGTATGCGGCACCAGTTTGGAACCCACACCTAGCCAAGCGCGTGAAGAAACTAGAGAAAGTGCAAAGGTTTGCAACAAGACTAGTCCCAGAGCTAAGAGGTATGTCCTACGAGGAGAGGTTAAGGGAAATCAACCTGACTACACTGGAGGACAGGAGAGATAGGGGGGACATGATAACGACATACAAAATACTGAGAGGAATTGACAAGGTGGACAAAGACAGGATGTTCCAGAGATTGGACACAGTAACAAGGGGACACAGTTGGAAGCTGAAGACACAGATGAATCACAGGGATGTTAGGAAGTATTTCTTCAGCCACAGAGTAGTCAGTAAGTGGAATAGTTTGGGAAGCAATGTAGTGGAGGCAGGATCCATACATAGCTTTAAGCAGAGGTATGATAAAGCTCACGGCTCAGGGAGAGTGACCTAGTAGCGATCAGTGAAGAGGCGGGGCCAGGAGCTCGGACTTGACCCCCGCAACCTCAACTAGGTGAGTACAACTAGGTGAGTACACACACACACACACACACGCTGATGGAGTAACAAATAAGTGGGAGGAGTGGCATGAAAGAGTCAAAGAGGCATCACCGGACATCATAGCTCTCACAGAAACCAAGCTTACAGGTATGATAACAGATGCCATCTTTCCAATGGGATACCAAATCCTGAGGAAAGACAGAGGGAACAGGGGGGGTGGAGGAGTGGCATTGCTGATCAAAAATCGCTGGAATTTTGATGAGCTGGAGAGAGGAGACAGCGGAGAAGAAAGTGATTACATAGCAGGAACGCTTCACTCTGGAGGTCCCAAGGTGGTAATAGCAGTGATGTATAACCCACCACAAAACAGCAGGAGGCCAAGGCAAGAGTACGACGAGAGCAATAGAGTGATGGTTGACACACTGGCTGGAGTGGCCAGAAGAGCTCATGCATGCAGGGCAAAGCTCCTGATCATGGGTGACTTTAACCACAAGGAGATCAATTGGGAGAACTTGGACCCGCATGGGGGCCAAGATACATGGAGGGCTAAGATGATGGAGGTGGTACTGGAAAACTTCACGTACCAACACGTAAGGGACACTACAAGAGAGGAGAGGAGAGGATGAACCAGCAAGGCTGGACTTAGTATTCACTTTGAGTAGTGCAGATATCGAGGACATCACATATGAAAGACCCCTTGGAGCCAGTGACCATGTGGTTTTAAGCTTCGAATACACAGTAGAGCTACAAGTGGAGGGAGAAGCAGGAAGGCCAGGACGAATGAAGCCAAACTACAAGAAAGGGGACTACACAGGAATGAGGAACTTTCTGAACGGGGTTCAGTGGGACAGAGAACTGGCAGGGAAGCCAGTTAATGAGATGATGGAATATGTAGCAACAAAATGCAAGGAGGCTGAGGACAGGTTTGTACCCAAGGGTAACAGGAATAATGAAAAAGCCAGGATGAGCCCATGGTTTACCCAAAGGTGCAGGGAGGCAAAAACCAAGTGTGCTAGGAAATGGAAGAAATATAGAAGGCAAAGGACCCAGGAGAATAAGGAGAGCAGTCGTAGAGCCAGAAAAGAATATGCACAGATAAGAAGGGAGGCCCAAAGACAATATGAAAATGACATAGCAGCGAAAGCCAAATCTGACCCGAAACTGTTGTACAGCCACATCAGGAGGAAAACAACAGTCAAGGACCAGGTAATCAGGCAAAGGAAGGAAGGAGGAGAGACAACAAGAAATGACCGTGAAGTATGTGAGGAACTCAACGAGAGATTCAAAGAAGTGTTCACAGAGGAGATAGAAGGGGCTCCAGAAAGACGGAGAGGTGGGGCACACCACCATGTGCTGGACACAGTGCACACAACCAAGGAAGAAGTGAAGAGGCTTCAGAGTGAGCTAGATACCTCAAAGGCAATGGGGCCAGATAACATCTCCCCATGGGTATTGAGAGAGGGAGCAGAGGTGGTATGTGTACCCCTAACAACAATATTCAATACATCTATCGAAACTGGGAGATTGCCTGAGGCATGGAAGACAGCAAATGTAGTCCCAATCTTTAAAAAAGGAGACAGACATGAAGCATTAAACTACAGACCAGTGTCACTGACATGTATAGTATGCAAAATCATGGAGAAGATTATCAGGAGAAGAGTGGTGGAACACCTAGAAAGGAATGATCTCATCAACAGCAGCCAACATGGTTTCAGGGACGGGAAATCCTGTGTCACAAACCTACTGGAGTTCTATGACATGGTGACAGCAGTAAGACAAGAGAGAGAGGGGTGGGTGGATTGCATATTCTTGGACTGCAAGAAGGCGTTTGACACAGTTCCACACAAGAGAGTGGTGCAAAAACTGGAGGACCAAGCAGGGATAACAGGGAAGGCACTACAATGGATCAGGGAATACTTGTCAGGAAGACAGCAGCGAGTCATGGTACGTGGCGAGGTGTCAGAGTGGGCACCTGTGACCAGCGGGGTCCCACAGGGGTCAGTCCTAGGGCCAGTGCTGTTTCTGGTATTTGTGAACGGCATGACGGAAGGAATAGACTCTGAGGTGTCCATGTTTGCAGATGACGTGAAGTTGATGAGAAGAATTCACTCGATCGAAGACCAGGCAGAACTACAAAGGGATCTGGACAGGCTGCAGACCTGGTCCAGCAATTGGCTCCTGGAGTTCAATCCCACCAAGTGCAAAGTCATGAAGATTGGGGAAGGGCAAAGAAGACCGCAGACGGAGTACAGTCTAGGGGGCCAGAGACTACAAACCTCACTCAAGGAAAAAGATCTTGGGGTGAGTATAACACCAGGCACATCTCCTGAAGCGCACATCAACCAAATAACTGCTGCAGCATATGGGCGCCTAGCAAACCTCAGAACAGCATTCCGACATCTTAATAAGGAATCATTCAGGACCCTGTACACCGTGTACGTTAGGCCCATATTGGAGTATGCGGCACCAGTTTGGAACCCACACCTAGCCAAGCACGTAAAGAAACTAGAGAAAGTGCAAAGGTTTGCAACAAGACTAGTCCCAGAGCTAAGAGGTATGTCCTACGAGGAGAGGTTAAGGGAAATCAACCTGACGACACTGGAGGACAGGAGAGATAGGGGGGACATGATAACGACATACAAAATACTGAGAGGAATTGACAAGGTGGACAAAGACAGGATGTTCCAGAGATTGGACACAGTAACAAGGGGACACAGTTGGAAGCTGAAGACACATATGAATCACAGGGATGTTAGGAAGTATTTCTTCAGCCACAGAGTAGTCAGTAAGTGGAATAGTTTGGGAAGCGATGTAGTGGAGGCAGGATCCATACATAGCTTTAAGCAGAGGTATGATAAAGCTCACGGCTCAGGGAGAGTGACGTAGTAGCGATCAGTGAAGAGGCGGGGCCAGGAGCTCGGACTCGACCCCCGCAACCTCAACTAGGTGAGTACAACTAGGTGAGTACACACACACACACACACACACACAGACACACACACACACACAGACACACACAGACACACACACACACACACACACACACACACGCACACACACGCACAGACACACACACACGCACAGACACACACACACACGCACAGACACACGCACACACACACGCACAGACACACACACGCACAGACACACACACACACACACGCACAGACACACACACACACACACGCACACACATACACGCACAGACACATACACACACGCACAGACACACACACACACGCACAGACACACACACACACGCACAGACACACACGCACAGACACACGTGCACACACATACGCGCGCACACACGCGTGCA
>NC_091372.1:14086008-14231008 GCF_038502225.1 Cherax quadricarinatus | reverse complement strand
ATAGTAGTGGGCAGGTGTGCACACACACATGTGATAGTAGTGGGCAGGTGTGCACACACATGTGATACTGGGCAGGTGTGCACACACACATGAGATAGTAGTGGACAGGTGTGCGCACACGTGATAGTAGTGGGCAGGTGTGCACACACATGTGATAGTAGTGGGCAGGTGTGCACACACACATGTGATAGTAGTGGGCAGGTGTGCACACACACATGTGATAGTAGTGGGCAGGTGTGCACACACACATGTGATAGTAGTGGGCAGGTGTGCACACACACACGTGATAGTAGTGGGCAGGTGTGCACACACACATGTCATAGTAGTGGGCAGGTGTGCATACACACACATGCCACATCCATCCCCCCAAATAATACTCATTACATTCACATTTTTTCTTGATTTTATCATTTGGAATGTGTTCCCTGAATCCCTTCATAAGTGTTACCTTGGTCATACTCCCACAGCACACTGTCATAAGTGTTACCTTGGTCATACTCCCACAGCACATTGTCATAAGTGTTACCTTGGTCATACTCCCACAGCACATTGTCATAAGTGTTACCTTGGTCATACTCCCACAGCACATTGTCATAAGTGTTACCTTGGTCATACTCCCACAGCACATTGTCATAAGTGTTACCTTGGTCATACTCCCACAGCACACTGTCATAAGTGTTACCTTGGTCATACTCCCACAGCACATTGTCATAAGTGTTACCTTGGTCATACTCCCACAGCACATTGTCATAAGTGTTACCTTGGTCATACTCCCACAGCACACTGTCATAAGTGTTACCTTGGTCATACTCCCACAGCACATTGTCATAAGTGTTACCTTGGTCATACTCCCACAGCACATTGTCATAAGTGTTACCTTGGTCATACTCCCACAGCACATTGTCATAAGTGTTACCTTGGTCATACTCCCACAGCACATTGTCATAAGTGTTACCTTGGTCATACTCCCACAGCACATTGTCATAAGTGTTACCTTGGTCATACTCCCACAGCACACTGTCATAAGTGTTACCTTGGTCATACTCCCACAGCACATTGTCATAAGTGTTACCTTGGTCATACTCCCACAGCACATTGTCATAAGTGTTACCTTGGTCATACTCCCACAGCACATTGTCATAAGTGTTACCTTGGTCATACTCCCACAGCACACTGTCATAAGTGTTACCTTGGTCATACTCCCACAGCACACTGTCATAAGTGTTACCTTGGTCATACTCCCACAGCACACTGTCATAAGTGTTACCTTGGTCATACTCCCACAGCACACTGTCATAAGTGTTACCTTGGTCATACTCCCACAGCACACTGTCATAAGTGTTACCTTGGTCATACTCCCACAGCACATTGTCATAAGTGTTACCTTGGTCATACTCCCACAGCACATTGTCATAAGTGTTACCTTGGTCATACTCCCACAGCACACTGTCATAAGTGTTACGTTGGTCATACTCCCACAGCACACTGTCATAAGTGTTACGTTGGTCATACTCCCACAGCACATTGTCATAAGTGTTACCTTGGTCATACTCCCACAGCACATTGTCATAAGTGTTACCTTGGTCATACTCCCACAGCACATTGTCATAAGTGTTACCTTGGTCATACTCCCACAGCACACTGTCATAAGTGTTACCTTGGTCATACTCCCACAGCACACTGTCATAAGTGTTACCTTGGTCATACTCCCACAGCACACTGTCATAAGTGTTACCTTGGTCATACTCCCACAGCACATTGTCATAAGTGTTACCATGGTCATACTCCCACAGCACATTGTCATAAGTGTTACCTTGGTCATACTCCCACAGCACACTGTCATAAGTGTTACCTTGGTCATACTCCCACAGCACATTGTCATAAGTGTTACCTTGGTCATACTCCCACAGCACACTGTCATAAGTGTTACCTTGGTCATACTCCCACAGCACACTGTCATAAGTGTTACCTTGGTCATACTCCCACAGCGCATTGTCATAAGTGTTACCTTGGTCATACTCCCACAGCGCATTGTCATAAGTGTTACCTGGGTCATACTCCCACAGCACACTGTCATAAGTGTTACCTTGGTCATACTCCCACAGCACATTGTCATAAGTGTTACCTTGGTCATACTCCCACAGCACACTGTCATAAGTGTTACCTTGGTCATACTCCCACAGCACAATGTCATAAGTGTTAACACTGTCATAAGTGTTACCTTGGTCATATTCCCACAGCACATTGTCATAAGTGTTACCTTGGTCATACTCCCACAGCACATTGTCATAAGTGTTACCTTGGTCATACTCCCACAGCACATTGTCATAAGTGTTACCTTGGTCATACTCCCACAGCACATTGTCATAAAATCCACTTGCCTCCACTCGCCCGTATTTAAGACACTCGTACACCTGTTTGATGTCCAAGCCCTTTGCATTCAGCAACTTTATCTTCTACCTCAAACCTTACCTATGATGACCCCTTCCCTCCACTACAGCTTTATACATCCTCCAAGTCATCCTATTTTACTCCATCTTTGAATATCCAGACCAACTCAGTAACCCCTTCTCAGTCCTCTGGATAATACTTTTAGTAATCCCACACCTCCTAATCTCCAAACTACGAACTCTCTGCATAATATTCATACCACACGTTGCCCTCAAACATGACATCATCACTGCTTCCAGCCTCTGCCTCCTTGTTGCAATATTTATATGCCCATGCATCTGACCCATTTAGGATTGTTAATATCAGTATACTCTGGTACATTCCCTCCATTGATAAGGTTCTTAGTCTCCACAGATACCTCATTGCACCCTGCACCTTTTTCTCCTCTTCATTTCAATGGTTCACCTCATCTTTCATAGACTTGTCCACTGACAAGTCAGCTCTAACATTTCAACACATTTCCTTCCTTCATACTTCTTCCTATCTGATATATATCCCCCTCATAGCATGGAGATAAGTTAAATACACTTCAGTAAACACACTCATAACATTGGGGATATGTTAAGTTAAATACACCTCAGTAAACACACTCATAACATGGTATATGTTTCTGAAAATCAGCATCTTATGAAATATACTGTAATCTTGTGTAAAACAAATTACATAAGTGAAAAACTGGGTTAAATTTGACATAGTGGCAAAAGCCAGTAAGTAGAAAGACACTGGTAGAAGAGAATCCTTTTAATACAAGTACGCCAAAATTCTAGCGGCTTCCAGTCTTGCGGGAGAAAACTGGTAGGCCTACATATGAGAGAATAGGTATAGGTGGCCAGTGATAGCAGTATAAAAAAGAAAATCCTGCAGCACGCAGTGCATAATGAGAAAAACTTTTTCGTTTAGAGCAGTGACTTTGCAGTGTGTTTTCATATGGTATTTATGGTTGTATTCTTATTTTCTTGGTCTCATTTGATAGAATTGAAGATATATTACAGAACTAGAGATGATTTTGAATAGTTTACAGACTAAAAGTATCTTGAAATTGAGCTCAAAGTAGCAAAGATGTTTGATTTTTGCCGATGTTCAAGAGTAAACAAATCATGTAATGCATCCAATACATGTCAACTGGTGGGTCTGATATGCTTTCATAAATGTGCTGATATTATTTATACCATTTCTACAATAGTAAATCTTCTGGTGTTTTCTTTTGTTTTTTTTTTTTTTTTTTTTTTTTTTTTTTTTTTTTTTTTTTTTTTTTTTTTTTTTTTTTTTTTTTTTATTTTTTTTTTTTTGTGTGTGTGTGAATAAAAAATCAAAATGGAAAGCAAGCGTAATACAGTGGAACCTCAGTATACAACCAGCTCCCTACTCGAACAAAGCTCAGCATTTGACCAAACCAGTACGACCTGCCAAAACTTTGCTGTAAACTATTTCGTGTTTCTTTGTCTCCCCCCCCCCCCTCCCTTTTTTTTTTTTTTTAAATGCCACGCTGGGGGTTACGACGCTTAGTAATAACGACCAACCAAACAGAAAATTAGTTGGGAAGAACTTGTTCGATACTCAAATAAAGCGGCACTTAAACAGCCTTCTGGAATGAATTAAAGTCGCATACCGAGATTCCACTGTATTAGAGGGGCCCAGAGATGTGACTAATGAATAGAGAAAATGTTAGTGCAATGAATGTTTGGATTGTTAATTCTGGACCCTGTTTTGAAATTGACCTTCCTTGAATTGTGTATGAGCTTGGCCAAATTACCAAATTCTGATCACTTTATTGGGTAGTTAAAATCGGTAAATGGGTGGTTTCTTGTACTTAATCAAGAGAGGAGTTGTAGCAAAATAGCTATGAGTTTGGTCAACTGGAACAATGGAATTGGCCAAAAATAGAGCTGAAAGTGGGCAAAATGTTTTGTTTATTACTATTTTTCTATCATATACACATATAGGTTCCTATAACTTCAAGAGGTTTTGAAAGCTTGTAGTTGTGTGGGGGTGGACTTGTAAATATGCTGAGTCAAATGATGCATCATACCACCACTCACACTCATTGCCTTCCACAACACAACCCTTCCTCCCCACAAACCTACCTACCTTCCTTCCATCCTCTTATCCCTTCCTACCTTCCCTCCCTCCTTCCTTCCATCCTCTCATCTCTTCCTCCCCCCCTTCCCTCCTTCCTCTCATCTCTTCCTACCTACCGACCTTCCCTCCTTCCTCTCATCTCTTCCTACCTACCTACCTACCTTCCTTCCTTCTTCCTCTCATCTCTTCCTACCTACCTACCTACCTTCCTTCCTTCTTCCTCTCATCTCTTCCTACCTACCTACCTACCTTCCTTCCTTCTTCCTCTCATCTCTTCCTACCTACCTACCTTCCTTCCTTCCTTTCTTCATTCAAGTAATTTAATTGCCTGTGAGACCAATATAAGTTATACTGAATGTATATTCACTAGTTGTATGCTACACAATAACCACACAGTCATTATATTGTTTACAAAACATGTTTACACAAACCAGCAATAAAAAATGTTTATTACTATTTTTCTGTCACACATACACATATAAAGTCACTGGACACTTCCCAGAACTGCTACAGCTTCTGTAAAGCTCATAGTTGTTGTGTGAGGGTGGACTTTACCATCACTCGCCACCCTCACTGCCTGTCAACTTCCTCCTCACCCCACCAACCCACATGGAAATAAGTCACTGTCTGAATTTTTTGGGTTATCCTAGGTTGATGGTCTCCTTCCTTCCCTCCCTCCTTCCTTTCATCTCTTCCTTCCTTCCTTTCTCCCTACCTTCCTTCCTTCTTCCTTCAGGTTTCCTGGGCATTGCTTTTGGTCACAAACTCCTCAAAATCATGAAATTCATCTTCACTGACACTTCCATCTGTGCTTGAACTCACTTGGGAACAAAAGAGCCCCAATTAGCCAAGGAGTGGGGAGTTTCTTAGTGCTAGACATGGTGAGCAAGGTGAAATAAAATGGCTTTCCCACAGTGCACCACTGGTCCCTGATTTTTTTTTGTACCGCGCACACTGACCATGGAGACCCATTCTCTCACATCTAGGTGTACCAGCTATTTCCTGCTAAATTTGAGGCCGCTAGAATTTACACATACTAGTACAGCACCAACCCTGGCACGTAAGCTGTACTAGTACGGCACCAACCCTGGCGGGTAAGCTGTACTAGTTACGCACCAACCCTGGCGGGTAAGCTGTACTAGTTACGCACCAACCCTGAAAGGGTTAAAAAACTAGTAGAAACTCATCACACTGTATAGGAAATTTTAATGCACTTGCATACAGTCTCAAAAAATATTAAGAATTATTTTGCTCAAGTCCATAACTTCTTGCACATGGGCCACAGTTTTGTGTAAAGCCCAACTAGTGAATATGATAAAAAGAGGCTTAATTAATCTCTTCTGTGCCCTAGTTCACCATTGCTACCCCATCCTTAACCCCTTCTCTACCTCCTTCACGATGATGTGTCAGCAACAACCTGGTTGACCAGGCAAGCACCAGACAGTCTGGGAGTAGAAAAAAAACTCAGAACTCGTCTAAGGTATAAAGACTGTTTGATAGATTTTTTTTTTTTTTTTTTTAGCACACTGGCTGTCTCCCACTGAGGCCGGAAGACCCGAACAAGAAACACTTTCACCATCACTCACGCTGTCACTGTCTTGCTAGAGGCATGCAGATATGACAGTTTAGATGTCACTCTACACAGCAGATATCCCAAACCCCTCCTTTAGAGTGCAGGCATTGTACTTCCCACCTCCAGGACTCAAGTCAGGCTAACCAGTTTCCTGAATTTCTTCACAGAATATTACCCTGCTCACACTCCAACAGCTCGTCAAGTCTCAAAAACCATTCGTCTCCACTCCTATCTAACATGCTCACATATGCCTGCAAAACAATCTTGCCAAATCAGCAAGTTGGGTTAAAAAGCATGGCATGTATAAAATACTTGTTTACAAGACTTTAGAGAGATACAAGACACATTCACCCAAATTCAGTAATGGTTTTTCTGAGTGTAATGTTTCTCTTCATATCCTACTGCAGTCTAATAATAAAATTAGTTGTTCACAGAGTGTGATATTTTTTTATAGTAGTATATAATGAAAGTAGCAGGGTAACTGAGATGATATCAACCCCACAAACAGGGCAGCATCACTATCAGTATTCCGAGTGGCACATTCTCTAGTTTCTAGAGGAAACTTGAGACTATGTCAGTCCATGACTTAGTATTGGTTCAGGACAGACCAAAACATAAAGTTTCCTCTCTAAATTGCTACATTGTAGCAAAGTTGTTCCAGCCATGATATTGTGATTTTCATTCAGTTGACTTTTACTGTGTTCTCTAAGTCTTCCTCTCTCGCATATACTGTGGTACTTCATAGGTACTATCAAGTGCTTCTTCCATATCATTATTAATTATGGATATGGGTAATTGAATTCTGTAATGCAGAATAAAAGATCACTTAAATATGTATGACAGGGATTAATTTTATTAAAATTTGTTAGGGTATCTTGTGATATTCTCTTGTTAGGTTAAACATTTGCAGGGTGTAGGAAATGCATTTAGAATACTGTATGTTGAAATGTGATCTAATGATGTTGATACTAAAAACTTTTGACCAAAAATGTTTTGTGTAATTTGTCTATGTAATGATAGTTATTAGAATGTGTGGAGTGGATCTAATATAGAATGTTACCTGCTGTCCAGGTTAGTTGCTATGCCTGTGTGTGTTTTTAAAGCTTCAATAAACTGTTGGTCTTGCATCCTGCATGGTTAGTAAGAGGCTTAAGTCATGTGGACACTGCCACCACCTAGACCAGCAAGTGCTTCTTCACTGGATGATTTGTATCTTCTTATGCATTGCATCTTCTAGTTTTAATATCAACAATACCTGTTTCCACCAGGAAACACTACTAGCTAACTAGTTCATTAATTAATTACTACTGTATGCTTCAGCCTGAACGGCAGATTAGAATTGTCTTTACTTAGCAACTTTTAATAACAAAATTAAAATAGTTTCTTTGCTTTGATTAAACAAAAGTTGAGTAATACTCTTGCTTATATTTTGTATGCTCCAGTATTTTACTGAGAAATGTTACCATCAGTAATATTTATTAATATTTTCAAAGATTTTTTGAGGAAAGTGGATGCCATTGTTTAAGAAATTTTGCTGAAAATATTGTTATATATGTTTTATGACCTAATTAGGGAATTTTTTTATAGTTTTACTACTACTCCTGCCCTCCATGTTTTACTACTACTCCTGCCCTCCATGTTTTACTACTACTCCTGCCCTCCATGTTTTACTACTACTCCTGCCCTCCATGTTTTACTACTACTCCTGCCCTCCATGTTTTACTACTACTCCCGCCCTCCATGTTTTACTACTACTCCTGCCATCCATGTTTTACTACTACTCCTGCCCTCCATGTTTTACTACTACTCCCGCCATCCATGTTTTACTACTACTCCTGCCCTCCATGTTTTACTACTACTCCCGCCATCCATGTTTTACTACTACTCCCGCCATCCATGTTTTACTACTACTCCTGCCCTCCATGTTTTACTACTACTCCTGCCCTCCATGTTTTACTACTACTCCTGCCATCCATGTTTTACTACTACTCCTGCCCTCCATGTTTTACTACTACTCCCGCCATCCATGTTTTACTACTACTCCTGCCCTCCATGTTTTACTACTACTCCCGCCATCCATGTTTTACTACTACTCCTGCCCTCCATGTTTTACTACTACTCCTGCCCTCCATGTTTTACTACTACTCCCACCCTCCATGTTTTACTACTACTCCCGCCATCCATGTTTTACTACTACTCCTGCCCTCCATGTTTTACTACTACTCCTGCCCTCCATGTTTTACTACTACTCCCGCCCTCCATGTTTTACTACTACTCCTGCCCTCCATGTTTTACTACTACTCCCGCCATCCATGTTTTACTACTACTCCCGCCATCCATGTTTTACTACTACTCCTGCCCTCCATGTTTTACTACTACTCCCGCCATCCATGTTTTACTACTACTCCTGCCCTCCATGTTTTACTACTACTCCTGCCCTCCATGTTTTACTACTACTCCCGCCCTCCATGTTTTACTACTACTCCTGCCCTCCATGTTTTACTACTACTCCCGCCATCCATGTTTTACTACTACTCCCGCCATCCATGTTTTACTACTACTCCTGCCCTCCATGTTTTACTACTACTCCCGCCATCCATGTTTTACTACTACTACTGCCCTCCATGTTTTACTACTACTCCTGCCCTCCATGTTTTACTACTACTCCCGCCATCCATGTTTTACTACTACTCCCGCCATCCATGTTTTACTACTACTCCTGCCCTCCATGTTTTACTACTACTCCCGCCATCCATGTTTTACTACTTCTCCTGCCCTCCATGTTTTACTACTACTCCTGCCCTCCATGTTTTACTACTACTCCCGCCATCCATGTTTTACTACTACTCCCGCCATCCATGTTTTACTACTACTCCTGCCCTCCATGTTTTACTACTACTCCCACCCTCCATGTTTTACTACTACTCCTGCCCTCCATGTTTTACTACTACTCCTGCCCTCCATGTTTTACTACTACTCCTGCCCTCCATGTTTTACTACTACTCCTGCCCTCCATGTTTTACTACTACTCCTGCCCTCCATGTTTTACTACTACTCCTGCCCTCCATGTTTTACTACTACTCCTGCCTTCCATGTTTTACTACTACTCCTGCCCTCCATGTTTTACTACTACTCCCGCCATCCATGTTTTACTACTTCTCCCGCCCTCCATGTTTTACTACTACTCCCGCCCTCCATGTTTTACTACTTCTCCCGCCATCCATGTTTTACTACTTCTCCCGCCCTCCATGTTTTACTACTACTCCCGCCCTCCATGTTTTACTACTTCTCCTGCCCTCCATGTTTTACTACTTCTCCTGCCCTCCATGTTTTACTACTACTCCCGCCCTCCATGTTTTACTACTTCTCCCGCCATCCATGTTTTACTACTACTCCTGCCCTCCATGTTTTACTACTACTCCCGCCATCCATCCATGTTTTACTACTACTCCTGCCCTCCATGTTTTACTACTACTCCTGCCCTCCATGTTTTACTACTACTCCTGCCCTCCATGTTTTACTACTACTCCTGCCCTCCATGTTTTACTACTACTCCCGCCCTCCATGTTTTACTACTACTCCCGCCCTCCATGTCCATGTTTTACTACTACTCCCGCCCTCCATGTTTTACTACTTCTCCCGCCCTCCATGTTTTACTACTTCTCCCGCCCTCCATGTTTTACTACTTCTCCCGCCCTCCATGTTTTACTACTACTCCCGCCCTCCATGTTTTACCACTTCTCCCGCCCACCATGTTTTACCACTTCTCCCGCCCTCCATGTTTTACCACTTCTCCCGCCCTCCATGTTTTACCACTTCTCCCGCCCTCCATGTTTTACCACTTCTCCCGCCCTCCATGTTTTACCACTTCTCCCGCCCTCCATGTTTTACCACTTCTCCCGCCCTCCATGTTTTACCACTTCTCCCGCCCTCCATGTTTTACCACTTCTCCCGCCCTCCATGTTTTACCACTTCTCCCGCCCTCCATGTTTTACCACTTCTCCCGCCCTCCATGTTTTACCACTTCTCCCGCCCTCCATGTTTTACCACTTCTCCCGCCCTCCATGTTTTACCACTTCTCCCGCCCACCATGTTTTACCACTTCTCCCGCCCTCCATGTTTTACCACTTCTCCCGCCCTCCATGTTTTACCACTTCTCCCGCCCTCCATGTTTTACCACTTCTCCCGCCCTCCATGTTTTACCACTTCTCCCGCCCTCCATGTTTTGCCACTTCTCCCGCCCTCCATGTTTTGCCACTTCTCCCGCCCTCCATGTTTTGCCACTTCTCCCGCCCTCCATGTTTTACCACTTCTCCCGCCCTCCATGTTTTACCACTTCTCCCGCCCACCATGTTTTACCACTTCTCCCGCCCTCCATGTTTTACCACTTCTCCCGCCCTCCATGTTTTACCACTTCTCCCGCCCTCCATGTTTTACCACTTCTCCCGCCCTCCATGTTTTACCACTTCTCCCGCCCTCCATGTTTTACCACTTCTCCCGCCCTCCATGTTTTGCCACTTCTCCTGCCCCCCATGTTTTCTTTATTTCCAGACATAACTGTAGAATAATCATTGCTACACATTAGAGAGTCAAACTTGTATATTCATGAATGGTTACGTTCCTACACGTCTTCCAAGTCTTGAATCTCCAATATAAAATTGTCTTCATAGTAAATTTTGTTCAGATTTGAGCTTATTTTGTGTCAAGTGTCACTAATTTGATGAATTATGACATAATGAAAAGGAATGAGAAAGATTTGGGTGTAGAAAATCCACTGTTTATATTTTTTAAGGAAATCCTGTAGATAGATTTTCTTTTTTGGTATTTTCTTTTTGGGTCACCCTGCCTAGGTGGGAGATGGCTGACTTGTTAAAAAAAAAAATGATTTGAATATATGTGGTGGTTGTGTGTCAAGCCTCCTGATGGTATCTGTCTTCAGGTTACCTATTGGTAAAAATGGATAACTGAATTCCATGACCTACGAACACTGAGTTTGGAGTGGTTGTGTAATGTCGGAAGTTTTGGGTTTTGTACCTCTGGGCAGCCATGATGAGAAGCAGATTTATCATATCTGGGTGATACTGGGTGGATTCCAAACTTTTTCACTTAATTTTTTTCCTTGAGGATTTCTTAAAATCACTGTGAACCCCCATCTTTGGAACCCATCTTTGGAACCCATCTTTGGAACCCATCTTTGGAACCCATCTTTGGAACCCATCTTTAGTGAAAGTTTGTGTGAGTGTGTGTACTTTGTTATGCTTCACAGTTTCCTGGGACACCCCGTGAGATGCTTCATCCACACTGAAGCATTATTGTTGGATGCCAGCATTTTTATTTAGTTTATACATTTTCTCATGCTCTTCATAACACTTGAAATCAGGATCTTCATGCAAATTTTCAAAATTTTCATATCCTGCTGTGGATCCCCGAAAATTTTTGAGGCCTGATCATGGATTATTAACTAGTGACACTGTGTGACTAGTTAATGATCCAAGTCAGACCAAAATGCCATCAAAACTTTGTCTTACATGTGCGAGTTATTTGTGTATATTGTGGTATACGATCCATCTTATGCATACTGATAAAGCTAAGCCTTTCGGGAGACTTCAGAACATAGTCTTGTTCAGAGCAGAAAGATCAAAGACATGCATTAATGTTGAAGGCTTTGATGAAATTATAAGTTAAATCAAGGCTAAACATTTTGGATGTGCAGTCTTAACCATGTCCAGTAGGTAGGTAGGGAAGGAGGAAGGGGAGTAGGTAGGGAGGGAGGGGAGTAGGTAGGTAGGGAGGGGAGTAGGTAGGTAGGGAGGGAGGGAGGCTAGGTAGGGAGGGAGTAGGTAGGTAGGGAGGGAGGGAGGGAGGGGAGTAGGTAGGTAGGGAGGGAGGGGAGTAGCTAGGTAGGGAGGGAGGGAGGGGAGTAGGTAGGTAGGGAGGGAGGGAGGGGAGTAGGTAGGTAGGTAGGGAGGGAGGGAGGGAGGAAGGGGAGTAGGGAGGGAGGGGAGTAGGTAGGTAGGGAGGGAGGTGAGTAGGTAGGTAGGGAGGGAGGGGAGTAGGTAGGTAGGGAGGGAGGGAGGGAGAGAGGGGAGTAGGTAGGGAGGGAGGGGAGTAGGTAGGGAGAGGGAGGGGAGTTAGTAGGGAGGGAGGGAGGGAAGTAGGTAGGGAGGTGAGTAGGTAGGGAGAATTAATATGGACCAACTGGGCTGAGTTGGTTGTCATGAGGCTGATCACCTGACATGCAATATATGTCAACAAGTGAAAATAAATAGCACATTCCCTTACCAAAGTGTAGCAAACATACAGGAACTCGCCACAACTATAACAGATAATCTTGTACCCGAGATGAATGCATTTGAAAAAGTAAGTCAAGTGATTACAGTGTAATTATGGTTCTGGATTGCTTTTGAGATTAATAGTCAAAATAGTCTTCTACTGAGCTGTAAAGGATCCTTGATACCAAGGAGCTGAATATTCTCTTCAAATTTGTTTATGCAGGTGGTTTATGTTAATTAAACATTCATAAATTATATAAATTTTGTGAAACATTAGTTAAGCAAAAAGAATAATATTGAATGCAAACAACTTTAGCAAGAGTGGTGAGAGGCTGGGGGAGGGGGTGGCAGGGAAGACCACTCATGATCTGGTGAGAGGCTGGGGGAGGGGGTGGCAGGGAAGACCACTCATGATCTGGTGAGAGGCTGGGGGAGGGGGTCATGATCTGCAGGGGGGTGGCAGGGAAGACGACCACTCATGATCTGGTGAGAGGCTGGGGGAGGGGGTGGCAGGGAAGACCACTCATGATCTGGTGAGAGGCTGGGGGAGGGGGTGGCAGGGAAGACCACTCATGATCTGGTGAGAGGCTGGGGGAGGGGGTGGCAGGGAAGACCACTCATGATCTGGTGAGAGGCTGGGGGAGGGGGGTGGCAGGGAAGACCACTCATGATCTGGTGAGAGGCTGGGGGAGCTGGGGGAGGCTGGGGGAGGGGGTGGCAGGGAAGACCACTCATGATCTGGTGAGAGGCTGGGGGAGGGGGTGGCAGGGAAGACCACTCATGATCTGCAGGGAAGACCACTCATGATCTGGTGAGAGGCTGGGGGAGGGGGTGGCAGGGAAGACCACTCATGATCTGGTGAGAGGCTGGGGGAGGGGGTGGCAGGGAAGACCACTCATGATCTGGTGAGAGGCTGGGGGAGGGGGTGGCAGGGACGACCACTCATGATCTGGTGAGAGGCTGGGGGAGGGGGGGCAGGGGACCACTCATGATGGCAGGGAAGACCACTCATGATCTGGTGAGCGGCTGGGGGAGGGGGTGGCAGGGAAGACCACTCATGATCTGGTGAGAGGCTGGGGGAGGGGGTGGCAGGGAAGACCACTCATGATCTGGTGAGAGGCTGGGGGAGGGGGTGGCAGGGAAGACCACTCATGATCTGGTGAGAGGCTGGGGGAGGGGGTGGCAGGGAAGACCACTCATGATCTGGTGAGAGGCTGGGGGAGGGGGTGGCAGGGGGTGGCAGGGAAGACCACTCATGATCTGGTGAGACGCTGGGGGAGGGGGTGGCAGGGAAGACCACTCATGATCTGGTGAGAGGCTCATGATCTGGTGAGAGGCTGGGGGAGGGGGTGGCAGGGAAGACCACTCATGATCTGGTGAGAGGCTGGGGGAGGGGGTGGCAGGGAAGACCACTCATGATCTGGTGAGAGGCTGGGGGAGGGGGTGGCAGGGAAGACCACTCATGATCTGGTGAGAGGCTGGGGAAGGGGGTGGCAGGGAAGACCACTCATGATCTGGTGAGAGGCTGGGGGAGGGGGTGGCAGGGAAGACCACTCATTATCTGGTGAGAGGCTGGGGGAGGGGGTGGCAGGGAAGACCACTCTTGATCTGGTGTGAGGCTGGGGGTGGGGGTGGCAGGGAAGACCACTCATGATCTGGTGAGAGGCTGGGGGAGGGGGTGGCAGGGAAGACCACTCATGATCTGGTGAGAGGCTGGGGGAGGGGGTGGCAGGGAAGACCACTCATGATCTGGTGAGAGGCTGGGGGAGGGGGTGGCAGGGAAGACCACTCATGATCTGGTGAGAAATATTGCCAGTGATAATGCTGTTCAAGTCACTTGTGCTCTCTTGCCTGAATTGCTGTTTGGTGTTGATAGAACCATAAACAGATAATCAGTTGCAGACTGCATTGTCAATAAATCATTTAAATGAATCTGAATGCCCAAAAGTTTTGAATGAAGGGATTCAGGAAAACCAGCAGGCCGAGCTTGATTCCTGGAGATGGGAAGTACAGTGCCAGCACTCTGAAGGAGGGGTGTTAATGTTGCAGTTTTATAACTGTAGTGTAAAACATCCCTCTGGCAAGACAGTGATGGAGTGAACGATGATGGAAGATTTTCTTTTTTGGGCCACCCTACCTTGGTGGGAAATGGCCAATGTGTAAATTAAAAGAAAAAAAAGTGTTCTTGGGAGAAGAGGAGAGAAACACATGTGATAACGTATACACGGAAGATACTGGAGGGCATAGTCACAAACATGCACAGTACAGTAACTACTGGAGTAAAAGGGATGTGAGGAAATGTAAATTAAACCCAGTTAAAAGCAGGGGTGCTGGGGGCACAAGAGAAGATGAATATCAACAACTGTGGCCCTAGAATTTTCAACATTCTACCAGAAGATATCAGAAATACTGTCAGAACAAGTGTCGAAGTCCAGAGGAAACTCGATCATTAATTCTATCAAGTGCCAGATCATCCAGGCTGTGATGATTATGGGCCATTGGGCTATCAACAGCAAGAGCTTGTTAGGTAAAAAGCACACAGATGTAACTAATGTGACATTTTATTGTGTCGGTGAAGAAGCAAGCAGCAGACAAGTCTGGCTCAGGGCTAGGCTGCAGGAGTGGCAAAACTCTTGAACCCAGTCACAGGTACTACCTGAATTTCAAACATTAGTTTTTAAATTTACAGTGCATGTTTCGAAGCTTATTTTGCTCCAAGTAATTTTTGATGCAGTTTTGAATTTTGTTTATACAAAATTTGGCCTAGTAGTGTTTCCTTATGAGAGGGTTTAATCTATCTGAGGAGAACTGTTAATGTGAGGAAAATGTTTGTATGGTGGTGGTAGTAAGTGTACTTGCCTAATTGTGGTTGCAGGGGTAGAGTCATAGCTCCTGGCCTTGCCAGGAGCTGTGTGTGTGGGGAAGAGACGTACATGCATATGTTAGGGAGCATTGAAAAAATACAAATTTTAGAGATGCAAGCTGCACTTTTCAGGCATTGCTTGCATGGTCACAACAAACTTCTGTGCAAAATTTCAGATCATTTTATGCCCATTTACCCTGCAGCATCATGATTGACTTTTCGCCAAACTATACACAATTGAAAGCAATTACAGCGGACCCCTGGTTTTTGTAATTAATCTGTTCCAGAGAGAGTGGCTAAACCCGAATCTGATGATTTCCGAATTAATTTTCCTCGTAAGAAATAATGTAAATCCAATTAATCCATTCTAGACACCCAAAAGTAATAAAGATTTACCTATACAGAAAACAATAAGACATGCAGAATAAAACAATAATAAAATGACACTTGCCTTTATTGAAGACTTGTTGATGAGTGACGAGATGGGAGGAGGGAAGAGGATGGAGGTGTACTATTGTTTGGAAGGGGAATCCCTCTCCTTAATGACTTCAGGTACCAAGTCTTTTTCCGGGGTTACTTCCCTTCTTTGTTTTTTAATTCCACTAGGACCAGCTCGAGAGTCACTGGACCCCTGTCGCTCAAAATTGTTCCAGAGAGGTCTGTATCTGGCATTTCTTTAAAGCGTCCCTAAAATGGGACACAACATTGTCAATATACATGTTGCCAGCATGGCCTGCAACAGCTTTGTCAGGGTGAAGTTCATCCATAAATGTTTGCACAGTCCACTTTGCACAAATGTCCTTAATCTTTGAAGAAGGTACCTTCCTCCTTCTCTGAAGCAATTTCCTGAGCTGTGGTCTGTTACTGTTGCAGATGAAAATCTTGCAGCTCTGTAGTGGTTAGCTCTTCATCGTGGTCCTCCACCAACTCTTCCACATCCTCGAAACTCACATCTAACCCCATGGAATTCCCCAGTGCCACATTACTTTCCACAACTGGCATAGTCTCGTCAGGGTCAGCCCCAAACCCTTCAAAACCCCTCTCTTGGACACATTGTGGCCACAATTTTTTCCAAGCAGAGTTCAAAGTCCTGGAAGTCACTCCCTCCCAAGCCTTACCTATAAGGTTTATGCAATGGAGGATATTGAAGTAATCTTTCCAGAACTCTCTTAGGGTCAGTTAAGTGTCTGAGGTTACTTCAAAGCACTTTTGAAACACTGCTTTGGTGTACAGTTTTTTGAAGTTTGAAATGACCTGCTAGTCCATGGGCTGGAAGAGAGGGGTGGTATTAGGGGGCAAGAACTTCACTGTGATGAAATGAAACTCTTCCACCCTTTGCTCTTCCAAGTCAGGAGGATGAGCAGGAACATTGTCCATTACCAGGAGGCACTTGAGTTCCAGTTTATTTTCCAGGAGGTATTTCTTCACACTGGGGCCAAACACTTCAGTAAACCAATCATGGAAAATGTCCCTCGTGACCCATGCCTTACCGTTTGCCTTCCACATCACACGCAGTTTACTCTTGGCAACACTGTTTTTCTTGAACACACTGGGGTTTTCAGTGTGATACACCAGTAAAGGCTTCACTTTGAAATCCCCACTAGCATTACTACAGAACATGAGAGTTAGCCTGTCTTTCATAGGCTTGTGCCCTGGCAGTGCCTTTTCCTCCTGCATGATGTAGGTCCTTCTTGGCATTGTCTTTCAAAAGAGGCCTGTTTCATCACAATTGAACACTTGTTGGGGTTTGAATTGTTCAGCCTCTATGTACCCCTTGAATTCCTGAACATATTTTTCAGCTGCATTTTTGTCCTAACTGGCAGCTTCGCCATGCCTTGCCACACTGTGTATGCCACTATGCTTCTTAAATCTCTCAAAACACCCTTTGCTGGCCTTAAATTCACTAACATCAGCACTCGTTGCAGGCATTTTCTTTACAAGATCGTCATACAACTACCTTGCCTTTTCGCAAATTGTTGACTGTATAACACTATCTCCTGATTATTGTTTCTCGTTGATCCGCACCAACAACAAAGTCTCCACATCTTCCAGTATTTGCGATCTCTGTTTTGTAAGCACATTTGCACCTTTCACTACAACAGCTTCCTTGATTTTCTTTTTCTTGGCCATGATAGAAGCGATGGTTGTATGGGGTTTGTTATACAACCTGGCCAGCTCTGCGACACGTACTCCACTTTCATATTTTGCAAAGATGTCTTTCTTGAATTCTATAGTGTTTTTCACCCTCTTTACCAGAGGGCTGGCACTAAAAGCTTTCTTTGGATCCATGGTGGCTTATTTAGCAGCTACAAGCACTAAAAAGAATGGAATAATACAAAATGTATCTTATGAATGCGTGGAATTATCCTCACTGGCTGATAAACAGTGGCACACTGGCTATAAATGGTATGTCGGGCTGCACGGACACATTCGAGGCAAATGAATATTACCAAGTTCAATGACGATCATCGAGCCAATATTTTGATGACAAAATGTTACTAATTCCGAATATTACGAAATCCTATGACTACAAAATCCGGGGGTCCACTGTAGTTATAATTTATTGGTTGTCAGGATAATAATCAAGTGTACATGGTTTGTATCATTTTTAGTTGTGAAGATTGTATAATCAAATGTACATGGGTTATATCGTTCATCAACTGTTTAATTTTCAACCATTACAAGTTATAAGTGAAGTCTTTCTTGGTGCAGAACTGGGCATCACTTTCCTGGAAAATATTCTTTGCCTGATATATCCATCTCTTGTCTTCTGTTCAGTCACTTCAGTGCAAACTTCAGTCATCAGTTTTATCCCTCTCTCAACAGCTTGAGTGTTGTGTGGCCTCTTGGGCACCTCCAGTGACTCTCAATAATTTTCAGAACCTGTTGATCTGATAGAGAAGCAGTGAAAGGAAGCTCAGTTTTGAGTTCAGTCTTCCAGTCAGTCATGGAATGATAGTTCTTTGCTTGCCACCTTAGTTTGGGAATCACTACTTTTCTCGAGTTGACAGTAGGAGCCACATTGTCATTCTCTTCATCTTCACTGTCATCCTCATCATCAGTGTAGATTAGCAAGTCCTTGTCAACGGCATCAGCAGAGTCTTTGCCATCTTCATCAGAGCTCTCGGTACTTTCTTCTGTCTGCTGATTCTCTTCTCTAATTTTTCTTATCATTGAGACAGCTTTGTCTCTCACAGTCATGTCTTCATCAGTGCACATACCAAGAAGCAGCTGATCTGTGTGAGCAAAGTAGGAGTTTCTTTGGACAGTTTCTTTACTGTCTTTTCTTCACTGTTCAGATATCTCAAATTGCAGTGACTGGAAGACATTTTTTGAACAGTGTGTGACATAAGGATGCAGCTTGATGTGGAACCACATTGGAGCACTGAACTTCAAAATCATGATGATGACTCATTTCAGCTCATGACTAGGTCTTGATGTTGCCACATGCAGCCTAAGGATCCTACTCCATAAAGTATTCCACATTGACACACATGATGGACCTGATTCACGAGCAGCCAAGTCATCATCAACCACACCTGTGATCACTACTTTGCAAATCCTATACAAGTATTTCTGGTCCCAGGATAGATCTTCTGCCACCTTGTCATTCAGAGCAGGGAAATCAGTGAAATTGACTGACTGGAAAGTAACAGCTGGCAGCTCAGACAGAAAATATTTGATTTGCTTGTCAATGGGACCTCTTGACTTACCTTCATAGTTGTAGAAAACAGCCCAGAATGGCAGCACATTTCCATGAAGATGACAGATGAAATAATGGATGATCGGATGACCAAGCAACATTTCAAGATGATGAATAGCTCCATTGCCAGCTTCGACATTTACATTGGTTCTGTCACAACCAACACATACAACAGACTGCCGAGTTAGTTTCTGTTCCACCAGAAATGTTCAGATAGTCTTGGCACTCTCCTTTCCATAGCCTGACTTGGGAGTCACATGAGTGAGATATTCAATGCCAGGTTCCACCACAATGATGTAATGATCTTTCACCACTGCCTTTGGACTCCATTTCTTGGTCTTCTCATTCTTTGTCATTACACGAGTGGAGGTCTTCTTACCATCAAAATGCAGTGAAGTGATATTTTCCAAGTTTGCCAGCTCATTTTCGTGCCTCTCCATTCGGTATTTGTGTCTGGCATCTCGTAACTCTCTGTGGTCCAATAGCTTGACTTTTGTTGTCCTTGGTGATAATGCCATAGTCCATTAACCCTTTCAGGGTCCGTCCCGTAGATCAACGGCTTTACGTTCAGGGTCCAAACCGTAGATCTACGTCATGAGCTCAGCTCACTCTGATAAACTGTGAGTGGTAAATTTGGGCCTAGATATGAGAGAATACATCTATGTGGTATGTGTGCACCACATAAAACAAATCCTGCAGCACACTGTGTATAATGAGAGAAAAAAAACTGAGACCATGATTTTCGATTAAAACAGCGACTTTGCAATGTTTTTTCGTATGTTTTTTATAGTTGTATTTGTGACTTCTTGGTCTCATTTGATAGAATGGAAGACATATTACAGAAATAGAGATAATTTTGATTGGTGTTAGCACTGGAAATGGCTTGAAATTGAGCTCAAAGTGGCGGAAATGTTAAATTTTTGCCGATGTTCACGAGTAAACAAACGACCTCACACGTCTAATACATGCCAGCTGGTGGGTCTAATGTACATTCACAAATGTGGTGATGATATTTATACAATTATTACAATATTGCATAACAGTAAATCTTCTATTTTTTGGTGTGAATAAAAATTCATTGTGAATAAAAAATCAAAATGGAATTTATTTGTAAAGCCTCAAAACATAACTAATGAACAGAGGAAATGTTAGTTTAGTGCCAGGAATACCTACATTATTTATTCTGGACCCTATTTTGAAATTGGAATATTTTGAACTTTGTGTTAAATTGGCCAAATTACCAATTTCCGGTCACTTTATTTTGTAGTTGAAACAGTTGACTTGGCGATTTCTTGTGCTCAATCGATAGAATAGAAGTAATACTAGTGAAATAGCTGAGAATTTGGTCGACTGGAATAATGTAATTGGCCTAAAATGGGAGTCAGAGTCGGCAAAATCGCCGATTCGTAAATATCGCTGACACATCAAAATTCACGAGAGCATAATATCGTCAATTTTCCATCAACTTTCGTACTTTTTGTTTTATTACATTCACAAAAAGATTCTCTACCATTTCATAAGAGAAAATAACAATTTTTTTTTTTTTAAATTCTTGGACACTGGGGCACCACTTCAGATTTTGGCCTTGGACCCTGAAAGGGTTAAGGTGGCAGTAACAATGGCAGCTCCAGCATAATCACCAATCAAGTATCGGTCACGTATGGTGCCAATGTGGGGAGTCTTGTTCTGTTCTGCTGTGAGCTGCTGGCAGTCAGACCACTCAAGACATAGGATCAGTATCAGTATCATTTGAATTATCATCCGAATCGGAAACTTCTCCAGCTGCCGGTTCACTCTGTCTTTCCTCCAGCTGCTTCCTGCTCCTCTTTTACCGTCACTCTATCCCACATCCTCGTTACTGTCATGTCAACACAGCCAATTTTCATCTTCCTATCTCCTCTCTGGTCAAGGAGGAACAATACCTCACGTTCAAGAACTTTCACATCACAATTACAGGCCAGGTGATATCAGTCACACTCCTTTATTTTACACCCTATATCTTGACAGATGGCGGCAGGACATAAACAGCTACATAAATAAAACAACTCAGTTCATTTCGTCCTGAAATGTAGCCTTTTTGGAGACATTTTTGTTCTTATTAAGTTCTATTCCCCTACTGTACAATTTTCTCAATCTTTCCTCAGTAGTTTTCTAGCTGAGAATAGGAATAGTCTTTCTGTCTCCAATTGATTTCTGCCATACTTCAGAACAATCCTTAGCTGCTATCTTGATAATCACTGAAACATCAGTAAACTTTCCTTCATCACATTTATATCGCCAGCAGTTACCTAACATATCGTCTTTGGATGGAAGTTTGTTCATTGGAAGAACACTGGCATGGCCAAACAATGCATGTTCTGTGGCTTTCCTCTTTGACATTGTAGCCATCTCAGTAGTAAAGTATATAAGTAATCAGAGTATCTGAAAAGAGAGAAAGTTAGTTAGTTAATGTTTATAAATACTGCATAATACATAGATACAGTACATAAAACACTGTGCTGTACTACTCAGTAATACATATTCCAAAATTTCAGTCACAAATGCTGTAGGCTACACCTCAACCAATCAACTTCATATTTGGCACTGAATCTAATATGTATATGAGGAACAATGCCTGAAGAGTGCAGCTTTGACTAAAATTTCAATGCTCCCTAACATACATACCATCTGTGCCAACACTGCACTGTAATAGCTGTTAAGGAAGGCACTAAAGAAGTGAAAGTCAATTAGAGAGGCAGCTAGTGTCATGATGAATAAAGGATGAATGAGAGAGAGTTAATAAGGCTCCTTTTCAGGATGGTACCTCAATACTAGAGGTCTGTTGATCCAAGGAATTGGAGTACAGTAAACCCTCCATATAACAGACTAATGGGGGGATTGTCCAAATGTCCATTAAATCGGCCGTTTCCCACCAAGGCAGGGTGTCCTGAAAAAGAAATACTACTTTCATCATCATTCACTCCATCACTGTCTTGCCAGAAGTGCACTTACACTACAGTTGTAAAACTGCAACATTAACACCCCTCCTTCAGAGTGCAGACAGTGTACTTCCCATCTCTAGGATTCGAGTCCGGCCTGCCGGTTTTCCTGAATCCCTTCATAAATGTTACCTTGCTCACACTCCAACAGCACGTCAAGTCATAAAAACCATTTGTCTCCATTCACTCCTATCTAATATGCTCACACATGCTTGCTGGAAGTCCAAACCCCTCGCACACAAAACTTCTATACCCCCTCCAACTTTTTCTAGGCTAACCTCTACCCTGCCTTCCTTCCACTACAGATTTATACACTCTCGAAGTCATTCTATTTTGTTCCATCCTCTACATGTCCAAACCATCTCAACAACCCCTCCTCAGTCGTCTGGATAATAGTTTTCGTAATCCTGCGCCACCTCCTAATTTCCAAACTACGAATTCTCTGCATTATATTCACACCGCACATTGCCCTCAGACACTACATCTCCACTGCCTCCAGCCTTCTCCTTGTTGCAACATTCACCACCCATGCTTCACACCCATATAAGAGCATTGGTATAACTATACTCTCATACATTCCCCACCTTGCTTCCATGGACAGAGTTCTTTGTCTCCACAGACTCCTCAGTGTGCCACTCACATTTTTCCCCTCGTTAATTCTGTGATTCACCTCATCTTTCATAGACCCATCTGCTGACACGTCCACTCCTAAATATCTGGATACATTGGACCCCTGCCTTATGAACGCATTACGTTACATTAAATCCGCCATGCGAAGCATTTAAACGCAAAAATTTTGCCTCGCCTCACAATAAAAAACTCTCCTTACGTGATTCATCCAGGACACATCCCACGTGTGGCCTCAGCGGCAGTATTTATTTACAAGCCAGCCAGTGAGGTCGCATCTACGCATACATTCAGTACATTTCACATTATCCCAGTGTTTTTAGTGCTTGTAACTGCAAAATAAGTCACCATGGACCCCAAGAAAGCTTCTAGTGCCATCCCTGTGGTAAAAAGGGGAAGAATTAGTATGGAATTGAAAAAAGAGATTAAGGAAATGTGTGCAAAGTGGGTTGAACTGCAAACCTTTACGGATGAAAATCACCCTGACACAGCTACTGCAAGCTGTGTTGGCAACATGTACAATGACAATGTTATGGCCCATTTTAGGAAAGTCTTAAAGGAACGGGAGGTACAGAGCTCTATGGACAGATTTGTTGTGCGGCTGAGGTCCAGTGACTCTCGAGCTGGTCCTAGTGGCATTAAAAGAAGGGACGTAACCCCGGAAAAGGACTTGCTACCTCGAGTCCTAATGGAAGGGGATTCCCCTTCTAAACAATAGCTTCTACATTCTCCCCCCCCCCCCTCTCCCATCCCAACACTCATCACCAGATCTTCAATAAAGGTAAGTATCATGTATTCTATTCTTAGTAGAGTAGTAATTGTGCATGTCTTCTTCAGTTTGTATGTATTAAAATTAATATTTCATATAGTAAATTTTTTTTTTTTTTTTCATACTTTGGGGGTGTCAGGAATGGATTAATTTGATTTCCATTATTTCTTATGGAGAAAATTAATTTGGCTAACGATAATTTCGGTTTACGATGAGCTTGCAGGAACGGATTAATGCCGTAAGGCGGGGGTCCACTTACATTCACCTCCTCCATACTCTCTCCCTCCAATCTGATATCTAATCTTTTGTTACCTAATTTTTTTTATCCTCATCACCTTACTCTTTCCTATACAGTGGACCCCCGCTTAACGATTACCTCCCAATGCGACCAATTATGTAAGTGTATTTATGTAAGTGCATTTGTACATGTATGTTTGGGGGTCTGGAATGCACTAATCTACTTCACAATATTCCTTATGGGAACAAATTCGGTCAGTACTGGCACCTGAACATACTTCTGGAATGAAAAAAATATCGTTAACCGGGGGTCCACTGTATTCACTTTTAATTTTCTTCTTTTACATACCCTACCAAACTCATCCACCAACCTCTGCAACTTCTCTTCAGAATCTCCCAAAAGCACAGTGTCAGCAGCGAAGAGCAACTGTGACAACTCCCACTTTGTGTTAGATTCTTTATCTTTTAACTCCACACCTCTTGCCAACACCTGAGCATTCACTTCTCTTACAACCCCATCTATAAATATATTGAACAACAATTGTGACATCACACATCCTTGTCTAAGACCTACTTTTACTGGGAAATAATCTCCCTCTTTCCTACATACTCTAACATGAGCCTCACTATCCTCATAAAAACTCTTCACTACTTTCAATAACCTACCTCCTATTCCATACATTTGCAACATCTGCCACATTGCCCCCCATCCGCCTTGTCATACGCCTTTTCCAAATCCATAAATCTCGCAAAAACCTCTTTACCCTTGTCTAAACACTGTTCACCTATATGTTTCACTGTAACCACTTGATCTATACACCCCCTACTATTCCTAAAGCCTCCTTGTTCATCTGCTATCCTACTCTCTGTCTTACTTTTAATTCTTTCAATAACTCTACCATACACTTTACCAGATATACTCAGCAGACTACTTCTCCTATAATTTTTGCACTCTTTTGTCCCCTTTGCCTTTACACAAACTATCCATGCTCTCTGCCAGTCCCTAGGTACCCTCTTCTATACATTTATTAAATAAAAGCATCAACCACTCCAGAACTATATCTCCACCGCTTTTAACATTCTGTCTTTATCCCATCAATCCCAGTTGCTTTACCCCCTTTCATTCTACCCACTGCCTCACAAACTTCCCCCACACTCATGACTTGCTCTTCCTCACTTCTACAAGATGTTATTCCTCCCTGCCTTATATACGAAATCAGAGCTTCCCTATCTTTATCAACATTTAACAGTTCCTCAAAATATTCCCTCCATCTTCCTGATACCTATAACTCTCCATTTAATAACTTTCCTCTCCTATTTTTACATATCAAATCCATTTATTCCCTATTCTTCCTCAACTTATTAATCTCACTCCAAAACTTTTTCTAATCAACAAAATTTGTTGATAACATCTCTCCCATTTTTTCATTTGCTCTCTTTTTACATTGCTTCACCACTCTCTTAATTTCTCTTTTTCTCTCCATATACTCCCTCCTTGCATCACTTATACTTTGTAAAAACCTCTCATATGTAAACTTTTTCTCTCTTACTACTCTCTACATCATCATTCCACCAATCATTCTTCTTCCCTTCTGCACCCATTTTTCTGTAACCACGAACTTCTGCTGAACCTGAACCTCCCTATACATCTTCAACCCTATTGCCTATACTCTCGCTAGCCCATCTATCCACCACTAGTTGTTTATATCTTACCCTAAGTGCCTCCTCCTTTACAGTATAAACCTTCACCTCTCTCTTACTTGCTGCTTCCATATTCTTTATATCCTATCTACCTTTTACTCTCACTGTAGCTACAACTAAAAAAGTAATCTGATATATCTGTGGCCCCCTCTGTAAACATGTACATCTTGAGGTCTGCTCAACAGTTTTGTCTACTAATACGTAGTCTATCAACACTGTCATTACGCTCTACATTGTATCTTGTATACTTATTTATCCTCTTTTTCTTAAAATATGTATCACTTATAACCAACTCCTTTCTATACAAAGTTCAATCAAAGGGCCCCTATTTTCATTTACATCTGGCACCCCAAAATTACCTACCATACCCTCTTTAAATGTTTCTCCTACTTTAGCATTTAGGTCCCTTACCACGATTACTCTTTCACTTGGTTCAAAAGTTCCTACACACTTAACATCTCCCAAAATCTCTCTCTCTCTCCTCTACACTCCTCTCTTCTCTAGGTGCATACACACTTTTTATGACCCACTTTTTGCATCCAACCCTTTTTTAACCCTTTCAGGGTCCGTCCCGTAGATCTACGGCTTTACATTCAGGGTCCAAACCGTAGATCTACGTCATGAGCTCAGCTCACTCTGATAAACTGTGAGTGGTACATTTGGGCCTAGATATGAGAGAATGCATCTATGTGGTATGTGTGCACCACATAAAACAGATCCTGCAGCACACTGTGTATAATGAGAGAAAAAAAACTGAAAACATGATTTTTCGATTAAAACAGCGACTATGCAGTGTTTTTTCGTATGTTTGGTCTCATTTGATAGAATGGAAGACATATTACAGAAATAGAGATGATTTTGATTGGTTTTAGCACTGAAAATGGCTTGAAACCGAGCTCAAAGTAGCAGAAATGTTAAATTTTTGCCAATATTCAAGAATAAACAAACGACCTCACACGTCTAATACACGCCAGCTGGTGGGTCTAATATGCATTCACAAATATGGTGATGATATTTATACAATTATTACAGTATTGCATAACAGTAAATCTTCTATTTTTTTGGTGTGAATAAAAATTCATTGTGAATAAAAAATCAAAATGGAATTTATTTGTAAAGCCTCAAAACGTAACTAATGAACAGAGGAAATGTTAGTTTAGTTCCAGGAATACCTACATTGTTTATTCTGGACCCTATTTTGAAATTGGAATATTTTGAACTTTGTGTTAAATTGGCCAAATTAACAATTTCCGATCACTTTAATTTGTAGTTGAAACAGTTGACTTGGCGATTTCTTGTGCTCAATCGATAGAATAGAAGTAATACTAGTGAAATAGCTAAGAATTTGGTAATTGGCCTAAAATGGGAGTCAAAGTCGGCAAAATCGCCGATTCGTAAGTATCACTGACACATCAAAATTCGCGAGAGCATAATTTCGTCAATTTTCCATCAAATTTCGTACTTTTTGTTTTATTACCTTCACAAAAGATTCTCTACCATTTCATAAGAAAAAATAACAAATTTTTTTTTTTAAATTCTTGGACACTGGGGCACCACTTCAGATTTGGGCCTTGGACCCTGAAGGGGTTAAATCCACATAATCCTTGAATTTATGCATTTATATTACCTCTTCTCCTTCCATAACTGATCTTTCAACATTATTGCAACCCCTTCCTTAGCTCAAACTCTCTCAGATACTCCTGACTTAATCCTATTTATTTCTCCCCACTGAAACTCGCCAACCCCCTTCAGCTTTGTTTCGCTTAGAGCTAGGACATCCAACTTCTTTTCATTCATAACATTAGCAATCATCTCTTTTCTTATCATCCGCACTACATCCACATACATTCAAGCATCCCAGTTTTATAAAGTTTTTCTTCTTTTTTAGTATTTTCTACAGGAGAAGGGGTTACTAGCCCATTGCTCCTGGCATTTTAGTCACCTCATACGATATGCATGGCTTATGAAGGAAAGATTCTTTTCCACTTCCCCATGAAGAATAGAGGAAATAACAAGAACTATTTAGAAAAAAGGAGTAAAACCTAGATGTGTCTATGTATATACACCTACCATCCGACTTACGACCTGCTCGACATATGACGACTCGACTTACAACCATGTTTTTTATGCCAAATTTCTGGGAAATAAACAAGTGTTTGTGTTGTATACAGTGTTCATCCTAAACCTTACGGTATAAAATACAGTACTAACAGCATAAAAAGTAAAGTAAAACTTGAAATACCAAAATAAAACAATAAAATAAAGTCATTACAAAAATGTTACGTTGATATTCAGTAGTAAAGTTCGACTTGCATCCATTTCTCGGAACCAAACTCGGTCGTAAGTCGGATGGTAGGTGCATATGCATGCCTCCGAAGTGTGGCCTAACGTGTAAGTAGAAGTAGCAAGATGTACCTGTTATCCAGCATGTTTGAGACAGAAAAAAGGACACCAACAATCCTACCATCATATAAAACAGTTACAGGTTTCTGCATCACACTTAGCTGAATGGTAGTACACCTCCCTGCGTAGTTGCTGTCTACCAGCCTAATAAGTAATAATAATAATTAATAATACAGTTGACCCTCGACCAACGATATTAATCCATTCCAGAGCGCTCATCATTACGCGAAATTATTGTTAGTTGAATTAATTTTCCCCATAAATAATGGAAATCAGATTAATCTGTTCAATACACCCAAAAGTAGTATGAAAAAAAAAATTTCCACATGAAATATACATTTTCCTACACACAAACAGAAGGAGAGATGCACAATACATGTATACATATGTATATTGTGTAGTGAAGAATAAATGACACCTGGCCTTAAATTCACTCACATCACCACTAGTTGCAGGCATTTTTTTAATTAAATCGTCATGCAACTGCCTTGCCTTTTCACACGTGATCACTTGAGAGATGCTATCTCCTGATATCTGTTTTTCATTTATCTGCACCAATAACAGTCTGTCAACATCTTCGAGTACTTGCAATCTGTGTTTCTAAAAGATACTTGCACCTTTTGCAGCAACAGCTTCCTTGATTGCCTTTCTGTTGGCCAAGATAGTTGATTGGGGTTGTTATACAACCTGGCCAGCTCGGAGACACGCACTCCTGGCCAGCTCGGAGACACGCACTCCAGTTTCGTACTTTGTGATGATCTCCTTCATTTCAATTGTAATTCTCGCCCCTTTTTACCACATGGTTTGCATTAGAAGCTTTCTTGGGGCCCATGGTGGCTTATTTTGAAATTACAAGCACTAAAAACACTGGAACAATACAAAATGTATCGAATGTATGTGTGGATGCGACCGGACTGGCTTGTAAACACTGGCACACTAACTGAAGGCAGGGCAGCTAAGGTGTGCTCAGGCCAGACAGGACATGTGGACACGTTCAGGATGAATCATGTTGGTCGAGTTTTTCATTGTTGGTCGGGCCAAAATTTTTACGCCCAAACCTCTTCAAGGGGGGCTCCTTGGCGTGGTGAAGAGGCTCTTGGTCTGAGGAATTAGACCTGTCGGTCTTCTTCCTCAGACCGAACCTAATTACCCCCCAATCTCCCCTCCCCTATCCCATCCTCTCCTTTTTCCTTTCCTCCTCCTCCTCCCCACCCCTCCCTTTTGCCCTTCCTCTTTTTGGCCTTTGGGATTTCTCGCACAGGCGCGCTAGTTCCTAGGTAGGGGAGAGGATACCGGGGTCCATCCCATTCCGTTGAGGTTCTTGGCGGTGGCGTAGTTTGCCGTGGAATCTGGATCGCCTGGGGATGTCCCGATCCCTCTCCGGTATCCCGGAGTAGCTTTGGGTGTCTTTCGGGCGACGGGTGTATCTCTGGAAGCCACCTTTCGGATTCCGGGGGTGGTGGCCGAAGGAGGTATGCTTTGTGGCGGATATCCGGCCGCCCTCTCTTTTGTCCACCGAGGTAGCTCGGCAGATGTGAGGTTGCTATCCCGCATTGTTAGTTTACTAGCATGATGGGTAGGGTATGGCACGGGTTCCATGCTGCATCTGCGCTACTTGCGGTGCTGAGTCCTCTTGGGCGCGGAGGGAGATTTCTGGCCCTTTCATTCCTCCTGGGAACTATCCCTCCCCGGTCCCCCTTTTTTTTATTCTTTTTTTTTATTTTTATTTTCTTTTCTTCTTTCTTTTTTTTTCTTAAAAACAAAAAGAAGTAACCTAACCATGGCAGCCCTAGTCCATGAACCTACTATCCCCAGGCCCCTTCTTGATACCGCACCCCGTTCTGACCCCGCCTCGTCTTTGGACCACTCTTCAGACACTCCTCATGCCTCTGTACCTCTTGCCGGTGCTGTTTTCTCACCCGCTTCAGGTACTGAGGCCTCGACTGACTCCTTCAATTTATCGGACCTTCACTCTCCTCTGACTATGCTTCCGGCCTCTCCCTCTACGGTGCAGCAATTTTCAAATCGCCGACCCGTTCCACGTCGGACCAACTCTGGTCCCACGCCTAAACGCCAATGACAATTACCTGCTGATGATACTTCTCGTTCTTCTCAGAAACAATCAACACGTCCTTCACTACCTTTCCACGCTCAGTTTCAGACTGAACAATGGACTAAATTCTTCACTTTACGACCGACTTCCTCTACTGCCTATCTTTCTGACCACAATATTGGCAAGGCACTCCTACGCCATGTTGGTAAAGATATTTCTTTTCATGCTCTTAAGAGCGGCACGCGCATCATCACCGTACAGAATGCTACCCAGGCTCATGAGCTCTCTCGTCTTTCCCATATCGATACTGTTCCTGTCACTCTTGAAAAACATCATTCCCTCAATTCTTGTAGTGGTACCGTCATTCTGCCCCATACCATAGTTCAACAAAATTTCCAGACATGTGGCACTGACATTTTTGAACAGCTGGAACTCCAAGATCTCCCAATCCTCAAGGTAGACACTTACGTTCTTCCTGCCCGCGGGCGGAGACGATACCCTAGCAATGTGGCTCGTTTAACCTTTGACAGCCGAGAACTCCCATCCTCAGTTTATATAGCAGGACATCGGTTACAAGTTCGAAAGGTGATCCCTATACCACAACAGTGTAGAAATTGCTGGCGATTTGGCCATCCAGCAAAATATTGCAGATCTATCGCCGAATGCCCAGTCTGTGGTGCCGATGACCATTCTAATACATCTTGCAATCGATCTCCCTCTTGCCTTAACTGTCATAAGGCTCACCCTTCGTACTCTCGCTGTTGTCAAGTCTTTAAACGAGCGGGAAATCCGTTACCTCAAAGAGACAGAAGGTCTCCCTTATGCCATGGCAGTTTCTCATCTCCGCCTCCAAGGGAGACTCCCACGTGTTTCTTATTCCCGTGTTTCAAAACGTCCCCCCACTTCTGGTATCCCATCTTCCACACCCACCTCTGTGGTTACCTCTCCCATAGTCACTCCTGTATCTAATCCTTTTGCTGTCCTCGGCTCAGACGTCCCTACTTCAACGCCTCAGTCTGATCTCGCTTCTTCGTGTTCTCTCTCACAAGCCTCAGTATCGACGAGACCTTGTACGACACCTCCTCCCAATCGTCCCTCTACTTCTCAAAAGTCAAAAAAAGGTCCGTTAACACCTCCTACCCATCTTCCACCTCCTCATTTTACCCTCCCTGTCTCTGTCCCTGGTTCTTCCCCTCTCACTGGCTCAGTTACAAGTGTAGAGGTTCACCCTCCTCCTCGTACTGTATCTTCCTCCCCTGTTCCCTCCCAAGTTTCTTCCTCTTCTGTCACCTCCCAGGTTTCTGCCTCTTCTGTCCCCTGCCACGCTTCTCCAGTTCCCTCCACCCTTTCGCCCCCCCCTACCATTTCCAATATTGTCTCCCATACGACGTCTCTGAATTCCGAAACACTTGAAGCAATCTCTGAATATATTGCAGAGACCAAACCATCAATGGACACTGATCCACCTTCTTCTCTCTCCTCTGCTCCATCTGCGCAACTCCTTTCTTCACAGCGCACCGTTCCTTCGCTGCTTGAACGTTTTCCACTGCCTCCGCATGTGGACTTTTCTAACCCCTCTAGTCCGTAGGAACCCTTACCTGCGGATTTCAAGTATCTTTATCATTGCCAATCATGGCCTATTTACAGTGGAATATACGCGGCCTCAGGGGTAATCGGGGTGAGCTTCAGATGTTACTCTCCCAGTTTGCCCCTGTTGGTGTTTGCTTACAGGAACCAAAATTACACTCTGCTGTTATTTCTCCCATCTCAGGCTATAATTTATTGTATTCTTCAGATCCTTTTCCTGATGGGACCTTTAATGAAAGTGCCCTTCTTCTACGCACTGATATTCCGTACCATCAGCTATTTGTTCATACTTCGCTGCATTACACAGCAGCCCGTATCCACTTACATAGGTGGTATACGCTCTGTTCTTTATATCTCTCTCCTTCTCGGGCATTATCTTATTCCGGATATTGCCTTTCTTGTTTCGTCATTACCGCCACCAATTCTGTTACATGGTGATTTTAATGCCCACCATTTCCTCTGGGGGGGGGGGTCTCACTGTGATTCATGTGGAATTCAGTTAGAGGCTTTTCTTACCACCCACCCCCTCCATGTTTTAAATACAGGTACTCACACCCATTTTGATCCTCGGACTCATACTCTCTCTTGCATCGATCTCTCAGTCTGCTCTTCCTCCACCGCATTAGACTTCACTTGGTCTGTTCTCCCGGACTTACATGACAGCGATCATTTCCCAATCATTCTTACTTCCCCTTCATATTCACCACCTCTTTGCACCCCATGCTGGCAATTTGATCGGGAAAATTGGAACCTTTACTCACACCTAACTGTTTTTAAAGAGGTTCCTTCTTCGTCCTCCATCGATGAGCTTTTACACCTCTTCTCATCCTCCGTTTTCACCGCAGCTTCTCATTCTGTACCCCAAACTTCGGGCAGGCATTCTCAGAAATGTGTGCCTTGGTGGTCTCCTGCTTGTGCTCGTGCAGTACGTTTGAAACACACTGCATGGGGCAGGTATCGGTACAATAGAACCACAGAGAGACTCCTTGATTTTAAACAGAAGTGTGCGATCGCTCGCCGTGTCATCCGTGACGCTAAACGCACTTGCTGGAGAGATTATGTCTCCACCATCACCTCTGCTTCCTCTATGAGTGCAGTCTGGAAAAAAGTACGAAAACTGAGTGGTAAATATTCTCCTGTTCTGCGGGTTGCCGGTGTTGATATAGCAAACCCACTAGATGTTGCCAATGAAATTGGCAATCATCTGGTCCATATTTCTCAGGGACTCCATCTATGCCCCTCATTTCTTTCCTCAAAGTCTGCCAGAGAGTTAGCACCCTTGGACTTTTCTTCTCTCAGAGAAGAACAGTATAATGTGCCTTTTACACTTCAAGAACTGGAGGCAACACTCTCAGCTTGTCGATCATCGGCAGCTGGGCCCGACGACATTCATATTCGTATGCTACAACATTTACATCAGTCAGCCCTTGCAGTCCTATTACGCCTTTACAATCTTATTTGGTCACAAGGAGTTCTTCCACAGCTGTGGAAATCCGCCATTGTTCTCCCTTTCCACAAACCAGGCACTACGGGACATGAAACCTCCCACTATCGTCCCATTGCTCTTACCAGTGCAGTTTGCAAAGTAATGGAACGCCTAATAAATAGACGTTTAGTGTGGTATTTAGAGACACACAACAGTCTCTCCACTCGTCAATATGGCTTTCGTAAGGGACGTTCTACCATAGACCCCTTACTACGCTTGGATACGTATGTTCGTAATGCCTTTGCGAATAACCACTCAGTTATTGCCATATTTTTTGACCTTGAGAAGGCATATGACACAACTTGGAGGTATAATATTTTAGCCCAAGCCCACTCCTTAGGCCTTCGAGGCAATCTACCATCCTTCCTTAAGAACTTTTTAACTGACAGGCATTTCCGTGTTCGGGTTAATAATGTGCTCTCCCCGGACTTTATCCAAGCTGAAGGTGTCCCCCAGGGATGTGTTCTGAGCACAACACTTTTTCTCCTTGCTATTAATGATTTGGCCTCTAGTCTTCCATCAAATATTTGGTCATCACTCTATGTTGATGACTTCGCTATTGCCTGTGCAGGCGCTGACTGTCACCTCATTACAGTTTCTCTCCAACATGCAGTCGACCGTGTTTCCAATTGGGCCACCACACGTGGGTTTAAATTTTCCAGCACTAAAACCCACCAAATTACTTTCACTAGACACTCTGTCATCTCCGATCATCCTTTGTACCTCTATGGCTCCCGTATCCCTGAACGTGATACAGTCAAGTTTCTGGGCCTCCTCTTTGATCGTAGGTTATCCTGGAAACCTCACATTACCTCTCTGAAGGCAACTTGTCACATCCGGCTGAACCTTCTTAAAACCCTTGCTCATCTTTCATGGGGAGCTGATCGTCGAACCCTCCTTCGCCTACATTCCACCCTTATTTTATCGAAACTTGATTATGGTGACCAGATCTATTCAGCGGCATCTCCTGCTACTCTCTCTAGCCTTAACCCCATTCATCACCAAGGATTACGTTTATGCCTTGGTGCTTTTCGCTCTTACCCTGTCGAGAGCCTCTATGCAGAAGCGAACGTTCCATCCTTATCCGATCGCCGTGATGCCCATTGCCTGCGCTACTATGTACGCTCTCATGATTTCCGCAATCCTTCCATTTATAGAATGGTCACTGATATTAGTAGACATTCTTTATTTGTTCGCCGCCCCTGTTTACTCCGTCCCTTCTCTCTTCGCCTTCATTCGCTCTTGTCTTCTCTTCAACTACCACCTTTCTATGTACATGTAGCATCTCACTTTTCCCTACCCCCCTGGGAAGTTCCAGCTGTTCGAGTCTGTTCTTTCTCCCTCCCTTGCTCGAAAGCCCAACTGTCTACGGTCGCTTCCCGCTCTCTTTTTCTTGACCACTTTCACTCTCATTCTCATGCCATTGCTGTGTACACAGATGGCTCTAAGTCTTCTGACGGCGTAGGATTCGCAGCAGTGTTTCCGGACAGCATCGTACAAGGGCATTTACTATCTTCGGCTAGTATTTTTACTGCTGAATTATATGCCATCCTTACAGCACTTATCCGTATTGCATCTATGCCTGTGTCATCATTTGTGGTTGTCTCAGACTCCCTTAGTGCTTTACAGGCTATACAAAAATTTGATACACCTCACCCCTTAGTCCTCCATATCCAACTTTGGCTACGCCGCATCTTTACCAAGCATAAAGATATTGTTTTTTGTTGGGTCCCTGGTCATGTTGACGTACAGGGCAATGAACAGGCAGACACTGCTGCGCGGTCAGCAGTACATGACCTACCAGTTTCTTATAGAGGTATTCCATTTACGGACTATTTTGCTGCAATATCTTCCCACCTTCACACCCGTTGGCAACAACGTTGGTCTACTATGCTCGGCAACAAACTTCAGTCTATTAAACCGAGTATAGGTTACTGGCCGTCTTCTTATCACCAGTGTCGAGGTTGGGAGACTACTCTCTCCCGTCTTCGCATTGGCCATACTCGTCTTACTCATGGATATCTCATGGAGAGGCGTCTTGCTCCTTTCTGTGAGAATTGCCAAGCTCCATTATCAGTCAGCCACATTCTGTTGGACTGCCCACTTTATCAACGAGCACGCAGAATTTACCTCTGTCGTCGTCTTCGCTCCGCTGCTCTCTCTTTACCTTCCCTTCTCGCTGATGGACCCACCTTTCATCCGGACTCTCTCACTGACTTTTTGACAACAACTGACTTACTTCACAAATTCTGATACCTTCAGCCCTTTCTACTTCAATCTCTTGCTACCCTGTACCCCCGTACTATCCCCTGCCCCGCTGTTTTCTGTAACCTGCTGATCATCCCTCCTCCCTTCTGCCATCCAATACCCTCGCTTCCTTCCCTACCCTGCAGCGCTGTGTAGCCCTTGTGGCTTAGCGCTTCTTTTTGATATAATAATAATAATAATTTACGCCCAAATGCTTCGTTAGTCGAAGCATTTGGTTAGTTGGTCGGGGGTCCACTGTAATAATATTAAAAAAGAGCAATAAGTACTCTACTGTATACCAAATATATTATGTACTGTAAATGCAGTTCACAAATATACTTCAATAAACATTGAAAATGAAGGAGTTGAAAGCACAATTTAACCACGGGGTTTTGTCCATAATTTTAAAACCCATCATACTGATGTGCATTATATTGAAAGCTTAATATACTTACCCTCTTTCTTGGGTCAAATCTGATTCTTTTAATTTTCCTGGACACTATGACCCCTACAAGTTTAGTGCTTCTTGTGAATGTTATAATCAACAAGCTGATGACTGTGAGACAGTGAAGCCATCCTGACCTCTCTTTCCCATCTTGACCTCTCTTCTGCTTCTGTCCCATCCTTCAGGCCTCCACCCTGCTGCCATCTTTCCCTTAACCCTTTGAGGGTTTCGGCCGTACTAGTATGGCTTACGACCCAGGGTTTTTGATGTACTAGTACGCCTAAATTCTAGCGCCCTCAAATCTAGTGGGAGAAAGCTGGTAGGCCTACATATGAAAGAATGGGTCTATGTGGTCAGTGTGCACAGTATAAAAAAAATCCTGCAGCACACAGTGCATAATGAGAAAAAAAAAACTTTTACCGTTTTTTTGGAATAAAACAGCGACTTTGCACTGTATTTTCGTATAGTATTTATTGTTGTATTCTAGTTTTCTTGGTCTCATTTTATAGAAAGGAAGACATATTACAGAAATTGAGATGATTTTGATTGGTTTTACAATGAAAAGTACCTTGAAATTGAGCTCAAAGTAGCAGAAATGTTTGATTTTTACCGAAGTTCAAAAGTAAACAAATCATGCCAAGCGTTCAATACACGTCAACTGGTGAGTCTAATATTCTTTCACAAGTGCGCCAATATTATTTATACCATTTTTTACACTAATGCAGTAGTCTGCGTAACAGTAAATCTTCAATTTTTTTGTGTGAATAAAAATTCAAAGTGGAAAGCAAAAGAATGTAAGAGGGGCCTTGAGACGTGACTAATGAACATGGGAAATGTCATTTTAGTGCCAGGAATGTCTTTCTTATTTATTCTGGACCCTATTCAGAAATTGGCATTATTATTATTCTAATCAAAAAGAAGCGCTAAGCCACAAGGGCTATACAGCGCATCGGAAATTGGCATCTTTTGAAATTTGTGTGAAATGGGCAAAATTGCTAAATTCTGACCACTGTACTGGATAGTTGAAATTGGTAAATGGGTGGTTTCTTGCACTCATTCGATAGAAAAAATGGAGTTCTAGTGAAATATTCATGTTTTTTGTCGACTAGTACAGTGGAATTGGCCAAAAATGGGGCTCAAAGTGGGCAAAATCGTCGATGCGTAAAAATCGCCGAGACCGCTAAATTCACGAGAGCATAATTCCGTAAGTTTTCCATCAAATTTCATACTTTTGGTGTCATTATGATCAGGAAAAGATTCTCTATCTTTTCATAAGAAAAAATTATTTTTTTTTTTTTAAATTTGGCCGACCCTGAGAACGAGTCTCGGAGAGGGCCTGTCGACCCTCAAAGGGTTAACTGACAAGTTTTGGTTCAAGCCAATCCTGACCAATGTAATTATTAAATCTTCAGTCATTTATCACTACCAATTAACCCTTTCAGGGTTTCTGACGTACTAGTACGGCTTATGCACCAGGGTTTTTGACATATTAGTACGCCTAAATTCTAGCGCCCTCAAATCTAGTGAGAAAGCTGGTTGGCCTACATATGAAAGAATGGGTCTATGTGGTCAGTGTGCAGAGTATAAAAAAATCCTGCAGAACACAGTGCGTAATGAGAAAAAAAAAAATTTGACAGTGTTTTTGGTTTAAAACAGCAACTTTGTACTGTATTTTCGTATGGTATTTATGATGGTATTCTAGTTTTCCTGGTCTCATTTCATAGAATGGAAGACATATTACAAAAATTGAGACGATTTTGATTGGTTTTACAATGAAAAGTACCTTGAAATTGAGCTCAAAGTAGCAGAAATCTTTGATTTTTGCCAAAGTTCAAAAGTAAACAAATCATGCCACGCGTCCAATACATGTCAACTGGTGAGTCTAATATTCTTTCACAAGTGCGCTGATATTATTTATACCATTTTTACACTAATGCAGTAGTCTGCATAACAGTAAGTCTTCTATTTTTTGTGAGAATAAAAATTCAAAGTGGAAAGCAAAAGAATGTAACAGGGGCATGGGGACGTGACTAATGAACAGAGGAAGTGTTATTTTAGTGCCAGGAATGTCTTTCTTGTTTATCCTGGACCCTATTTTGAAATTGGCATCTTTTGAAATTTGTGAAATTGGCAAAATTGCTAAATTCTGACCACTTTATTGGATAGTTGAAATCGGTAAATGGGTGGTTTCTTGTACTCATTCGATAGAAAAAATGGAGTTATAGCGAAATAGTTATGATTTTTGTCAACTAGTACACTGGAATTGGCTGAAAATAGGGCTCAAAGTGGGCAAAATCGCCGATGCGTAAACATCGTTGAGACTGCTAACTTCACGAGAGCATAATTCCGTAAGTTTTCCATCAATCAAATTTCATACTTTTGGTGTTATTATGATCGGGAAAAGATTCTCTATCTTTTCATAAGTTTTTTTTTTTTTTTTTTTTTTTTTTAAATTTGTCGAACCCAGAACAGCCTGTCGACCCTGAAAGGGGTTAAGCAAGAAATCCGCACATGAATAAAATAACGTTACACAGTCTATCAGTTTGACCAGGTGTGGGTTCCATTCTGGTGCTGCATACTCAATGATTGGCCTAACATATGTCATAATATAAAATTTTGAAAGATTGTTTGTTCAGGTTCCTGAATGCTGTTCTGATGTTTACTAATCTTGCATATGTCTCTGATGTTATGTAGTTTACATGTAATTCTGGCAATATGCTTGGTGTTTTATATATCCTCAGGTTCTTATCCCTCTGATGTTTGCCCATACTGTAATGTGTCCGATATGCTTTCGCCTAGAAATTGCATGACTTTGCAGTTATTTGAATTAAATTTGAGTAGCCACTTGTTTGACCACATCTGAGGCCTCCCTTGATTTTATGATTATCCGCTCCCATTCTTATTCTTTTCGTTAGTTTTACATCATTTTCAAACAGCGACACTTGCGTAGTTTGTTCTTATATGTTAGGAACAGTAGTAGTCCTAACACTGATCCTTGTGGAACTCCACTCATTACTCTCTCATTCAGATGCCTTGTACCTTACTCTGTCTTCTCTCATTCAAGTACACCTTGACCTGCTAGAGCACTGCCATTAACCTTGTCTGTTACTGATTTATTGATCAGTCTCTGGTGTAATCCTGTATCAAATACTTTCTTGCAGTCTGAAAAAATGCAGTTCATTAAACTTTGTCTCTTTTTTGTTTTATCTATGTGACTATGTCATAGAACTCCAGCAGATTTATAAGACAGGCTTTTCCATCTCTGAATCTGTGCCAGTTTTCTATAAAGATTCAAGTTTTTTTTTTATGTGTGTGTGTGTGTGCGCACATAGGCATATGCACGTGCGTGCATGCACATGCTTGTTTGTGTGTGCGTGTGTGTTTTCAATAAGAGCTACAAAAGCATAGCACTTTTTCCCATGATTTGCATCTTAATAATCTGGGATGAGCCATAGGCTTCACTCAGGTTATGATCACAGAAGATCTCCAGTTTACAAACAAGTTACATTCTTGGCATCTCATTGTATAAACCAGGTGTTTGTATAAAAAACAGTAGTACAAAAATTGGTGATGCCTCGCCTGTGTTGGTAGTACAGGTCGGCAGTTGTAAAAATGTAATTGGATTTTAAGTGATCCATTTGTAAGTGCATTTGTTTGCAACTTGAGTTGTTTGTAAGTTAGGACTTCCTATTTTGTTGAAAATGGTTTGTATATTTCCTAAGTCCAAAGTTAGTTGTATGTTCAGTACTTAGTAGGCATTACTGCCTTCTAATTTTTGTCTGAGACTGGATAGGATCCGGGTCTGTCTATGGTCGGTAATGTACACTTGCCATTGCTTAAGATACTTAAGACTTGTGATAAGTTGTGGATTGGCTGGTGTAATCATGTGACCTCATCCAATTAAGTCCGTCATTCTAGGTTCTATATTAACCTCGCCTGCATAATATCCATCTTGCTTAATGTGAACTTTTTCTTGAATGATCTTTATTGCTGCTGCCTCAGCATGTGTGGGTGATTGACACTACTCATTAATATTTCTTAATGCTGCCACAAATATGTTAGTTACTTTGCAACTGCACAATACTGCTATTGGATAATAGAATAATTTGCTTGACATTTAATTTGTGTATGATCTCTGCAGGTTGTGAGTTCTACAAATGGGGAGCTTGGTCCAGATGACCCATTAGCTGGCCACTCCAATACACCCATCACTGTCCACCAAGAAGGAGATACTTCAGATGAAACTAAGTAAGTTTACTACTGTATTTTCAGGTCTTACTATAATGTTGTATTAGAATCAAGTCTGCTGACCCTTCTAAAATAGTATTTACATTGTGTGATGCTAAACAACCTAGTGGAATATTATTAGAGAGGTTTTATTAGTCTTCAGATTAGCCCTTTGAGGCTTGAGACCGCTGCTCGCAAACTTGCTCCCAGGGTTGAAGAATTAAAAAAAATTTTTTTTTTTTATGAAATGATTGAGAATTTGTTTCCAACGGTAATGAAACCAAAAGCACAAAATTTGAGGGAAAACTTATGGAATTACGCTCTCATGAAGTTAGCAGTCTCGTTGATATTTATGCATCAGCATTTTTGCCCACTATTTTGGGCCAATTCCATTGTTTCAGGTGACCAAACTCATAGCTGTTTAGCTAGAACTGCTTTTATTCTATCAATTGAGTACAAGAAACTGCCCATTTATCTATTTCAACTCTCCAATAAAGTGATCAGAAATTAATTTGGCCAATTTCACACAAAATTCAAAAAAGGCCAATTTCCAAATAGGGTCCAGAATAAACAATACAGACATTCCTGGTACTAAAACAACATTTTCTCTGTTCATTAATCGTGTCTCTAGGCCCTTCTTGTATTATGCTTGCTTTTAATTTTTAATTTTTATTCACACAAAAAGTAGAAGATTTACTGTTATTCAGACTACTGCATAGTGGTAATAACTGTATAATTAATGTCGATACATTCGTGAGGTTAAGAGAGTGGTGAAGCAGTGTAAAAAGAGAGCAAATGAGAGAGTGGGTGAGATGTTATCAACAAATTTTGTTGAAAATAAGAAAAAGTTTTGGAGTGAGATTAACAAGTTAAGGAAGCCGAGAGAACAAATGGATTTGTCAGTTAAAAATAGGAGAGGAGAGTTATTAATGGAGAGTTAGAGGTATTGGGAAGATGGAGGGAATATTTTGAGGAATTGTTAAATGTTGATGAAGATAGGGAAGCTGTCATTTTGTGTATAGGGCAAGGAGGAATAACATCTTCTAGGAGTGAGGAAGAGCCAGTTGTGAGTGTGGGGGAAGTTTGAGAGGCAGTAGGTAAAATGAAAGGGGGTAAGGCAGCTGGGATTGATGGGATGAAGATAGAAATGTTAAAAGCAGGTGGGGATATAGTTTTGGAGTGGTTGGTGCAATTATTTAATAAATGTATGGAAGAGGGTAAGGTACCTAGGTATTGGCAGAGAGCATGCATAGTTCCTTTGTATAAAGGCAAAGGGGACAAAAGAGAGTGCAAAAATTATAGGGGGATAAGTCTGTTGAGTATACCTGGTAAAGTGTATGGTAGAGTTATTATTGAAAGAATTAAGAGTAAGACAGAGAATAGGATAGCAGATGAACAAGGAGGCTTTAGGAAAGGAAGGGGGTGTTTGGACCAGGTGTTTACAGTGAAACATATAAGTGAACAGTATTTAGATAAGGCTAAAGAGGCTTTTGTGGCATTTATGGATTTGGAAAAGGCGTATGACAGGGTGGATATGGGGGCAATGTGGCAGATGTTGCAGGTGTATGGTGTAGGAGGTAGGTTACTGAAAGCAGGGAAGAGTTTTTACGAGGATAGTGAGGCTCAAGTTAGAGTATGTAGGAAAGAGGGAGATTATTTCCCAGTAAAAGTGGGCCTTAGGCAAGGATGTGTGATGTCACCGTGGTTGTTTAATATATTTATAGACGAGGTTGTAAGAGAAGTAAATGTGAGGGTCTTGGCAAGAGGCGTGGAGTTAAAAGATAAAGAATCACACACAAAGTGGGAGTTGTCACAGTTGCTCTTTGCTGATGACACTGTGCTCTTGGGAGATTATGAAGAGAAGTTGCAGAGGTTGGTGGATGAATTTGGTAGGGTATGCAAAAGAAGAAAATTAAAAGTGAATACAGGAAAGAGTAAGGTTATGAGGATAACAAAAAGATTAGGTGATGAAAGATTGGATATTAGATTGGAGGGAGAGTGTATGGAGGAGGTGAATGTATTCAGATGTTTGGGAGTGGACGTGTCAGCGGATGGGTCTATGAAAGATGAAATGAATCATAGAGTTGATGAGGGGAAAAGGGTGAGTGGCAATGTGTGGTCTGAATATAATGCAGAGAATTCGTAGTTTGGAAGTTAGGAGGAGGTGCAGGATTACCAAAACTGTTGTCCAGAGGGCTGAGGAAGGGTTGTTGAGGTGGTTCGGACATGTAGAGAGAATGGAGCGAAACAGAATGACTTCAAGAGTGTATCAGTCTAGTGGAAGCCAAAGCATGGTAGGGGTCGGCCTAGGAAAGGTTGGAGGGAGGGGGTAAAGGAGGTTTTGTGTGTGAGGGGCTTGGACTTCCAGCAGGCATGCGTGAGCGTGTTTGATAGGAGTGAATGGAGACAAATGGTTTTTAATACTTGACGTGCTGTTGGAGTTTGTGCAAAGTAATATTTATGAAGGGATTCAGGGAAACCGGCAGGCTGGACTTGAGTCCTGGAGATGGGAAGTACAGTGCCTGCACTCTGAAGGAGGGGTGTTAATGTTGCAGTTTAAAAACTGTAGTGTAAAGCACCCTTCTGGCAAGACAGTGATGGAGTGAATGATGGTGAAAGTTTTTCTTTTTCGGGCCACCCTGCCTTGGTGGGAATCGGCCAGTGTGTTAATAAAAAAATAATAACATTCGTGAATGCATGTTAGATCGGCCATTTGACGTGCATTGGATGTGTGACGTGATTTGTAAAAGTTTACACTTGAAAATCGGAAAAAATCGAGCATTTCCGTTACTTTGAGCTCAATTTCAAACTACTTCTAGTCTGTAAACCATTCATAATCTTTCTATAACATATCTTCTGTTCAGTCACACGAGACCAAAAATCTGAGAATACAATCGTGAAAACCATACAGGAATACACCGCAAAGTTGCTGTTTTACACCAAAAACACAGTTGCCATTTTTTGTTTCTCATGCACTGCATGCTGCAGGATTATTTTTTTTTTTACACTGCACACACTGACCATGCAGACCCATTCTCTCATATGTAGGCCTACCAGTTTTCTCCCACAAGATTGAAAGCCATTAGAATTTTGGCTAGTTTTACGGGACCAACCCTGGCGTCAGAGCCGTAATATTATTGACTGACCCCAAAAGGGTTAAGCATCCTCTTTGAGGGTGATGGACTGATTATATTGTCTTTACATCTCTATTGCTTCTGGTGCTTCTTCTGTATTCCACTGAAGAAGCCTAGTGTGTAAGTGAAATGTTTTGCAATAAAGATACCTGTTTCACACATGTCTTATCAACTTTCTCTGTATGAAAGTTTGAGTAAGCAATATAATAACTTCATTGTAATCATATTTTCAGATGTTGCTGCTTCTTCAAAAGAAAGAAGAAGAAGGCTGGACGTGGCAAATGACTGGCGGTGGTGCAGTGCTCACCAGAAAGAGAAGCCATTGCGGTGCTGCTGCCAGCATCACAGTCGCAGTCTAATGAGAGTATCCTCAACCCTCAGGCACCACCAGCAATAGGAGGACACCCAGCCATCCCCCACAAGCACTAATCACTTCACCATTACCTCATCACCACCAGCAGCACTGCATCTCCTCTTGAATCGAGTACCTGCCTACTAGATGGGTAGTCCATCCTTGTGCCTGCATATTTGTCTTGTGTGAAAATATGTTCATCCCATCTCCCACATTTTATACAGTACTCTTATGCCTGTGTTAAGAGCTTTTTTATATCATACCATGACTAAATTACATGGCTTAGAAACTGGCCAGATGAATGTGATTTTTTTTTTATATTTTGCTGTGCACACCTAAGGAGTGCTGTTAGATGATGGTTTGCCAAAACCAATATAATTTTGGACAACCTCTTTTGCAAATGTGTGGCAGGGATTTATGGATAAATTATTTTAAGCCCCTTGATTATGATAGACACAGTTTAATTTAATGTTGAAAGGAGAATGTGCAATACAAATATACTCAGTCCCAAATATTATTTGGTAATTACTGCCAGAATTTTTTTTTATTTCCTCTCTGACACAGAGGAACATTTTAGCAGCAGACTGGATTGGAAGAATGCTGAGGTGGTGGTGGTGGTGGTGGCAGCAAGAGAAATTAGAAGTTTTACTTCCAGGAAGTGCTTATCAAGAGTGGATTGACGCCCTCCTACTCCCTGGGACCTTTCTAAGGCCTACCTAGCCTGTCATTGTGATGAAAGCAGTCATTTTTGGTTCCTGTGACCATTCAGCTAGTTTCATTTCCCTATTTATAATAAAGATAAGGAGGCTTATTGAAATGTCATATGAAGTGAAAATGACTGATGGAGTCGCATTTGTTCTGTGATTACTTAACAAGACGAGTTCACTCGCTCGTTTGCTCCATCAACCAAAAAAGTGAATGGACTTTTGTGCTTTGATGAAACATTCTTTATTCGCCAAATGACCAATTGATTTTTTTCTGTGTATTTAGTCGCCTTTGGGAAGTACTAATGTTTACATACTCTGGGACGACACTAGTTTAGATGTAGTTTGGTGGAAGCAAGTCATGACCAGTGCAAAAGGGGCATTTTTGCATCCCTGTGTTGGTACCAAACTGGCACCCAATGGCATAGCTATTTAATTTTAATATTATTTTACCTAGGTACCATAATAAAAATGTTTTATTTGCTTAATGCCCAACAAACAAGAGATGATTCTCATTGGTGATGGAAGTTGACTGAGAAATAGTGAAAGCAGAGGAGGAGACCTTAATTACAAGAATGGAATAGGAGCTGTTTGATGCTAGGAAAAGTGGATTTTGATCAGTGGATATTCCCAAGTGCCAAACAGGCAGGCAAGAAAAACATTTGAAAGACACATGACAAATATTGCTTAATGAAGGGATCAGTGGAGCAGGAGTCATGTTGCATGTGGGGATGGCATTGTGCATACCACAGGTTGAAATTGTTTATATTCAGTGGCAAGCATTGAAACAATAAACAAATGTGTAATATATATATATATATATATATATATATATGATGGGGTCCACCTCTGGTATACTGTATATACAGTATACGCAGTATGTTAGTGAGTGTTAACATTGATGCCCTTGTGCTCATCGTTGGAGAAAAATGAAGGGAAAAATTAAATTAGGAGGTATAAAGACTTTGCACTAGCTGGTGAGTAAGCCAAAGTTTTGGAGAATAATCAAAGGATAATACAAAATTGACAAAAAATGGTGGCAGTAATCACACACCTCTTGCCATTGAAATTATGGGATCAAAGGTTGAGGTGTGACCCTAATTTAACAGGCTTTTGAACATTATTGGTAACCTGTGCAGTTAGAAGAGTTGGACACGAGTGATAAGTGAACATGTAAAGTGAAAGGCAAGCATGGAATGACACTTGTCTTTCATAGTCTTGGCAACAGTTCATCACCAAATTTGTGCTACACCACGATCTCGTCCCCCAGGGCTTTTGTTAGGAGGGACTTGTTACAGGGAGGTTCTTGTAGCGAAGTCCAGAGTACCTTTCAGAAGTATATCAATGTCATGTGGAAGGATACAACTTCCAATATTATTTTTATGCCTGTAGCTGTTCATCAGAACATGTGATGTAATAAGTGACTATAAGCTGCATATAGCTCTTTGAACTAAGTGCTACATCTTGATTCTCCTCATATTTACACCCTTGGAAGATTTTTTTCATATTAAATTATTCCTTGTACTCGCTAATCCCATCACATAGTCTGCCAACCCTCATCCCACTTTATTTATTTTTTATTTGCCCCTCAAGAATTACTTTAAAATAATTTTCCTATAAAGAAATATTTTTTTCATTGATTTCTGTTCATGTGTAGTCACACCTAATATTCCCCTGAGGTCCTCCTCAATGTTTTCCTAGTGGTCACTTCAGCTAATTGGACTTGCCTACAGATGGTCATATTCTTGCTCACATTTTATGGTTATAGTGAGAAAAGTCTTCTATATAAAGCTTTTAGAAACCACATACGGGAAACCAGCAGTCAGGGAGGAATAGAATATAAATGTTATGATTGCATCATGTTCCATTGCTGAAGCCATTTTATTCTGTCCAGTTTTGTAGGTAAACAATTTGAACTCTTGTTGATGAGCTGTTAGACGTAGTGACCTGGTCCACAGAGAAGTAAGTACAAGGCCAACAATAAGAAAAGTTTAGGAATTATACTGCCTTCCTTCACACTGGTGTTGATGCAGTCTGCAGCAAATGTGATGACTTGTATGTACTTTGAAGTTGTGAGCAATTTTTAATGTAGATACAAAAGCTCTCTTTCATAAATGTACTTTAAGCACATGGTGCAGCCTCTTATATTATTAATACTGACAAAGGCTTGCAATGTGTTGAAAACTGCTTAGAGTGACACAGCGAGATTACCTCTTGCTACAGTATACCATTCTTTGCTTTTTTTTTTTTCTTCATATTGTATTTATTTTTTCTTTTGCCAGCAATTCAAAATTTGCTGTTACTTTTGCACCAGCAGTAGCACCATCACCAGTGTAATCACAATCAATCATTTTGCGTCTCCATCAGCTGTAATATACTTGAAGAAAGACTGGTTTTAATCATTTTAGACTTTCTTATTACACAGGGAGTTCTTCAACTAGCCCATTGTTTTAGGTTTTGGTATTGCTGATGCCATGACAAACCATTTTGTAGGAAGCCAGGCTGATGTGATCATCCCTCTACCGTCACCATAGTTCTTGGCCTTCAGTGTCATGTATATATGTGGTTGTTCATGAGCAAATGCATTGCTTCTCACTAGAGGTCAATGATCATTTATGAATGTGTGTGCAAGAGTGGAGACGGTAGTGTCATCTGTGATTTTCTCACTAAGAATTATCTGAATGCTAATTTTGAAGTATGTTGAGTATGCCCAGTCACAAGAAACGCCTCTTACCCATTTTGGGGAAGTCAACAAGTAGTAAAGTTTTTTGTATAATTTCGGATATGGATGTAACCTATGACGGTCCATTGAAGATAGCCATAGTATATTTCATCTTTCTATGAAGTTGTCCTGTGGTTTGTATGGGTGAAAGAAATCACTTGTTTGCCTCTATGGAACATACTGCTTCAATGTGCTGTTTAAAAATAAAAACTCAGCATTTGTATCCGTATAATCCATATAACTGGAAGAATATAATAATACTGTTGTTAATTTGGTTTTCCTTCACCTTAATAAAAAGTTTACTAGTAACCTTAAGTGGTAAATATAAATTTATTTAAAAAGTATGTATACAAAAGTGTAGTCAAAATAATACTAGGGAAGCCTATAGTACACTATTCCTCTTCAAGGGGGCGCCTTGGCGTGGTGAAGAGGATCTTGGTCTGAGGAATTAGACATGTTGGTCTCCTTCCTCAGACCGAACCTAATTACCCCCAATGCCCCCTTTCCTATCCCATCCTCCCCTTTTTCCTTTCCTCCTCCTCCTCCCCACCCCTCCCTTTTGACCTTTGGGATTTTTCCCACAGGCACGCTAGTTCCTAGGTAGAAAGGGTACCGGGGTCCATCCCATTCCGTTGAAGTTCTTGGTGGTGGTGTATATTGCCGTGGAATCTGGATCTCCTGGGGATGTCCCGATCCCCCTCTGGTATCCCGGAGGGTGGCTTTGGGTGTCTTTCGGGCGACGAATGTATCTCTGAAACCCACCTTTCGGATTCCGGGGGTGGTGGCCGAAGGAGGTATGCTTTGTGGCGGATATCTGGCCGCCCTCTCTTTTGTCCACTGAGGTAGCTCAGCAGATGTGAGGTTGCTATCCCGGATTGCTGGTTTACTGGCATGAAGGGTAGGGTATGGCACGGGTTCCATGCTGCATCTGCGCTACTTGCGGTGCTGAGGTCCTCTTAGCCGTGGAGGGAGATTTCTGACCCTTACATTCCTCCTAGGAACTACCCCTCCCCGGTCAACCCCATTTTTTTTTATTTTTTTTTTTTTTTTTTTTTTTTTTTTTTTTTTTTCTTAACCCTTTGAGGGTCGACAGGCCCTCTCCGAAACTCGTTCTCAGGGTCGGCCAAATTTAACCCTTTGACTGTCGAAGGGCCCAATCCTGAAGTGTCTCCTGGTGTCGCAAAATATTCGAAAAAAAAAAAATTATTTTTTCTTATAAAAATGTTAAGATTATTTTTCTGATTGTTTTAGTCCCAAAAAAAAAATTTTCCCATCAGTACTTACGGAGATATAGAGGCATGAAGTTTGCAGAAAATGAGCTGCGTATGGCAACAGCGGCGACTGCCGCTTACCCGGTAAACTTTAGTTTACTTGTATTTGAAGGTTTGTTGTTTTTTTCACTATTTTATTTTTTCACATAACTTATGTGGCCTATGAGACCAAAGTAAGGTGCAATGTACATATATACACTCGTTGTATACAACACAATAAGCACACAAACATAATTATCAATATATTGTTTACAAAACTTGTTTACAAAAACAAATACAAAAAATTTTTTATTACTATTGTTCTATAATATATATACCAATATACAGTCACTGGACATATTCCTAGAAGTTCTGCAGCTTGTGGAACTCTGTGAAACATGGTGTCATACACAGTGGTGTTTTACACTCACACACATAAAACATGGTGTCATACACAGTGGTGTTTTACACTCTTACACATAAAACATGGTGTCATACACAGTGGTGTTTTACACTCTTACACATAAAACATGGTGTCATACACAGTGGTGTTTTACACTCTCACACATAAAACATGGTGTCATACACAGTGGTGTTTTACACTCTTACACATAAAACATGGTGTCATACACAGTGGTGTTTTACACTCTCACACATAAAACATGGTGTCATACACAGTGGTGTTTTACACTCTCACACATAAAACATGGTGTCATACACAGTGGTGTTTTACACTCTCACACATAAAACATGGTGTCATACACAGTGGTGTTTTACACTCTCACACATAAAACATGGTGTCATACACAGTGGTGTTTTACACTCTCACACATAAAACATGGTGTCATACACAGTGGTGTTTTACACTCCTCACACATAAAACATGGTGTCATACACAATGGTGTTTTACACTCCTCACACATAAAACATGGTGTCATACACAGTGGTGTTTTACACTCCTCACACATAAAACATGGTGTCATACACAATGGTGTTTTACACTCTCACACATAAAATCAGTGTGTGTGCATTTTTGTTGAATTTTTTTTTATGTGCAAAGACAAAACACCTTGTCTGAGCAGTTTTCTTCAAAGTATTAGCAGGCAGTTGTGTTATGTAGTTATCCTAGGTAAATGGTCGTGTGTCATCATTCCTTCCTAATTTCCTTCATTCCTTTCCTACCTGGAGGGCATTCCACCTCTCTTCCTACATTCCTTCATCTGTCCTTCATTACTTTTTTCCTTCCTTTCATCTAGTCCTTCCTTCATTCCTGCCTTCCCTTCTTGCTTCTGGTTTCTATAATATATATACACATATATAGTCACTAGATACTTTCATAAAACTCCTATTATCACCCTTCAGCAAGCTTGTCTTGTGTGGGAGTGTGTGGCTTATAATTGTTTTGAGTCAGGAGTCGGCAGCTGTCAAAATGACATATTGTCTCATTACTCACTCCCCCCTACCGCCTGTCAAAACAATGGGGTCGGATGCTGCTTCCCCCTCCATTCTATCTAATTATCTTTCTCCCTCATTCTATCTCTTTCAATCTGTCTCTCTTTCTCTTTCTCTGTCTATCTCTGTCTCACAGGTACACATAAATACAACTATACATAGTGTAAATTACCTAAGATAACCCAAAAAATCCAGACAAAGTGCTATACTCTGCTTGAAGATGTGAGTAAACGTGATGATGACACAGTCTTGTGGCTCTCTCTGAGACAGAGCTAGACAGATAGACAGGGAGTTTGGCAGACAGACAAATAGACGGACAGACAAATGTTTGTTCGTCATCTTCTCCTCCTCCTCCTCCTCCTCCTCCTCCTCCTTCTCCTTCTCCTTCTCCTCCTCCTCCTCCTCCTCCTCCTCCTCCTCCTTCTCCTCCTCCAACTCCTTCTTCTCCTCCTCCTCCTCCTGGCTCTTGACAGATGGACAGCTGCCCCCCTCCCTCCACCCTCGTTTACCCTCATCAAAGGTCAGCTCTTATCAGATGTTATCTCCCCTTATCTTGTCACTGTCATGGGGTGAACTGTTTTCATGCCTCAAGGGAACATATTATTACATATTATTATTATTAGGTATTAGGTATTATTATTATTCTTACTCTTCTTCTTATTCTTCTTCTTCTTCTTCTTCTTCTTCTTCCTCCTCCTTCCACCTTCCACCTTCCTCCTCCTCCCTCCTCCTCCCTCCCTCCTTCCTCCTCCTCCCTCCTTCTTCCTCCCTCCCTCCCTCCTCCTCCTCCTCTCCCACCTCCTCCCTCCTCCTTCTTCCTCCCTCCTTCTTCCTCCTCCCTCCTTCTTCCTCCTCCCTCCTTCCTCCTCCCTCCTTCCTTCCTCTTCCTCCTTCCTTCCTCCTCCTCTTCTTCCTCCTCCTCTTCTTCCTCCTCCTCTTCTTCCTCCTCCTCCTCTTCTTCCTCCTCCTCTTCCTCCTCTTCCTCCTCCTCCACCTCCTCCATTGCTTTTGGTCTCAAACTCCTCGAAATCATGAAATTGATCTTCATTGACACTTCCATCTGTGTTAGAGCATCACTTGGGAAGAGAAGAGTCCCAGATTTGCAGGGAAGTCACATATTTCTTACCGCTAGACATGCTGAAAAAGGACGACTGAAATGGTATTCCCACAATGCACCACTGGCTCCCCGATTTTTTTTATATGGTGCACACTGACCATGGAGACCCATTCTCTCACATGTGGGCCTACCAGCTTTCTCCTGCTTGATTTGAAGCCGCTAGAATTTATGCGTATAGATACGTCAAACACGGTATCTCCTATGACGTACATATACGACCGCGACAGTCAAAGGGTTAAAAAAAAAAAAAAATTATTTTCTCTTATGAAAAGATAGAGAATCTTTTCCCGATCATAAAGACACCAAAAGTTTGAAATTTGATAGAAAACTTACGGAATTATGCTCTCGCAAAGTTAGCGGTCTCGGTGATGTTTACGCATCGGCGATTTTGCCCACTTTGAGCCCCATTTTCGGCCAATTTCACTGTACTAGTCGACAAAAAACATGAATATTTCGCTAGAACTCCATTTTTTCTATCGAATGGGTGCAAGAAACCACCCATTTATGAAATTCAACTATCCAGTACAGTGGTCAGAATTTAGCAATTTTGCCAATTTCACAAATTTCAAAAGATGCCAATTTCCGAATAGGGTCCAGAATAAACAAGAAAGACATTCCTGGCACTAAAATGACATTTCCTCTAGTCATTAGTCACGTCTCAAGGCTCCTCTTATATTCTTTTGCTTTCCACTTTGAATTTTTATTCTCACAAAAAATATAAGATTTACTGTTATGCAGACTACTGCATTAGTGTAAAAAATGGTATAAATATTATTGGTGCACTTGTGAAAGAATATTAGACTCACCAGTTGACGTGTATTGCACGCTTGGCACGATTTGTTTACTTTTGAAGTTTGGTAAAAATCGAACATTTCTGCTACTTTGAGCTCAATTTCAAGGCACCTTTCATTGTAAAACCAGTCAAAATCATCTCAATTTCTGTAATATGTCTTCCATTCTATAAAATGAGACCAAGAAAACTAGAATACAACAATAAATACCATACGAAAATACACTGCAAAGTCGCTGATTTATTCCAAAAAAACGGTCAAAGTTTTTTTTTTCTCATTATGCACTGTGTGCTGCAGGATTTTTTTTAGACTGTGCACACTGACCACATAGACCCATTCTTTCATATGAAGGCCTACCAGCTTTCTCCCACTAGATTTGAGGCTGCTAGAATTTATGCGTACTAGTACGTCAAAAACCCCTACGCGTAAGACGTACTAGTATGACCAAAACCCTCAAAGGGTTAAAAACAAAAAGAAAGAAGTAACCTAACCATGGAGGACCCAATCCATGACCCCGCTACCCCCGGGCCCCTTATTGTTACCGCACCCCGTTCTGACCTCGCCTCGTCTTTTGGCCACTCTTCGGACACTCCTAAGGCCCCTGTACCTCTTGCTAGTGCTGTTTCGTCACCCGCTTCAGGTGCCGGGGTTTCGACTGACTCCTTTGATTTGTCTGACATCCGCTTTCCTTTGACTATGCTTCCGGCCTCTCCCTCTACGGTGCGGCGATTTTCGAATTGCCAGCCTGTCCCTCGTCAGACCGACTCTGGTCCCACTTCTAAACGCCAGCGACAATCTCCTGATGATGTTACTTCGTTACCTTCCCATTCTACTCGGAAAAGACCGACACGTCATGCACTCCCTCTCCACACTCAGTTTCGGACCACACAATGGACTAAATTCTTTACATTAAGACCGACTTCTTCTACTGCCTATCTTTCTGACCATAGTATTGGCAAAGCTCTCCTACGCCACGTTGGTAGAGATATTTCCTTTCATGCTCTTAAGAGTGGTACGCGCATCATCACAGTCCAGAATTCTACCCAAGCTCATGATTTTTCTCTTCTTTCACATATCAATAATCCTATCACTATCGAAAAACAACATTCCCTCAATTCTTGTAGTGGTACTGTTATTCTGCCCCATACCATAGTCCAACAGAATTTCCAGACGTGTGGCAATGACATTCTCAAACAGCTGGAACTCCAAGATCTCCCAATTCTCAAGGTAGACACTTATGTTCTTCCTGCCTGCGGGCGAAGACGATACTCTTGCAATGTGGCTCGTTTAACTTTTGACAGCCGTGAACTCCCATCCTCTGTTTGTGTAGCAGGACATCGGTTACAAGTTATGAAGGTGTTCCCTAAACCGCAACAGTGTAGGAATTGCTACCAATTTGGCCCCCCAGCAAAATATTGCAGATCTATAGCCGAATGCCCAGTCTTTGGTGCCGATGACCATTCTAATACATCTTGCAGTCGACCTCCCTCTTGCCTTAATTATCATGAGGCTTACCCTTCGTACTCTCGCCGTTGCCAGGTCTACTTAAATGAGCAGGAAATTCGTTACCTCAAAGAGGCAGAAGGTCTCCCTTATGCTATGGCAGTTTCTCATCTCCGCCTCCAAGGGAGACTGCCCCATGTTTCTTATTCTTGTTTCAAAACATCCCCCCACTTCTGGGGTCCCATCTTCTGCAGCCTCCTCTGCGTTTGCCAGTCCCATAGTCACTCCTGTATCTAATTCTTTTGCTGTCCTGGGCTCAGACGTCCCTACTTAAACACCTCAGTCTGTTCTCACTTCTTCGTCTTCTCCCTCACAAACCCCGGTATCAACAAGACCTCATACAACACCTCCTCCCAATCGTCCCTTTACTTCTCAGAAGCCCAAAAAATCTCCTTTAACCCCTCCTTCCCTTATCCACCTCCACATTTTACCTTCCCAGTCTCTGTACCTGGGTCTTCCCCTTTCACTGGCTCTGTTACAAGTGTGGAGGTTCATTCTCCTCGTACTGTACCTTCCTTCCCTGTCCCCTCCCAAGTTTCTTCCTCTTCTGCCACCTCCCAGGTTTCTGCCTCTTCTGTCCCCTCCTACACTTCTCCAGTTCCCTCCACCCTTTTGCCCCTACCTTGGTACAGTCCATTACAGTTCTGATCTTTACTCAAACTCCTCCTCCTTCCATCTCCGATATTGTCTCCCATACGACGTCTCTGAACACCGAAACACTTGAAGCAATCTTTGAATATATTGCAGAGACCAAAGCATCAGTGGACACTGATCCACCCTCTATTCCTTCTCTTTAATCTTCTCCATCTGTGCAACTCCTTTCTTCACAGCGAACCATTCCTTCGCTGCTTGAACATTTTCCGCTGGCACCGCATTTGGACTTTTGTAACCCCTCTAGTCCATAGGTACCCTTACCTGCAGATTTCTAGTATCTTTATCGTTCCAAATCATGGCCTATTTACAGTGGAATATACGCAGCCTCGGGTAATCGGGGTGAGCTTCAGACATTGCTTTCCCAATTTTCCCCTGTTGGTGTTTGCTTTTAAGAACCAAAATTACACTCTCCTGTTATCTATCCCATCTCAGGCTATAATTTATTGTATTCTTCGGATCCTTTTCCTGATGGGACCTTTAATGAAAGTGCCCTTCTTCTACGCACTGATATTCCATACCATCAGCTATTTGTTCGTACTTTGCTGCATTACACAGCAGCCCGTATCCACCTGCATAGGTGGTATACACTCTGTTCTTTGTATCTCTCTCCTTCTCGAGCATTATCTATTCCGGATATTGCCTTTCTTGTTTCGTCATTACCGCCACCACTTCTGTTACTTGGCGATTTTAATGCCCATCATTTCCTCTGGGGGGGTCTCACTGTGATTCCCGTGGCATTCAGCTAGAGGCTTTTCTTGCTTCCCATCCCCTCCATGTTTTAAATACAGGTACTCGCACCCATTTTGATCCTCGTACTCATACACTCTCTTGCATCGATCTCTTGGTCTGCTCTTCCTCCGCCGCACTAGACGTCACCTGGTCTGTTCTCCCGGAATTACATGACAGCGATCATTTTCCAATCATTCTTACTTCCCCTTCATATTCACCACCTCTTCGTAACCCACGCTGGCAATTTGATCAGGCAAATTGGGACCTTCACTCACAACTAACTGTTTTTAGTGAGGTTCCTTCTTCGTCCTCCATTGATGAGCTTTTACACCTCTTCTCTTCCTCAGTTTTAACCGCAGCTTCTCATTCTATGCTCCAAACCTTGGACAGGCATTCTCAGAAATGCGTGCCTTGGTGGTCTCCTGCTTGTGCTCGTGCAGTACGTTTGAAACGCGCTGCGTGGGGCAGGTACTGGTATAATAGAACCACTGAGAGACTTCTTGATTTTAAGCAGAAGCGTGCGATCGCTCGCAGTGTCATCCGTGACGCTAAACGCACTTTCTGGCGAGATTGTCTCCACCATCACCTCTGCTTCCTCTATGAGTGCAGTCTGGAAAAAAGTACAGAAACTGAGTGGTAAATATTCTCCTGACCTGGCTCCTATTCTGCAGCTTGCCAGTGTTGATATAGCAAACCCTCTAGATGTTGCCATTGAAATTGGCAATCATCTGGTCCGTATTTCTCTGGGGCTTCGTCTCTGCCCTTCGTTTCTTTCCTCAAAGTCTGCCAGAGAGTTAGCACCCTTGGACTTTTCTTCTCTCAGAGAAGAACAGTATAATGTGCCTTTTACACAGCAGGAACTGGAGGCAACACTCTCAGCTTGCCGATCATCAACAGCTGGGCCCGACGACATTCATATTAGTATGCTACAACATTTACATCAGTCAGCCCTTGCAGTCCTCTTATGCCTTTTCAATCTTATTTGGGCACAAGGAGTTCTTCTACAGGTGTGGAAATCTGCCATTGTTCTCCCTTTCTGCAAACCAGGTACTACAGGACATGAAGCCTCCCACTATTGCCCCATCGCTCTTACTAGTACAGTTTGCAAAGTGATGGAACGTCTGGTAAATAGACATTTAATGTGGTATTTAGAGACACACAACAGTCTCTCCACTCGTCAATATGGCTTTCGTAAGGGCCGTTCTACCATAGACCCCTTACTACGTTTGGATACGTATGTTCGTAATGCCTTTGCTTGCGAATAACCATTCAGTTATTGCCATATTTTTTGACCTTGAGAAGGCATATGACACAACTTGGAGGTATAATATTTTGGCCTCCCAGGCAATCTACCATCTTTCCTTAAGAACTTTTTAACTGACAGACATTTCCGTGTTCAAGTCAATAATGTGCTCTCCCCGGACTTTATCCAAGGTGAAGTTGTTCCTCAGGGATGTGTTCTGAGCACAACACTTTTTCTCCTTGCTATAAATGATTTGGCCTCTGTTCTTCCATCCAATATTTGGTCATCATTCTATGTCGATGACTTCGCTATTGCTTGTGCAGGCACTGACTGTCATGTCATTACAGTTTCTCTCCAACATGCTGTCGACCGTGTTTCCAATTGGGCCACCATGCATGGGTTTAAATTTTCCAGTACCAAAACTCACCAAATTACTTTCACTAGACGCTCTGTCATCTCCGATCATCCTTTGCATCTCTATGGCTCCCGTATCCCCAAACGTGATAGTCAGGTTTCTAGGCCTTCTCTTTGACCGTAGGTTATCCTGGAAACCCCACATTGCCTCTCTAAAGGCAACTTGTCACAGCTGGCTGAATCTTCTTAAGACCCTTGCTCATCTTTCATGGGGAGCTGATCGGCGAACTCTCCTTCACCTACATTCAGCCCTCGTTTTATTGAAACTCGATTATGGTGACCAGATCTATTCAGCGGCCTCTCCTGCTACTCTCTCTAGCCTTAACCCCATCCATCACCAAGGATTACGTTTATGCCTTGGTGCTTTTCGCTCTTCCCCTGTTGAGAGCCTCTATGCAGAAGCGAATATTCCATCCTTGTCTGATCGCCATGATGCCCATTGCCTTCGCTACTATGTGCGCTCTCACGATCTCCACAATCCCTCCATTTATAGAATGGTCACTGATATAAGTGACATTCTTTATTTGTTCGCCGCCCCTGTTTGCTCCGTCCTTTCTCTCTCTGCCTACATTCACTCTTGTCTTCCCTTCAGTTACTGCCTTTATATGTTCATGTAGCATCTCACTTTTCCCTACCCCCCTGGGAAGTTCCAGCTGTTCGGGTCTGTTCTTTCTCACTCCCTTGCTTGAAAGCCCAACTGCCTACGGTGGCTTCCCGCTCTCCTTTTCTTGACCACTTCCACTTTCATTCTCATGCCATCGCAGTGTACTCAGATGGCTCTAAATCTTCTGATGGCGTTGGATTCGCAGCAGTGTTTCCGGACAGCATTGTGCGAGGGCATTTACTATCTTTGGCTAGCATTTTTACTGCTGAATTGTATGCCATTCTTGCAGCACTTATTCGTATCGCTTCAATGCCTTTGTCATCATTTGTGGTTGTCTCTGACTCCCTCAGTGCTCTACAGGCTATACAGAAATTTGATACACCTCACCCCCTAGTTCTCCATATCCAACTTTGGCTATGCCGTATCTCTACCAAGCATAAAGATATTGTTTTTTGTTGGGTCCCTGGTCATGTTGACGTACAGGGCAATGAACAGGCAGACACTGCTGCGCAGTCAGCAGTACACGACCTACCAGTTTCATATAGAGGTGTTCCATTTCCGGACTGTTTTGCTGTACAGTGGAACCTCAAAAATCGAACGTATCACATATCGAACATTTTGAAAATAGGACCATTTTTTCGAACAAATTGTGTCCCTATTATCGAACTCGCCCCTATTTTCGAACCGCCGGGTATGGGACCTGTCTGCCGCCCGCTCTGTCCGCGTCCCTGCGCAGGCGCCGTGAGCAGTCTAGTTTTGTTTATGCTTGAGTGAACACTAACCTGCGCTCTCATTCTCGCATTTTACGATTATTTCGTTGTGTTTAGTGCTTGTGGGACTGAAATAAGCTGCCATGGGCCCAAAGAAACTTGCTAGTGGTACCCCTGTGGTAAAGAAAGTGAGAAACACCATAGATGTGAAGAAGGAAATAATACAGAAGTATGAGAGTGGTGTGAGACTTGTTGAGCTTGCCAGGATGTATGGGAAAAACAAGTCGACCATCGGTTCTATCCTGTCAAAGAAAGAACAAATCAAGGAAGCTGATGTTGCGAAAGGTGTTAATATAGGGAGTGGATGAGGTGCCTTCTTCAAAGATTAAGGAGATTTGTGCCAAGTGGAGTGATGTCCAAATGTTTGTGCAGAAGTACCACCCTGAGTAAGCTGAAACAAGCCATCTTTGCAACAAGTTCAGTGACAGAACCATGTCCCATTTTAGGGAAATGTTAAAGAGGTGCCAGAAACAGAGGACTGTGGACAGTTATTTTGTGAGACAGGGGTCCAGTGACTCTCAAGCTGGTCCTAGTGGCATTAAAAGACAGAAGGGAAGTAACCCCAGAGAGGGCTTTACCTGAAGTCCTCATGGAGGGGGATTCTCCTTCCAAACACTAACCCCAACTCCCTCTCTCCTCCTATCTTCCAGATGCCATCACCAATCTTCATTACAGGTAAGTAAAAATGTTATTTTATATGTATTACTATATATAATTAAAAACTATAGTATTTGTTGTATGTAAAACTGTAATTAATCTCTATAAAATGTATTTTTTGTGTGAATATTTTTGGGTTTCTGGAACAGATTAACTGTATTTCCATTATTTCTTATGGGAAATATTGCTTCGAATTTCAGACTTTTCGAATTTAGAACTAGCTCCTGGAACAGATTAAGTTCAATTTTTGAGGTTCCACTGTAATAGCTACCCACCTTCACACCCGTTGGCAACAACGTTGGTCTGCTCTGCTCAATAACAAACTTTGTTCTATTAAACCGAGTATAGGTTACTGGCCGTCTTCTTGTCACCAGTGTCGAGGTTGGGAGGCTACTCTCTCCCGCCTTCGCATTGGCCATACTCGTTTGACTCGTGGTCATCTCATGGAGAGGCGCCCTGCTCCTCTCTGTGAGAATTGTCAGGTTCCATTATCGGTCAGCCACATTCTGTTAGACTGCCCAATTTATCAACGAGCCCGCAGAATTTACAGTGGAACTTCAAATTTCGAACGTATCGCTTATCGAATTCTTCGAAAATAGAACCGTTTTTTTTAACCAACTTTATCCCTATTGTCGAACTCGCCCCTATTTTCGAGCTGCCGGGTACCGGACCTGTCTGGTAGCCTGCTCTGTCCGTGTCCCCACGCAGGTGCTGTGAGCCAGTCTGGTTTTGTTGACGCTTGAGTGAACACTAACCTGCGCTCTCATTCAAACACTTTACGATTATTTCATTGTGTTTAGTGCTTGTGAGACTGTAAAATAAGCTACAATGGGAGCAATGAAACTTGCTAGTACAGTGGACCCCCGCATACCGCACGCATCGCATACCGTACAATCTGCATACCGCTCGCTTTTTTCGCAAAAATTTTGCCTCGCATACCGCCCAAAAACCCGCTCACCGCTCTTCGTCCGAGACGCGTCCAATGTGCGGCCTGAGCCATGCTCACATGTTCCGCCGGTGGCATTGTTTACCAGCCAGCCTCCGCGGTAACATCCAAGCATACAATCGGAACATTTCGTATTATTACAGTGTTTTTGGTGATTTTTTCTGGAAAATAAGTGACCATGGGCCCCAAGAAAGCTTCTAGTGCCAACCCTACAGCAATAAGGGTGAGAATTACTATAGAGATGAAGAAAAAGATCATTGATAAGTATGAAAGTGGAGTGCGTGTCTCCGAGCTGGCCAGGTTGTATAATAAACCCCAATCAACCATCGCTACTATTGGTGGTACAGCTGCTGCTGCACTGTCAGCTGCTGCTGCTGTTGTACCATCGTCAGCTGCTGCTACTGCTGTAGTACCATCTGCTGCTGCTGTAGCATCGTCTGCTGCTGCTGTAGCATCGTCTGCTGCTGCTGTAGCATCGTCTGCTGCTGCTGTAGCATCGTCTGCTGCTGCTGTAGCATCGTCTGCTGCTGCTGTAGCATCGTCTGCTGCTGCTGTAGCATCGTCTGTTGCTGCTGTAGCATCATCTGCTGTTGCTGTAGCATCGTCTGTTGCTGCTGTACCACCGTCAGCTGCTGCTGCTGCTGCTGTAGCACCGTTGTTGGTGTGGCTTATTGAGAATACCAAGAAACAATTAACCCCAGAGGATTTGCCACCCAGGATAACCCAAAAAAGTCAGTGTCATCGAAGACTGTCTAACTTATTTCCATTGGGGTCCTTAATCTTGTCTCCCAGGATGCAACCCACACCAGTCGACTAACACCCAGGTGAACAGGGAAAAATGCCTGGAACTAGTGCTCATATTGGTGAATTTAAAGCCAGCAAAGGTTGGTTTGAGAGATTTAAGAATCGTAGTGGCATACACAGTGTGATAAGGCCTGTTCTGGAAGAAAATGCCAAACAGGACCTACAGTACTCAGGAGGAAAAGGCACTCCCAGGACACAGTGTCTCGTCAGTCATTGCTGCATCTTCAATAAAGGTAAGTGTCATTTATTCTTCATTTAGTACCTGGAGTTTACCTGGAGAGAGTTCTGGGGGTCAACGCCCCCGCGGCCCGGTCTGTGACCAGGCCTCCTGGTGGATTAGAGCCTGATCAACCAGGCTGTTACTGCTGGCTGCACGCAAACCAACGTACGAGCCACAGCCCGGCTGATCAGGAACTGACTTTAGGTGCTTGTCCAGTGCCAGCTTGAAGACTGCCAGGGGTCTGTATGCTGGGAGGCAGTTGAACAGTCTTGGGCCCCTGACACTTATTGTATGGTCTCTTAACGTGTTAGAGGTCATACTGCAGCTTTATAGAGAGGTCATACTGCAGCTTTCGAGAGGTCATACTGCAGCTTTATACATCATTAGTAAGGCCTCACCTAGATTATGCAGCTCAATTCTGGTCTCCATATTACAGAAAGGACATAAATTCGTTAGAAAACATTCAGCGTAGGATGACTAAATTAATACATAGCATTAGAAATCTTCCTTATGAAGAAAGCATTAGAAATCTTCCTTATGAAGAAAGATTGAAGACTCTTAAGTTACATTCACTTGTTAGACGAAGAATGAGGGGAGACCTGATCGAAGTGTATAAGTGGAAGATAGGTATTAATAAAGGGGATATTAACAAGGTCTTGAGGATATCTCTCCAAGAGAGAACCCGCAGTAATGGATTTAAATTAGATAAGTTTAGATTTAGAAAGGACATAGGAAAGTATTGGTTTGGAAATAGGGTAGTTGATGAGTGGAACAGTCTACCTAGTTGGGTTATTGAGGCTAGGACTTTGGGTAGTTTCAAATTTAGGTTGGATAAGTACATGAGTGGGAGGGGTTGGATTTGAGTGGGACTTGCACATCGGAGCTTGTTTCTTGGGTGGCATTGAAAATTGGGTTGGTCAAATGTTTGTTAGTAGGATGAATTGTAAAGGACCTGCCTAGTATGGGCCAACAGGCCTGCTGCAGTGTTCCTCCTTTCTTATGTTCTTATGTTAGTGACACCCCTGCTTTTCATTGGGGGGGTGTTGCATCGTCTGCCAAGTCTTTTGCTTTCGTAGTGAGTGATTTTCGTGTGCAAGTTCGGTACTAGTCCCTCTAGGATTTTCCAGGAGTATATAATCATGTATCTCTCCCGCCTGCGTTCCAGGGAATACAGGTTCAGGAACCTCAAGTGCTCCCAGTAATTGAGGTGTTTTATCTCCGTTATGCACGCCGTGAAGGTTCTCTGTACATTTTCTAGGTCAGCAATTTCACCTGCCTTGAAAGGTGCTGTTAGTGTGCAGCAATATTCCAGCCTAGATAGAACAAGTGACCTGAAGAGTGTCATCATGGGCTTGGCATCCCTCGTTTTGAAGGTTCTCATTATCCATCCTTTCATTTTTCTAGCAGATGCGATTGATACAATGTTATGGTCCTTGAAGGTGAGATCCTCCGACATGATCACTCCCAGGTCTTTGACGTTGGTGTTTCACTCTATTTTGTGGCCAGAGTAGAGTAGTACATGCACAATATATATTGTGCATGTACTACTCTACTATTGTGCATGCATTCTTCTCTTTGTGTGTAGGAAAATGTATATTTCATGTGGTAAAAAATTTTTTTTCATGCTTTTGGGTGTCTTGCACGGATTAATTGGATTTCCATTATTTCTTATGGGGAAAATTCATTCGCATACCGAACATTTCGCATAACAATCAGCCCTCTTGCACGGATTAAAGTCGCTATGCGGGGGTCCACTGTAGTACCCCTGTGGTAAAGAAAGTGAGAAACACCATAGATGTGAAGAAGGAAATACAGTGGACCCCCGGTTAACGAACTTTTTTCATTCCAGTAGTATGTTCAGGTGCCAGTACTGACCGAATTTTTTCCCATAAGGAATATTGTGAAGTAGATTAGTCCATTTCAGACCCCCAAACATACACGTACAAACGCACTTACATAAATACACTTACATAATTGGTCGCATTTGGAGGTGATCGTTAAGCGGGGGTCCACTGTAATACAGAAGTGGAATGATGTCCAAATGTTTGTGAAGAAGTACCACCCTGAGCAAGCTGAAACAAGCCGTCTTTGCAACAAGTTAAAGAGGCACCAGAAACAGTGGACTGTGGACAGTTTTTTTGTGAGACGGGTCCAGTGACTCTCAAGCTGGTCCTAGTGGCATTAAAAGACAGAAGGGAAGTAACCCCAGAGAGGGCTTTGATACCTGAAGTCCTCATGGAGGGGGATTCTCCTTCCAAACACTAACCCGAACTCCCTCTCTTCTCCTTCCCATCTTCCAGATGCCATCACCAATCTTCAATAAAGGTAAGTAAAATGTTATTTTATATGTTTATTTAAATTTATTAATACATAATTGAACACTATATTTGTTGTGTGTATGTAAAACTATAATTAATCTCTATAAAATGTATTATTTTATGAATATTTTTGGGTTTCTGGAGCGGATTAATTGTATTTCCATTATTTCTTATGGGAAATATTGCTTTGCTTTTCAGACTTTTTGAATTTAGAACTAACCCCTGGAACGGATTAAGTTCGATATTTGAGGTTCTACTGTACCTCCAACATCGTCTCCGCTCTACTACTCTCTCTTTACCTTCCTTTCTCGCTGATGGACCCACCTTTCATCCAGACTCTCTTATTGACTTTTTGACAACAGCTGATTTACTCCACAAACTCTGATGATACCTTCAGCCTTTTCTACCTCAATCTCTTGCTACCCCCTACCCCCGCACTATCCCCTGTCCTGATGTTTTCGGTAACCTACTAATCATCCCTTCCCCCTTCTGCTGCCCGATACCCTTGCTTCCTTCCCTACCCTGCAGCGCTGTATAGCCCTTGTGGCTTAGTGCTTCTTTTTGATTATAATAATAATAATAGTACACTATTTTGACTAGGTTCAGCTGGTAAAGAGCTCTTGATCCAAGGCATTAAGCTACTCTTTACTTCCTTTTGAGGATACATACTTTATGTAAATGGTAAGGAAATTGCTGTTTTCACTCTGATGGGCTTTGATTCCTCAGGCTGGCCATGACTTATAAGGACCAAACTAAATAATTTCCTGTGTATTTGTCACGCACGATGACTTATAACTCCTTGTTTCTACTTGCCTGAAAGCTGAGCTTGAGAGTGGAGTTGCAGCTATCAGGTGAGCAACATGCTTCTTGGGTAAGGGAACAGAGGTCAGATGAGAGGTTCAGTGCTGGCCTACTTGAATCGGTTGGTCTTGTATCACTCCACTGTCTGGTATGGTGATGCATTCATTGAGGGACATGCAAGCATCAGTATGTGGGTACCACTTTGGTCCTGTTACTGCCATTTATGAATCTGCTGGGTACTTGATAGAGACTAGCTGGACTCGTAGGCAAGGCTTGCAGGAAGTGGGGATGGAAGAGAAGTGAGAGAGGAGAGGAGAGGCTAGAAAGAAAAGAAAAAAGGATCTGAGGCAACATGCAGCTGCAGAATCATTGCTTGGCATTGTCAGTATGTTCTTTTTTTTAACAGCTCTGAAAAAAATTGGGCTTGGGAAGATGAAGTTTAATGGGCATGGCAGACACAAAGGTCAGTGGGCAAGACTTTCTGTACACCACCAAAGACATGTCCAGTGGCTATAGCAGCACTGATAAAGATTAAGGATATCGTGCTATGTGGCCAAGATGGGTTTGGCAAAGACACTCGCTCATATCTCTACTAGTCTTGGGGTCGTTTTAGTAAATGGTTACTGCCACCGTGGCCCAGTCCTTGATCAGATCTAATGTGAGTAATATTAATGCTTCCTTTATACCAATGACTATGCAAGAGTGATGTGCAGTTGCAAATCACTCTTGCATAGTCATTGGTCATGAGTGTAATGTGAGTGATTTGCATAGTCATAATCATGAGTGTAATGTTGTGAGTGATTTGCAGTTGCAAGTCACTCACAACATTACACCCATTCTACAAGTAGGACTACTACATCAAATACCATATCAGATACTTGTTCTACTACTCATAAGTCTTGGGTTCCATTATCTCTACATTAGGTGTATGACCCAGAGATGCTTCAGACAACCTGGATGATTATAGTCAGCCAAGTAATCTTAGTGAAAGTAGGTCTGAAGAATGGAGTATGTATAGTGTGGGGAACTATGCTACCCAAGCAAATAAAGTAAACTGCAGATGACACACCTGTGACTGTCCTCAAATGTTTTCACCTTAATACCTGCTGTGAAACAGTTATCCTTCTTCGTTGAATAGTACATCAGCAAGTATTTACTGAATGCACAAATAACATTTTTCAAAAACTGCAACTGAAATGTATATTTATTCTCAAAGTTTTTCATCCTGCAGGGTTTAGCACTTCTTTTTGATTATAACAATAACAATTCATCCTGCAGGAGGACAATGGATATCAGATCACTGAGCAAAGTAACCAAATTTATATGAGTCATGAGCTCCCCTTTGCTATGTATTTGACAAGTATTTGCTTAGTGGTGAGAGAGATTTTAACTACTTCCCAGCAGTGATGTAAGTGCTGCCATTTTGGATACCCCAATAAATTTTGTTGTTCACATTCAGATTGCCCTATCTGTGCCCTCCCAATTCATGGAGAACTTAGAAACAGTTTATTGTAGATGTCCAAATTTTACTAGGGTTCATCCTTCCTATTAACATTTATTCCTCATATTCTCTGTTTCACTCTCATTGCTGACCTGGAGAATGTACAGAGAACCTTTACGGCACACTTAAGTATAATAATGCACCTAAATTACTGGGAACGGTTGAAGTCCCTTGTATTCCCTGGAATGCAGGTGAGAAAGATGAATGATAATATATATACATTTGGGAAATCCTAGAGGGATTAGTACCAAACTTGCACAAGCAAAAGACTCGGCAGGAGATGCAACATCCCGCCAAAGAAAAGCAGGGGTGTCACATGTACACTAAGAGAGAACACAATAAGCATACATGAGGAGTATTACCAATAGACCCCTGGCTGTCTTCAGGAGGGAGCTGGACAGGGACCTAAAGTCAGTACCTTATCAACCGGGCTGTGGTTCATATGTCAGTCTGTGTGTGTGGCCAACAGTAACAGCCTGGTTGATCAGGCCCTGATCCACCATGAGGCTTGGTCACAAACCAGGCCACAGGGGCATTGACCCCTGAAACCTTCACCAGGTATACTCCAGTATCAAAAAAAAATCTTGCCCCATGTGGTGCATGATGGGAAAATAAAAGCTCTGACCTTGTGTTTTAAAATAGTGACTTTGAGGTGTTTTCTAGGTTGGTTATGATTTATTGATTGGTTCTTGGTATCAATAGATAGAATGGAAGACATACTGCCAGAAGTAGCTTGAAACAGGGCTCAAAGTGGTGCAAATACTAGATTTTTGGTGATTTTTCCTGAGGAAGGGTATTGTCTCCCTGGCTTTCCCTGGACTGTCTTAATGGTTTTTACCAGGTTTGCTTCAATTACTGGAATGGCCAAAACCATGACCAATCATTCTTGATTATATTTTCTCTGATTTTGTGTGTGTGTGCTGATGACTTCACAATGGAGGGCAAGTGTTACATAAGAGAGACCTGAGGAATGTGATTAATGAACAAAGATGCTTTATGACCTGGAATGCCGGCAGTCTTTATTATTTTGGCCTTTTATTTTTAAATTAGAATTTTTTATTTTTTTTTATTTTGGCCTCTTGATTTTGAATTAGAATATTTTTAATTGTCTTTATTTTGACCTCTTATTTTGAAATTAGAATTTTTTAAATTGTCTTTATTTTGGGGTCTTATTATTAAATTAGATTTGTTTTAATTTGGCCATATTACCAATTTCTGCACACAATAGGGCATTTCTGGTAGATGAATGAGCAGCAGCTTGTGGTCAGTCAATAGAACAGAAGAAATACTAGCAAATTGAGCATTGAATTGGCTTACAATATGAATGAAATTTGGGAGAATTGTCAACGAATAAATTACGACCAGACTGACAAATTTGCACTTGGGTAATTCCACGAGTTTTCCATCAAATTTGTTTATGGTGTCATTACTTTCAGAAAAAGATTCTCTACCATTTCAGAATATATTTTATGAAAAATTGCTGTATAGTCCTTGTGGCTTAGCGCTTCTTTTTTATTATAATAATAATTTATGAAAAATTGCAACACACTCAACACTTGATTTCAGGAGTCACAGCACTGAAAGGATTTAGGAATGTGAAATCATGTTGTATGGTCAGGCTACAGAACTTCTCCACAGAGTGGCTTACGATCCAAGGAATTGCACTTGCTCTGTCCTTTAATCAAACTTGATTGTCTCCCATTCCCTGAGGCAGTGTATGAGTTTATCACCCTTCCCCATGAATATAATCATTTTCATAAGTGGTCTTCTGCCCAGTATATATACTTGCATGACTTTCTGACTTCCATGTGACACAAACACCTCTCCTTCAATTTTTTATGCCAGAAATTTGAAAGGTTTCCTTCTAGAATCATTCCTTTGGTTTCAGCCTCCACACAACCTTTTTCCTCTACTCTGGTGATGGAGGAAGAGGCTTACACTAGGGATGGGACGATAACCAAAATTTTTGCCAATACTGGTGCTCAATTGTAGGCTGTTATTGATACCATCGATGCTCATTTATGCTGATATACCATCAAAATTAGCCAATACCACTGATACCCTGAGTTCGCACAATGTCATTCTCTTCTGCTTCCTTTTGATTATAATAATAATATTCTGCTCCTGAGTCTGGTCTTGTTCTCCAAGATTCCACAACTTAGCTTTCTCTGTCTCTTCCTCAGTGCATCCATCCTGTTTACTCATCTACCTCTCTGGAAGTTTGTGCAGTCTTTCTTTTGCATCTCCTAATAAATGTTCGGGGTCCTTTACAGTGTCCTGTGATGAGGATCTTGAAGAAAGTCTGCTGCTCTCCCTATTTCAACCCATAACAATCACTTATGTTCTATTGTTATACCATCACCATTTCCTGCCACTTCAGATTAGGAAAATAAACCGTTACAGCTTGGGTATGTGAGATCCATTGTTCTGAAGATCCTAATTCTTTCATAAACTGATCATTATCCAGGTAATTTCAACCTGAGTAAGGTGCTTGAAGCTTCACCTGCACCTGACATGACTATTAAATGTCTCATCCAGAAGATTCCTCACATTAATTTGATGGTTATTAGCCTGACTAAGAACCCAGCCTTTCCCTCTACTCCTCAATTTAGCTAGTAATGATTTTTCCCCTTAAATTTTTGTCTGGGGGATTATGGAAGAGGTAATGTGTGTTTAGGTGGTCCACACCATCTAAAGGGAATTAAATTGTAATGTGACACTTCAGGTGAAGCACCTGGTGCCAGGCACATTTGGTGGTTCATCCGGTTGTTGTTTGATGGTGGATGTACTTCCTGAGGTCACCCTCAGTTCCAAGGATGGTGACTGATAGTGTGCCTAACTCAGCATTCATGCTGCCTCACCCTGGTCCATTACTATTTTTTTTTTTTTACACAGGGTTTGACAATGTTAAAGATCCTTAGCCTTATTGATAAGCTATTTACAGGTTAAGGATTCCTAACTTTATTGACAAGCTAAGAGAGCTGTTCCTCTTCAAGGGGGGCTCCTTGGCGTGGTGAAGAGGCTCTTGGTCTGAGAAATTAGACTTGTCGGTCTACTTCCTCAGACCGAACCTAATTACCCCCCAATCCCCCGTTACCCTATCCCATCCTCCCCTTTTTCCTTTCCTCCTCCTCCTCCCCACTCCTCCCTTTTGCCCTTCCTCTTTTTGTCCTTTGGGATTTCTCCCACAGGCGCGCTAGTTCCTGGGTAGGAGAAAGGATACCGGGGTCCATCCCATTCCGTTGAGGTTCTTAGCGGTGGCGTAGTTTGCCGTGGAATCTGGATCGCCTGGGGATGTCCCGATCCCTCTCCGGTATCCCGGAGTAGCTTTGGGTGTCTTTCGGGCGACGAGTGTATCTCTGGAAGCCACCTTTCGGATTCCGGGGGTGGTGGCCGAAGGAGGTATGCTTTGTGGCGGATATCCGGCCGCCCTCTCTTTTGTCCACCGAGGTAGCTCGGCAGATGTGAGGTTGCTATCCCGGATTGTTAGTTTACTAGCATGATGGGTAGGGTATGGCACGGGTTCCATGCTGCATCTGCGCTACTTGCGGTGCTGAGGTCCTCTTGGGCGCGGAGGGAGATTTCTGGCCCTTTCATTCCTCCTAGGAACTATCCCTCCCCGGTCCCCCCTTTTTTTTTCTTTTTTTTATTTTTATTTTCTTTTCTTCTTTCTTTTTTTTTTTCTTAAAAACAAAAAGAAAGAAGTAACCTAACCATGGCAGCCCTAGTCCATGAACCTGGTACCCCCGGGCCCCTTCTTGATACCGCACCCCGTTCTGACCCCGCCTCGTCTTTGGACCACTCTTCAGACATTCCTCATGCCTCTGTACCTATTGCCGGTGCTGTTTCCTCACCCGCTTCAGGTACTGAGGCCTCGACTGACTCCTTCGATTTATCAGACCTTCGCTCTCCTCTGACTATGCTTCCGGCCTCTCCCTCTACGGTGCGGCAATTTTCAAATCGCCGACCCGTTCCACGTCGGACCAACTCTGGTCCCACGCCTAAACGTCAACGACAATTACCTGCTGATGATACTTCTCCACCTTCACCTTCTCGTTCTTCTCAGAAACGATCGACACGTCCTTCACTACCTTTCCACGCTCAGTTTCAGACTGAACAGTGGACTAAATTCTTCACTTTACGACCAACTTCCTCTACTGCCTATCTTTCTGACCATAGTATTGGCAAGGCACTCCTACGCCATGTTGGTAAAGATATTTCTTTTCATGCTCTTAAGAGCGGTACGCGCATCATTACCGTACAGAATGCTACCCAGGCTCGTGAGCTCTCTCGTCTTTCCCATATAGATACTGTTCCTGTCACCCTTGAAAAACATCATTCCCTCAATTCTTGTAGTGGTACCGTCATTCTGCCCCATACCATAGTTCAACAAAATTTCCAGACATGTGGCACCGACATTCTTGAACAGCTGGAACTCCAAGATCTCCCAATCCTCAAGGTAGACACTTACGTTCTTCCTGCCCGCAGGCGAAGACGATACCCTAGCAATGTGGCTCGTTTAACTTTTGACAGCCGAGAACTCCCATCCTCAGTTTATATAGCAGGACATCGGTTACAAGTTCGAAAGGTGATCCCTACACCACAACAGTGTAGAAATTGCTGGCGATTTGGCCATCCAGCGAAATATTGCAGATCTATCGCCGAATGCCCAGTCTGTGGTGCCGATGACCATTCTAATACGTCTTGCAATCGATCTCCCTCTTGCCTTAACTGTCATGAGGCTCACCCTTCGTACTCTCGCCATTGTCAGGTCTATTTAAACGAGCGGGAAATCCGTTACCTCAAAGAGACAGAAGGTCTCCCTTATGCCATGGCAGTTTCTCATCTCCGCCTCCAAGGGAGACTCCCACGTGTTTCTTATTCCCGTGTTTCAAAACGTCCCCCCACTTCTGGTATCCCATCTTCTACACCCACCTCTGTGGTTACCTCTCCCATAATCACTCCTGTATCTAATCCTTTTGCTGTCCTCGGCTCAGACGTCCCTACTTCAACGCCTCAGTCTAATCTCGCTTCTTTGAGTTCTCTCTTACAAGCCTCAGTATCGACGAGACCTCGTACGACACCTCTTCCCAATCGTCCCTCTACTTCTCAAAAGTCAAAAAAAGGTCCGGTAACACCTCCTATCCATCTTCCACCTCCTCATTTTACCCTCCCTGTCTCTGTCCCTAGTTCTTCCCCTCTCACTGGCTCAGTTACAAGTGCAGAGGTTCACCCTCCTCCTCGTAATGTACCTTCCTCCCCTGTTCCCTCCCAAGTTTCTTCCTCTTCTGCCACCTCCCAGGTTCCTGTCTCTTCTGTCCCCTGCCACGCTTCTCCAGTTCCCTCCACCCTTTCGCCCCCCCCTACCTTGGTACAGTCCAATACAGTTCCAATCTTTACTCATCCTCCCCCTACCATTCCCAATATTGTCTCCCATACGACATCTCTGAATTCCGAAACACTTGAAGCAATCTCTGAATATATTGCAGAGACCAAACCATCAATGGACACTGATCCACCTTCCGCTCTTTCTCTCTCCTCTGCTCCATCTGCGCAACTCCTTTCTTCACAGCGCACCGTTCCTTCGCTGCTTGAACATTTTCCACTGCCTCCGCATGTGGACTTTTCTAACCCTTCTAGTCCGTAGGAACCCTTACCTGCGGATTTCAAGTATCTTTATCATTGCCAATCATGGCCTTTTTACAGTGGAATATACGCGGCCTCAGGGGTAATCGGGGTGAGCTTCAGATGTTACTCTCCCAGTTTGCCCCTGTTGGTGTTTGCTTACAGGAACCAAAATTACACTCTGCTGTTATTTCTCACATCTCAGGCTATAATTTATTGTATTCTTCAGATCCTTTTCCTGATGGGACCTTTAATGAAAGTGCCCTTCTTCTCCGCACTGATATTCCGTACCATCAGCTATTTGTTCATACTTCGCTGCATTACACAGCAGCCCGTATCCACTTACATAGGTGGTATACGCTCTGTTCTTTATATCTCTCTCCTTCTCGGGCATTATCTATTCCGGATTTTGCCTTCCTTGTTTCGTCATTACCGCCACCGATTCTGTTACTTGGTGATTTTAATGCCCACCATTTCCTCTGGGGGGGGGTCTCACTGTGATTCCCGTGGAATTCAGTTAGAGGCTTTTCTTGCCACCCACCCCCTCCATGTTTTAAATACAGGTACTCACACCCATTTTGATCCTCGGACTCATACTCTCTCTTGCATCGATCTCTCAGTTTGCTCTTCCTCCGCTGCATTAGACTTCACTTGGTCTGTTCTCCAGGACTTACATGACAGTGATCATTTCCCAATCATTCTTACTTCCCCTTCATATTCGCCACCTCTTCGCACCCCACGCTGGCAATTTAATCGGGCAAATTGGAACCTTTACTCACACCTGACTGTTTTTAAAGAGGTTCCTTCTTCGTCCTCCATCGATGAGCTTTTACACCTCTTCTCGTCCTCCATTTTCACCGCAGCTTCTCATTCTATACCCCAAACTTCGGGCAGGCATTCTCAGAAATGCGTGCCTTGGTGGTCTCCTGCTTGTGCTCGTGCAGTACGTTTGAAACGCGCTGCATGGGGCAGGTACCGGTACAATAGAACCACAGAGCGACTCCTTGATTTTAAACAGAAGCGTGCGATCGCTCGCCGTGTCATCCGTGACGCTAAACGCACTTGCTGGCGAGATTATGTCTCCACCATCACCTCTGCTTCCTCTATGAGTGCAGTCTGGAAAAAAGTACGAAAACTGAGTGGTAAATATTCTCCTGACCCGGCTCCTGTTCTGCAGGTTGCCGGTGTTGATATAGCAAACCCACTAGATGTTACCAATGAAATTGGCAATCATCTGGTCCGTATTTCTCAGGGACTCCATCTATGCCCCTCATTTCTTTCCTCGAAGTCTGCCAGAGAGTTAGCACCCTTGGACTTTTCTTCTCTCAGAGAAGAACAGTATAATGTGCCTTTTACACTTCAAGAACTGGAGGCAACACTCTCAGCTTGTCGATCATCGGCAGCTGGGCCCGACGACATTCATATTCGTATGCTACAACATTTACATCAGTCAGCCCTTGCAGTCCTATTACGCCTTTACAATCTTATTTGGTCACAAGGAGTTCTTCCACAGCTGTGGAAATCCGCCATTGTTCTCCCTTTCCGCAAACCAGGCACTACGGGACATGAAACCTCCCACTATCGTCCCATTGCTCTTACCAGTGCAGTTTGCAAAGTAATGGAACGTCTAGTAAATAGACGTTTAGTGTGGTATTTAGAGACACACAACAGTCTCTCCACTCGTCAATATGGCTTTCGTAAGGGACGTTCTACCATAGACCCCTTACTGCGCTTGGATACGTATGTTCGTAATGCCTTTGCGAATAACCACTCAGTTATTGCCATATTTTTTGACCTTGAGAAGGCATATGACACAACTTGGAGGTATAATATTTTAGCCCAAGCCCACTCCTTAGGCCTTCGAGGCAATCTACCATCCTTCCTTAAGAACTTTTTAACTGACAGGCATTTCCGTGTTCGGGTTAATAATGTGCTCTCCCCGGACTTTATCCAAGCTGAAGGTGTCCCCCAGGGATGTGTTCTGAGCACAACACTTTTTCTCCTTGCTATTAATGATTTGGCCTCTAGTCTTCCATCAAATATTTGGTCATCACTCTATGTTGATGACTTCGCTATTGCCTGTGCAGGCGCTGACTGTCACCTCCTTACAGTTTCTCTCCAGCATGCAGTCGACCGTGTTTCCAATTGGGCCACCACACATGGGTTTAAATTTTCCAGCACTAAAACCCACCAAATCACTTTCACTAGACGCTCTGTCATCTCCGATCATCCTTTGTACCTCTATGGCTCCCGTATCCCTGAACGTGATACAGTCAAGTTTCTGGGCCTCCTCTTTGATCGTAGGTTATCCTGGAAACCTCACATTACCTCTCTGAAGGCAACTTGTCACAGCCGGCTGAACCTTCTTAAAACCCTTGCTCATCTTTCGTGGGGAGCTGATCGTCGAACCCTCCTTCACCTACATTCCACCCTTATTTTATCGAAACTTGATTATGGTGACCAGATCTATTCAGCGGCATCTCCTGCTACTCTCTCTAGCCTTAACCCCATTCATCACCAAGGATTACGTTTATGCCTTGGTGCTTTTCGCTCTTCCCCTGTCGAAAGCCTCTATGCAGAAGCGAACGTTCCATCCTTATCCGATCGCCGTGATGCCCATTGCCTGCGCTACTATGTACGCTCTCATGATCTCCGCAATCCTTCCATTTATAGAATGGTCACTGATATTAGTAGACATTATTTGTTCGCCGCCCGTTTACTCCGTCCCTTCTCTCTTCGCCTTCATTCGCTCTTGTCTTCTCTTCAATTACCACCTTTCTATGTGCATGTAGCATCTCACTTTTCCCTACCCCCCTGGGAAGTTCCAGCTGTTCAAGTCTGTTCTTTCTCTCTCCCTTGCTCGAAAGCCTAACTGTCGACGGTCGCTTCCCGCTCTCTTTTTCTTGACCACTTTCACTCTCATTCTCATGCCATTGCCATGTACACAGATGGCTCTAAGTCTTCTGACGGCGTAGGATTCGCAGCAGTGTTTCTGGACAGCGTCGTACAAGGGCATTTACTATCTTCGGCTAGTATTTTTACTGCTGAATTGTATGCCATCCTTACAGCACTTATCCGTATTGCATCTATGCCTGTGTCATCATTTGTGGTTGTCTCAGACTCCCTTAGTGTTTTACAGGCTATACAGAAATTTGATACACCTCACCCCTTAGTCCTCCGTATCCAACTTTGGCTACGCCGCATCTTTACCAAGCATAAAGATATTGTTTTTTGTTGGGTCCCTGGTCATGTTGACGTACAGGGCAATGAACAGGCAGACACTGCTGTGCAGTCAGCAGTACATGACCTACCAGTTTCATGTAGAGGTATTCCATTTACGGACTATTTTGCTGCAATATCTTCCCAACTTCACACCCGTTGGCAACAACGTTGGTCTACTATGCTCGGCAACAAACTTCATTCTATTAAACCGAGTATAGGTTACTGGCCGTCTTCTTATCACCAGTGTCGAGGTTGGGAGACTACTCTCTCCCGTCTTCACATTGACCATACTCGTCTTACTCATGGATATCTCATGGAGAGGCGCCCTGATCCTCTCTGTGAGAATTGCCAAGTTCCATTATCAGTCAGCCACATTCTGTTGGACTGCCCACTTTATCAACGAGCACGCAGAATTTACCTCCGTCGTCATCTTCGCTCTGCTGCTCTCTCTTTACCTTCCCTTCTCGCTGATGGACCCACCTTTCATCCAGACTCTCTCATTGACTTTTTGACAACAACTGACTTACTTCACAAATTCTGATACCTTCAGTCCTTTCTACTTCAATCTCTTGCTACCCTCTACCCCCGTACTATCCCCTGTCCCGCTGTTTTCTGTAACCTACTGATCATCCCTCCTCCCTTCTGCCATCCAATACCCTCGCTTCCTTCCCTACCCTGCAGCGCTGTATAGCCCTTGTGGCTTAGCGCTTCTTTTTTATTATAATAATAATAATAAGAGAGCTGTTACCTACATCAGCTCATTTTTACTGCTATGAGACATACAAGTAGGGAACAGGATGAAGTTGGAGCCATCTGTGGGCCAGTATTTTCATTTGATAAACTGACTATCTCGTTGACATCATAATGCTGTACGAATGTGTTCCATACTCGAGTCATCCTGGGGATAAATGATCTCAGATGAAGTGATGTTCTGGAGAAGGGTACAGCCAGAGTGAAGTTGTTGCTTTCTGCCCATCTTGTGGTACAGAAGCCTGCTTCACGCTGTCCTTGAAGTGGATCCAAGTGTGGTACTTTGACAATACTGGCCTTGTACATAACAATAAGGCCACCCACATCCCTCCTGTGTTGAAAGCTCTGCTGAAATGACAAATCTATCCAGGATTGGTCCACGCGGGAGATGAGACGTCTTGCACTGTTCTCTACTCTGTCAAGAGGTTGCAGATGAGAGGAGGGGGGGGCAGGCAAACCAAGAAAGTAGAGCATACTTGTGCCTCGTACAGAATCTTGCAATCCCTACTGTAAAGCAGATGCGAGATACAGCAAAGTGCTGTAAGCTTCCTGGCTACCTTGTTTGCAAGATTTACAACATGGTTCTTCATGGTCAGTTTGGAGTCAAATTTCACCCCAAGGATATCAACTTCTTCCTCAGGTGCCAACACCCTCCCATTCATCCTTACTACTGCACTAGCGTTACCATCATGGTGCTTAAAGACCATCATCATTTGTGTTTTCTCAGGTGCAAATGTTACTTGCCATCTATTTCCCCAAGCTGATATAGCTCTTAACTGGTGATTGATACTGTAGCTTAGAGCAGCTGGCATTTCTTCTCTTGGATAAGTGAATGTCAGTGTACAGTTGTCTGCATATGCATGAGATTCTGGAATGAGATGAAGGTCATTGAAGTAAACATTCCATAACAATGGTCCCAGCATGCCTCCTTGTGGAACATTTGCCCTAATAGGATGGATGTCTTGCTGATTCTGTTCCATTGAGAACTACCCTTAGAGATCTACCATGAAGGTAATCACTGAGGAGACATAGCATAGAGCCTGCAATTCCCAGAGCTTGCAGTTTTGCTAAGAGGCCCTGGTGCCACACCTGGTCAAAAGTGCCAGCAATGTCCAGTGCTACCACACAGCTTCCCTCAAGGAAGGTTCCTTGATGTTGGTGAGGGGCTCTTGATTTAGGGAATTGGATCTGTGCTTGTGAAGGCTTACTCAGCCCTGTAACAACTTCAGACAGTATTACTCAGGCTGGCTCCTCCTCAGGAAAATTAATGAATAGAAAAAGAAATAATAATTCACAAAGATAAACACTTTATTATTTATTAAATCAAACATAAAACAATAAAACATGAAAGGTATATCCTATTTGAAAGAAAAATGAAAAATGAAATGAATAAAATAACATTTGAACTCAACGCTAATATCTACAGGGGTGTCTGGTGTTGGTGACACTGTTGTTGAAATCGTAGCCGTTGCTGATGATGGGGGGGGGGTCGCAGGTGTTGGTGACCATCCACTGGCTAGTTCTTCACAGATTAACGCCGTGAGTAGTATCCCGATGACAGGAAAGCAGGTTCTTTACCGCTGCAATGATGTGGGGTTACATCCTGCAATTTCATACAGGTGCACAGGTAGTTCAATACAAAATGGGGAAGTCTCTGGACGTTAGTCCTTCTCCTGTTCTTCTCGTTGATTGACAGGTGACCCTCACTGTCATCCAAGCTGAAAAGATAAGACAGGTTACCCACTGCTTAAATAATCACTCTCCATGGCAGTGTACATTACTCAAAAGACGTGGTGATTATTACAACAGTCAACCTAGAGCAAGACTGAAAGGACTAAGTTTATTATTGGTCAAAAGTGAAGCTTTTAACCAATAAATCCACTAGAATACAAGGCAGGCATGTACTTACAGTAGTGTTGAGAGCTGCGAGTCGAGTGATTTACTGTTTGACCAGAGCCCCATACGTCACCTTTCGAGGGGGGGGAAGAGGGAGGGGAAGGGATAGCGGGAGCTAGACTGACCCTACGTTAACAAGCAGCCGGCAATCAAACTATCACTTTAGGGGTGGGGGAGAAAAGGCGGGAAAAACGGGAGCGTGACTTACCCTACCTTAACTAGTAGCCGGTAATGAAACTATCACTTTCGGGGAGGGGAAAGAAAGGTGGGAGCGTGACTCACCCTACCTTAACTAGTAGACAGTAATGAAACTATCACTTTCGGGGAGGGGGAAGAAAGGTGGGAGCGTGACTTACCCTACCTTAACTAGTAGCCGGTAATGAAACTATTGTTACTATATTGCTACTCCTATCTATTGAACTTTTCCCTCACAGTGCTCCAGTTCCCTGAATTAAGCCTGAATGCCTTCCACATCCTCCCCCCCCCAGGTGCTGTATAATCCTCCGGGTTTAGTGCTTCCTCCTTGATTATAATAATACCACACAGCTGACTTTGGATTCATCCAGTGACTGGTGCCACTTAGTGGAAAGGTTTAACAACAGGTCAGCAGCAGAGTAACCTTTCCTGAAGCCATATTGATGGTCACAAAGTAGTGAGTGGTAGTCAAAAACCTGTCATTTGTCTTGAGATTATTGTCTCAAGGATCTTGCCAGTGGCTGACAGGAGTGACACTGGTCTGTAGTTGCTGATTTCTGCTCTGCTCTTCTTTTTGTGAACAGGGACTACATTTGCCTCTTTCCACAGAGAAGGCATTTACACTACTAGGCAGTGCTGAAAAATGCAAATTAGAGGTGCTACTAGCTGGTCTGCACATCATCTCAGCAATCTTGGGCTCAACTTGTCTGGGCCCACAGCCTTTTCTTATTCAAGCGATTTAAGAAAGAAATGCACCTCCTCCTGCCTTATTGTCACCACTGACAGTTTTGGCACAGTTCTTGCAGCTAGCCAAGGAGGGTCCCTTGCTGGATCAGAAACTTGCATTTTGGTAGCAAAGTGTTTGGCAAAGAGGTCCACTATGTCGTGACTACTAGTAGAGGTGGTCCCATCCTGTCGATTTAGAGGTGGAATGAGTTCATCAGGCAGATAACCTCGTCTGTCCTTGACCAGGGACCACTAGGTTTTGGAGCCTACTCCACCTGATGCTAGCTTTCTTTTTGTGTCCACCCCCCATTTAGCAATGGCCCACTTTTGAACGTTACCCATATGCCTACAGGCTTGCCTGTGGAAGTTCCTATTATAGGTGGTAGGATGTCTGTTATACCTTTGCCATGCCTTGTACTTAGCAGTAGTAGCCTCTCTACAATGAAAGCCAAACCAAGGCTGATCTGTAGGCTTTGTCACATATTGCCAGTGAGGAATGTGTTCTTGTTGTAGATTAAGGATGTGTCCAGTGAAGGCTTTCACTTGGTTGTCAACATCCCCTTGGAGAAGAGCATTCCAATCGGTGGTGGCGAGCTCAGAGCAAAGGACTGGCCAATTATTTCTTTCCCATAGCCAGGTTGTGCGTGTGGACTCCTCACCACGTTCTGTTGGGATCTTAAGTGTCGTAAAAACAGCCTTGTGGTCAGAGGATCCAACGTAGCCGAGGGGTTGACAAGTGACTAAACCTTCTGCCAGATCACTCAGTACTGGGTCAAGGGAGGAGCCAGAGATGTGAGTAGGGAAATCAACAAAGTTTCTCACATCAAATACTGCAAGAAGGTCATCAAAATCCCTCTGTATAAGGTGTTGGTTGAGGTCACCAACAATTATGATGTGCTCTGTGCTCACGGCTCTTGTAGTTGTGGGCGAGTTAGCCTACAGCTGTGCCTTGAGTAAGGTACGGGGCAGTCTCTGAGAAACAGTTGGTACTTCTGGTGTTAGTGTCATATGAGAACTAGTGGCAAGGCAATGGCTTATTTTTATAAGTCAAATGGTAAATTCCCATTTGTTTTTATACACTACTACTGCTTTGCTCTCCTTTATATCACTTAAACTTTGTTATGACACCTCTCTCCTGACCCCTCTGCAGAACTGGCCTTTGATATACTTTTAATAAGCTGCAAGAGTTATTCTACTTCCCTCCACAGACCAGGTTCAAGGCCAGACACACTGGCACACCAGGTTATTGTAAATGACTTTGTGACTTTGTAAATGGTCCAAGTCAGACCAAAACGTCGTCGTAAGCTCCTCTCTTCTATTTGCGGGTTATATTTGTATTGTGCCTTTTTTGTTATTCAGGTTACTGTTGCCTGCCATGACCCTGAAGCTCCTCTTATCTATGAAGTTGACTTAGTAAACTTCCCAGTGGGGGGCTCTCTTTCTGTAATGTGGATAGGAATGCTAACATTCCATACCACGGGCGGGGACAGAACCCACGATCGGAGTGTCTCGAAACTCCAGACCGTCGCGTTTTGAGACACTCTGATCGCGGGTTCTGTCCCCGCCCGTGGTATGGTTTGTTTGCAGTCGTGTCATTACGATTTTGTGAGTCAATGCTAACATTATCATCTTGAAGTGCTGTATGACCCTTGTGGGTTTAGTGCTTAGTTTTGATTATAATATTACTATCTTGAGCAGTGTTGGACAGGTTATTTCCTGCCAGCATGATAAACTTATGGTTGTGGTTTTGTTACCAATGCTGGCAAAGCATTTGTTGATTCATGTGTTACATGATTCATTGGCTCAGTGATGGACTGTTGGTGCCTTGGAGGACACTTCGATCTACCACTCACCATGCCATCCTTTGCAGACGATACTAGGATCTATCTGCACGGTAAATCTCCAAGAAGATATAAGCCAATGGGCAATGGAGAACAAATATAATGTTCAGTGAGGACAAATTCCAACTACTCTGTTATGGAAAACAAGGAAATAATAGCTAGCACTGAGTATACTACAAACTCTAATCACACAATAGAGAAGAAAAGTAATGTGAAAGACCTATGAGTGATAATGTGTGAGGATCTCACCTTCAAGGATAACAATGCCACTATCACATCTGCTAGGAAAATGATAGGATGGATAATGAGAATATTCAATATGAGATGCCAAGCCAATGATGATCCCTTTTAAATCACTTGTTCTCTCTAGGCTGGAATACTGCTGTACATTAACATCTTCATTCAAAGAAGGTGAAATCGCAGATCTAGTGAATATACAGAGGACCTTTACTGCACATATAAGTTCTGTCAAACACCTTAACTACTGGAAATGCTTGGATGCACTTAACTTTTACTCACTGGAGCTCAGGTGAGAGACATAATAATCTACACCTGGAAAATCCTAGGACTGGTCCCTAATCTACACACAAATCACTCCCTATGAAAGCAAAAGACTTCGCAGGCAGTGCAACATACCCCCAAGGCTGTTCAACAGCTTTCCACCAGGCATAAGAGAAATTACTAATAGACCCCAGGCTGCTTTCAAGAGGGAGCTGGACTGATAGTGCCAGATCAGTCGGACTGTGGTTCATATGGCTTTATAGCCCTTGTGGTTTTGAGCTTCTTTTTTATTATAATAATGTGGTTCATGTGTTGGACTATGTGCAGCCAGCAGTAACAGCCTAGTTAATCAGGCCCTGACCCACCAGGAGGCCTAATCATGGACTGGGCTGCGGGGGCATTGATCCGTGGAATACCCTCCAGCCTCCAGGAACATGCCCATGTGTGTAACAGTCAAGCTCCAGACAGGCTGTAAGTTGGTAAGTTTGAAACAGTAAACTTAAATTGTTGTTCACATCAATCTACATGATTAGGGTCAGTGACACTTAACAAGATATGATTAATTCATAGCCCCTTTCCTCAAATATGCTGTGTACTGCAAATTTTGGTCTAGACATGGAATGTGCAAAGTATAAAAAAAAATACTTCCCTGTGCAGCGTATAATAGGAACAGCTAACCTCTTGACTTGTGGTATGGGTTAACCCTTAAACTGTCCAAACGTAGATCTACATTTGCGCATGTAGCGCTCCGACCTTGATTTTCTCCATAAGAAAGAATAAAAAAGTAAATCTACATTCAGAGCGCTGTATAGCCCTTGTGGCTTAGCGCTTCTTTTTGATTATAATAATAATAATACATTCAGAGCGCTTCGTGAGTGAACGTAGATCTACGTTTGGACAGTTTAAGGGTTAAAATAACAGATACGGAACATTTTCTAGCATGGTTTTCATGGTTTTATTAGCTGTTTCTTAGTACCAATTTATAGACCAGAAGACATACTAGTGAAATGGAGATGATTTTGGTTAGGTTCAGTCTAGAAGCGGCCTCAAAATAGACTTCAGAATGGCAGAAATGGTTCATTTTTGGCAATTTTGCTGAGAAAGGGTAATGGTTGGGGTTGTTTTCGCGGTTTTTACAAAGTCTAGTTCAATTATTGAGATGACCTCAACCATGACCAAGCATTCTTGGTTATTGTTTATTAGCTTGAAATTAATAAAAATATCTGAGAGAGTGAGAGTGAGTGTGTGTGTGTGTGTATGTGTGTGTGTACACTCGCCTAAATGTACTCCCCTAATTGTGGTTGCAGAGGTCGAGACTCAGCTCCTGGCCTTGCCTCTTCACTGAACACTACTAGGTCCTCTCTCTCCCTGCTCCATGAGCTTTATCATACCTCGTCTTAAAGCTATGTATGGTTCCTGCCTCCACTACATCACTCGCCAGACTGTTCCACTTCCTGACTACTCTATGACTGAAGAAATACTTCCTAACATCCTTGTGGCTCATCTGAGTCTTCAACTTCCAAGGATGACCCCTCGTATCTGTGTCCCATCTCTGGAACATCTTGTCTCTGTTCACCTTGTCTGTTCCATGCAGTATTTTGTATGTCGTTATCATGTCTCCCCTAACCCTCCTATCCTCCCATGTCGTCAGGCCAATTTCCCTTAACCTTTCTTTGTAGGACATTCCCCAGAGCTCTGGAACTAACTTCGTTGCAAACCTTTGCACTTTCTCTAATTTCTTAACATGCTTGACCCGGTGCGAGTTCTAAACTGGTGCTGCATACATGGGCCTGACGTACCCAGTGTACAGTGCCTTGAAAGCTTCCTTACTTAAGTATTGGAATGCTAATCTCAGGTGTGTGTGTACTCACCTATTTGTACTCACCTATTTGTGGTTGCAGGGGTCGAGTCTTAGCTCCTGGCCCTGCCTCTTCACCGGTTGCTACTGGGTCTTCTCTCCCTGCTCCATGAGCTTTATCAAACCTTATCTTAAAACTATGTATGGTTCCTGCCTCCATTACGTCACTTTCTAGGCTATTCCACTGCCTGACAACTCTATGACTGAAGAAATACTTCGTAATATCTCTCTGACTCATCTGTGTCTTCAACTTCCAATTGTGGCCTCTTGTTTCTGTGTCCCCTCCCTGGAACATCCTGTCTTTGTCCACCTTGTCTATTCCGCACAGTATTTTATATGTCGTTATCATGTCTCCCCTGACCCTCCTGTCCTCCAGTGTCGTCAGGCCGATTTCCCTTAACCTTTCTTCATAGGACATTCCCCATAGTTCTGGAACTAACCTTGTCGCAAACCTTTGCACTTTCTGTAGTTTCTTGACATGCTTTATCAAGTGCGGGTTCCAAACAGGTGCTGCATACTCCAGTATGGGCCTGACGTACACGGTGTACAGTGTCTTGAACGATCCCTTATTAAGGTATTGGAACGCTGTTCTCAGGTTTGCCAGGCACCCATATGCTGCAGCAGTTATCTGGTTGATGTGTGCTTCTGGAGACATGCTCGGTGTTATACTCACCCCAAGATCTTTCTCCTTGAGCGAGGTTTGCAGTCTTTGGTCACCTAGCCTATACTCTGTCTGCAGTCTTCTGTGCCCTTCCCCTATCTTCATGACTTTGCATTTGGCGGGATTAAATTCGAGAAGCCAGTTGCTGGACCAGGTGTCGAGTCTGTCCAGGTCTCTTTGAAGTCCTGCCCGGTCCTCATCTGATTTAATTCTCCTCATTAACTTCACATCATCTGCAAACAGGGACACTTCTGAGTCTAACCCTTCCATCATGTCGTTCACATACCAAAAATAGCACTGGTTCTAGGAACCACCCCTGTGGGACCCTGCTCATCACAGGTGCCCACTGTGATACATCATTACATACCATGACTCGTTGTTGCCTCCCTGTCAGGTATTCTCTGATCCATTGCAGTGCCTTTCCTGTTATACGCGCCTGATCCTTTATATTCTGCACTAATCTCCTGTGAGGAACTGTGTCAAAGGCCTTCCTGCAGTCCAAGAAGATACAATCAACCCACCCCTCTCTCTCGTGTCTTACTTCTGTTACTTTATCATAAAACTCCAGAAGATTTGTGACACAGGATTTGCCTTCCATGAATCTGTGCTGGTTGGCGTTTATACTCCTGTTCCGTTCCAGGTGCTCCACCACTCTCCTCCTGATAATCTTCTCCATAATTTTGCATACTATACACGTCAATGACACAGGTCTATAGTTTAGTGCCTCTTTTCTGTCTCCTTTTTTAAAAATGGGAACTACATTTGCCGTCTTCCATACCTCAGGTAGTTGCCCAGTTTCCAGGGGCGTGTTGAAGATTGTGGTAAGTGGCACGCACAACATGTCCGCTCCCTCTCTAAGGACCTACGGGGAGATGTCCGGTCCCATTGCCTTTGAGGTATCGATGTGTGTGTGTGTGAGAGCGTGAGAGTGAGTGTGAGAGTGTGTGAGTGTACTCACCTAGTTGTACTCGCCTAGCTGTGGTTGCAGGGGTCGAGTCATAGCTCCTGGCCCTGCCTCTTCACTGGCCACTACTGGGTCACTCTCCCTGCACCATGAGCTCTATCATACCTCTGCTTAAAGCTATGAATGGATCCTGCCCCCACTACATCGATTCCCAAACTATTCCATTCCTGACTACCCTGTGACTGAAAAAAATACTTCCTAACATCCCTGTGATTCATCTGAGTCTTCAACTTCCATATGTGTCTCCTTGTGTCCCATCCCTGGAACATTCTGTCTCTGTCCACCTTGTCAATTCCTCTCAGTATTTTATATGTCATTATCATGTCCCCCCATCTCTCCTGTCCTCCAGTGTCGTCAGGTCGATTTCCCATAACCTTTCCTCGTAGGACATACCCCCTTAGCTCTGGGACTAGTCTTGTTGCAAACCTTTGCACTGTCTCTAGTTTCTTTACGTGCTTGACTACGTGTGGGTTCCAAACTGGTGCTGCATACTCCAATATGGGCCTAACATACACAGAGTACAGGGTCCTGAATGATTCCTTATTAAGATGTCGGAATGCTGTTCTTAGGTTTGCTAGGCATCCATGTGCTGCAGCAGTTGTTTGGCTGTGTGCCTCAGAAGATGTGCCTGGTGTTATACTCACCCCAAGAGTTTTTTCCTCGAGTGAAGTTTGTAATCTCTGGCCCCCTAGACTGTACTCTGTGGTCTTCTTTGCCCTTCCCCAATCTTCATAGCTTTTCACTTGGTGGGGTCCCCTCAAGGAAGGTTCCTTGATGTTGGTGAAGGGCTCTTGATTTAGGGAATTGGATCTGTGCTCCAGTTCCCCGAATTAAGCCTGAATGTCTTCCACATCCCCCCCCAGGCGCTGTATAATCCTCCGGGTTTAGCGCTTCCCCCTTGATTATAATAATAATAATTCACTTGGTGGGGTTGAACTCCAGGTGCCAATTGCTGGACCAGGCCTGCAGCCTGTCCAGATCCTTTTGTAGTTCTGCCTGGTCCTCGTCCAATTGAATTCTCATCAATTTCACATCTGGAAACAGGGACATTTTGGAGTCTATTCCTTCCGACATATCGTTCACTAATACCAGAAACAGCACCAGTCCTAGGACTGACCCCTGCAGAACCCCACTCGTCACAGGCGCCCACTCTGACACCTCTCCACGAACCATGACTCGCTGTTGTCTTCCTGACAGGTATTCCCTGATCCATTATAGTGCCTTCCCTGTTATCCCTGCCTGGTCCTCCAGTTTTTGCACTAATCTCTTGTGTGGAACTGTGTCAAACGCCTTCTTACAGTCCAAGAAAATGCAATCTACCCACCCCTCTCTCTCTCTTGTCATACTGCTGCCACCCTGTCATAGAACTCCAGCAGGTTTGTGACAGGATTTCCCATCCCTGAAACCATGTTGGCTGCTGTTGATGAGATCATTCCTTTCTAGGTGTTCCACCACTCTTCACCTGATAATCTTCTCAATGACTTTGCATACTATACATGTCAGTGACACTGGTCTATAGTTTAGTACTTCTTGTCTGTCTCCTTTTTTAAAAAGTGGGACTACATTTGCCGTCTTCCATACCTCAGGTAATTTCCCTGTTTCAACAATGTGTTGAATATTGTTGTTAGGGGTACACACAACACCTCTGCTCCCTCTCCCAGGACCCATGGAGAGATGTTATCTGGCCCCCACCGCCTTTGAGGTATTTAGCTCACTCAGCAGCCTTTTCACTTCTTCCTTGGGTGTATGTATTGTGTCCAACACTTGGTGGTGTATCCCACCTCTCCGTCCTTCTGGAGTCCCTTCTGTCTCCTCTGTGAACACTTTTTTGAATCTCACATTGAGTTCCTCACATACATTGCAGTCGTTTCTCGTGATCTCTCCTCCTCCTTTCCTCAGCCTGATTACTTGGTCCTTGACTGTTGTTTACCTCCTGATGTGGGTAAGACACATAGGCAACAGTTTGGCAACTTTATTCTGAAACGTTTCGCCTACACAGTAGGCTTCTTCACTCGAATACAGAAAGTAGGCAGGAACAGTAGAGGTGTGAAGACGATGTAATCAGTCCATCACCCTTGAAGTCGTAGAATTTGAGGTTGTCAGTCCCTCAGCCTGGAGAAGTTCAGTTCCATAGTCAGGAACTATCTGAAGATCAAGCGACAGTGCGGAGACTTAAATACTGTCGGAAGGAGAGGTGCAGAGTAGTAGTAGTACTGAGAATGTAGCCACTGAGAGGTCATGTCCCTCTCAGATCCAACAATTCTCACTTGAAAAGGTTGTCCAAGGTGTTTTCTGTACCAAGATGCCATGTGTTGCAGTGTCTGACAAGATGAACATCAAAATGGTATACAATACCGACAGGTTGGTAGGTAAGACATAGGCAACAGTTTGGCAACTTTATTCCGAAACGTTTCGCCTACACAGTAGGCTTCTTCAGTCGAATACAGAAAGTAGGCAGGAACAGTAGAGGTGTGTAGACGATGTAATCAGTCTACTGTTCCTGCCTACTTTCTGTATTCGACTGAAGAAGCCTACTGTGTAGGCGAAACGTTTCTGAATAAAGTTGCCAAACTGTTGCCTATGTGTCTTACCTACCAACCTGTCGGTATTGTATACCATTTTCATGTTCACCTGATGTGGCTGTACAACACCTTCGGGTCAGATTACACCTTCGCTGCTATGTCATTTTCGTATTGTCGTTGGGCCTGCCTTCTTACCTGTGCATATTCATTTCTGGCTCTATGACTGCTCTCCTTATTCTCCTGGGTCCTTTGCCTTTAATACTTTTTCCATTCCCTAGCACACTTGGTTTTTGCCTCCCTGCACCTTTGGGTGAACCATGGGCTCATCCTGGCTTTTTCATTATTCCTGTTACCTTTGGGTACAAACCTCAGCTTCCTTGCATACTGTTGTCACATATTCCATCATCTTCTTTACTGACTTCCCTGCCAGTTCTCTGTCCCACTGAACCCTGTTCAGGAAGTTCTTCATTCTCGCGTAGTCTCTTTTCTTGTAGTTTGGCTTTATTCATCTGGCTCTTCCTGCTTCCCCCTCCACGTGTACCTCTACTGTGTATTTGAATCTTAAAATCACATGATCGCTGGCCCCCAGGCGTCTTTGATATGTGGTGTCCTCAATATCTGCACTACTCAAGGTGAATACTAGGTCCAGTCTCACTGGTTTGTCCTCTCCTCTCTTGCTCTCTGGTAGTGTCCCTTAAGTGTTGGTACATGAAGTTTTCCAGTACCACCTCCATCATCTTAGCCTCCACGTTTCTTGGCCCCCATGTAGCTCCAAGTTCTCCCAGTCGATTTCCTTGTGGTTGAAGTCACCCATAATCAGTAGCTTTGCCCTGCTCGCATGAGCCCTTCTTGCCTCTTCAGCCAGTGTGTCAACCATCGCTCTATTACTCTCATCATACTCTTGCCTTGGCCTCCTGCTGTTCTGTGGTGGGTTATACATCATTGCACTTACCACCTTGGGATCTCCAGACTGAAGCTTTCCTCTGTCTCCGCTCTCCAGCTCATCAAAATGTGTGTGTGAGTGTGTGTGCTAGTTACCATTTTGTACTAGACACATGCCGATTAGACACGTGTACTCACCTAGTTGAGGTTGCAGGGGTCGAGTCCAAGCTCCTGGCCCTGCCTCTTCACTGGTCGCTACTAGGTCACTCTCCCTGAACCGTGAGCTTTATCATACCTCTGCTTAAAGCTATGTATGGATCCTGTGTGTGTGTGTGTGTACTCACCTAGTTGTACTCGCCTAGTTGAGGTTGCAGGGGTCGAGTCCAAGCTCCTGGCCCTGCCTCTTCACTGATCGCTACTAGGTCACTCTCCCTGAGCCGTGAGCTTTATCATACCTCTGCTTAAAGCTATGTATGGATCCTGCCTCCACTACATCGCTTCCCAAACTATTCCACTTACTGACTACTCTGTGGCTGAAAAAATACTTCCTAACATCCCTGTGATTCATCTGTGTCTTCAGCTTCCAACTGTGTCCCCTTGTTACTGTGTCCAATCTCTGGAACATCCTGTCTTTGTCCACCTTGTCAATTCCTCTCAGTATTTTGTATGTCGTTATCATGTCCCCCCTATCTCTCCTGTCCTCCAGTGTCGTCAGGTTGATTTCCCTTAACCTCTCCTCGTAGGACATACCTCTTAGCTCTGGGACTAGTCTTGTTGCAAACCTTTGCACTTTCTCTAGTTTCTTCACGTGCTTGGCTAGGTGTGGGTTCCAAACTGGTGCCGCATACTCCAATATGGGCCTAACGTACACGGTGTACAGGGTCCTGAATGATTCCTTATTAAGATGTCGGAATGCTGTTCTGAGGTTTGCTAGGCGCCCATATGCTGCAGCAGTTATTTGGTTGATGTGCGCTTCAGGAGATGTGCCTGGTGTTATAATCACCCCAAGATCTTTTTCCTTGAGTGAGGTTTGTAGTCTCTGACCCCCTAGACTGTACTCCGTCTGCGGCCTTCTTTGCCCTTCCCCAATCTTCATGACTTTGCACTTGGTGGGATTGAACTCCAGGAGCCAATTGCTGGACCAGGTCTGCAGCCTGTCCAGATCCCTTTGTAGTTCTGCCTGGTCTTCGATCGAGTGAATTCTTCTCATCAACTTCACGTCATCTGCAAACAGGGACACCTCAGAGTCTATTCCTTCCGTCATGTCGTTCACAAATACCAGAAACAGCACTGGTCCTAGGACTGACCCCTGCGGGACCCCGCTGGTCACAGGTGCCCACTCTGACACCTCGCCACGTACCATGACTCGCTGCTGTCTTCCTGACAAGTATTCCCTGATCCATTGTAGTGCCTTCCCTGTTATCCCTGCTTGGTCCTCCAGTTTTTGCACCAATCTCTTGTGTGGAACTGTGTCAAACGCCTTCTTGCAGTCCAAGAAAATGCAATCCACCCACCCCTCTCTCTCTTGTCTTACTGCTGTCACCATGTCATAGAACTCCAGTAGGTTTGTGACACAGGATTTCCCGTCCCTGAAACCATGTTGGCTGCTGTTGATGAGATCGTTCCTTTCTAGGTGTTCCACCACTCTTCTCCTGATGTGTGTGTGTGTGTGTGTGTGAGTGAGTGAGTGAGAAGGATGGGTGTTGGATTGAAAGTGTAGGGCAAATGTTATACAAGAGAGCATGGGAATGTGATTACTAAACAGAGGAAGAGTTGCAGGTTCTTGTAGATAGAACAGATGGCATAGTAACAAAGTAGCCTCGAATTGGGTCAGTTTGAGCACTGGAATAGGCTGAAAAAAGGGCGTCAAAGTTTGCAAAATCACTGTCGTGTCTAGTGCTATTTGACCTCCAATTTTGCACCTGCATAATTCCATAAGTATTATATCAACTTCTGCATTTTTGTCAATTACAACGGTGTATGACTTGATCAATTACAAGGGTACATGACTCATCATCAAAGACACTTCAAAATGCAAGATTCTGGAATCATTGCTCATCAGATTATTATTATAATCAAAAAGAAGCACTAAGCCACAAGGGCTATACAGCAAATGCTCATCAGAATATCAAACAATTTCAACCAGAGCTACAACTCCTACAATATAACTGAGCCTCTCACTAGGAAGCTTCTAAATTGGTTTCCTTAGATACCAGAAAGGAACACCGCAGTAGGTCGACTGATCCTTGCCTGAGAGATCCTTCTCAAATCCAATTCTGCCCACTTATATGTTTGTCTAACCTCTTTTTTCAACACGCCTTGACTGCATCTCACTATGTATATAAATGCTCGTTCAGGCTTCTCTGTGACTTGAAAAAGCTTACTGCTTGGGCAAATCGTTGTCAATAAAAGATCACATTATACTGCATTTGTCTCTCCATAGTAACGTAAGTAGATTTTGTTGGGATTTTTAACCTGGAGTATTAGTCACCCAGAATAACCCAATAAAGTCAGTGTGGCATCAGGGAGTGTCTGCTTACTTCCATTGTGGTCCTTTACTCTTCTCCAGGATAAAACCCACACCTTACTTATCACTATGTGAACAGGGACAGCAGGTGTAAGGAAATATGCCAACTGCTTCACCTGTGCCAGGTAGCGATCCCTGGTTCCTCAACATGTGAGCTGAGGACGCTGTCAACTGAACCACAAGCACACATATAATGACATTAAATGCTAACTATAACTACTAGTTAAATGACTGTTTTGGTAATTACTGTATTCTGACAAGTTTCAGTGCTTATTACAAGATACTCCAAAACCCTGTCCTTATACAACACCAGACTATGGTGCCTATGTAAGACCAGGCACTGCTAGATGATAATAATAATATCAAATTAAATGTTAAGCCTAAGAGGGTCATACAGTGGTGTAGGAAGGGATATGGGAATGAAGGAATATGCAAAGTTGGAGCGACGAGGGATATGGGAATGAAGGAATATGCAAAGTTGGAGCGAAGAGTAGATTGGTGCTAGGGTAGGGGAGAGTGTCGGAGGAAAAGTAAAATCATGGTGCAAAAATGATTGTTAAAAAGTGTGTGTACTCACCTAGTTGTGGTTGTGGGGGTCGATTCAAAGCTCCTGGCCCCACCTCTTCAACTGGTCACTACTCACTCACTCTTCCCGCTCCATGAGCTTTATCATACCTCTTCTTAAAGCTATGCATGGATCCTGCCTCCACTACATAATTTCCCAAGCTATTCCACTTCCTGACAACTCTGTGACTAAAGAAATACTTCCTAACATCCCTGTGATTCATCTGAGTCTTCAACTTCTGTGACCCCTTGTTGCTGTGTCCCATCTTTGGAACAGCTCTGTCCACCTTGTGTATACCTCTCATTATTTTATATGTCGTTATCATATCCCCCCTATATCTCCTGTCTTCCAGGTCGATTTCCCTTAAACTCTCCTCATAGGACATACTCCTTAGCTCCGGGACTAGTCTTGTTGCAAACCTTTGCACTTTCTCTAGTTTCCTTACATGCTTGGCTAGGTGAGGGTTTCAAACTGGCATTGCATGGGCCTATGGGCCTAATGTACAAAGTGTACAAGGTCCTGAATGAATCTTTATTTAGATGTCAGAATGCACCTGTATGATGCAGCAGTTGTTTGGTTGATGTGCACCTCAGGAGATGTGCCCAGTGTTATACACACACCAAGATCCTTTTCCTTGAGTGAGGTTCATAGGCTCTAGCCCCCTAGACTGTACTCTGTCTGTGGTCTTTTTTGCCCTTCCCCAATCTTCATGACTTTGCACTTGGTGGGGTTGAACTCCAGAAGCCAGTTGCTGAACCAGGCCTGCAGTCTGTCCAGGTCCTTTTGTAGTTCTGCCTGGTCCTTATTCGTTTTAATTCTTCTCATCAACTTCACATCATTTGCAAACAGGGACACTTCGGATTCTATTCTTTCCGTCATGTTCACAAATACCAGAAACAGCACTGGTCCTAGGACTGATCTCTGTGGCACCCTGCTTGTTATAGGCGCCCACTCTGACACCTTGCCCCCGTACCATGACTCGCTGTTGTCTTCCTGACAGGTATTCCCTAATCCATTGTAGTGCCTTCCCTGTTATCCCTGCCCGGTTCTCCAGCGTCCACAATAATCTGTTGTGTGGAACTGGGTGAAATGCCTTCTTACAGTCCAAGAAAATGCAATCTACCCACCCCTCTCTCTCGTCTTACAGTCATAGAACTCCAGTAGGTTTGTGACACAGGATTTCTCATCCCTGAAACATTGCTGGCTGGCTGAAACATTGCTGCTCATTCCTTTCTAGGTGCTCCACCACTCTTCTCCTGATAATTTTCTCCATGACCTTGCATACTATACATGTCTTTGAATCTCATGTTGAGCTCCTCACATACTTCGCTGTCATTTTTTGTGACCTCCCCTTCCTTCCTCAGCCTGATTACCTGGTCCTTGATTGTTTTTTCCTCCTGATGTGGCTGTACAACAGCTTTGGGTCAGATTTGGCTTTCGCTGCTATGCCATTCTCATATTGCCTTTGGGCCTCCCGTCATACCTGTGCATATTCATTTCTGGCTCTACGACTGCTCTCCTTATTCTCCTGGGTCCTTTGCCTTCTTTACTTCTTCCATTCCCTAACACACTTGGTTTTGGCCTCCCTGCACCTTTGGGTGAACCATGGGCTCATCCTGGCTTTTTCATTATTCTTGTTACCCTTGGGTACAAACCTCTCCTCAACTTCCTTGCATATTGTCACATATTCCTTCATCTTGTCCACTGATTTCCCTGCCAGTTCTCTGTCCCACTGAACCCTGTTCAGGAAGCACTTCATGCTTACTTGTAGTTTGGCTTCGCTCGTCCGGCCCTCCCTGCTTCCCCGTCTACTTATAACTCTATGTATTCGAAGCTTAAAACCACATGATCACTAGCCCCCAGGGGTCTTTCATATGTGATGTCCTCAATATCTGCACTATTCAAGGTGAATACTAGGTCCAGTTTCGTTGGTTTATCCTCTCCTCTCTCTCTGGTAGTGTCCCTTACGTGGTGGTCCATGAGCTTTTCCAGTACCACCTCCATCAACTTAGCCTCCACGTTTCTTGGCCCCCATGTGGCTCCATTTTTCTCAATTGATCTCCTTGTGGTTGAAGTCACCCATGATCAGTAGCTTTGCCCTGCTCGCATGAGCCCTTCTGACCACCTCAGGCAGTGTGTCAACCATTGTTCTATTACTCTCATCATACTCTTGTCTTGGCCTCCTGCTGTTCTGTGGTGGGTTATATATCACTGCAATCACCACCTTGGGACCTCCAGACTGAAGTGTTAGTACTATGTAATCTCTTGCTTCTCCTCTGTCTCCTCTCTCCAGCTCATCAAAATCCTATCGGTTTATCAGCAATGCCACTCCTCCATCCTCTCTGTTCCCTCTGTTTTTCCTCAGGATCTGATATCCCATTGGAAAGATGGCATCTGGCAGCTTGGTTTCTGTGAGGGCTATTATGTCTGCTGATGCATCTTTGACTCTTTCATGCCACTCCTCCCACTTATTTGCTATTCCATCAGCGTTGGTGTACCATACCTTCAGTTTCCTCTCCAACACTGTGTTTTGGGGGGTCTGTGAGGGCGGGGGACCTGGCAGTGTACTGCAGGGTTCTACAGAATAGTGTGGGGTGGGGGCTGTGAGTGTGGATTGTGGTCTGTGTTGGGATGCGTGATTGGTTGTGGGGTTCTGGGGGTGGGTCTGTGTGTGCTTGCACTTGTTGCTCTGCCCTGCTCCGGTTGTCCTCTGCTGATTCTGTCCTTGTCTCTCCTCCTAGCTCTTTTCACTTTTGTGTCCTCTCCCTCAGCTGCTGTCATTCTGTTTTTGTTCCGTCTCGGTCTACGAACACATTCTTGTATTCTGCTGAATCCTTCAACCATGGTTTCTCTTGGAAGATCCTGTTTCACATTGTTTCTGTCCTGAAAATCAGCTTGATCGGTCATTTTCTCCCCCTCAAGTGCCCCCCTATTCTCTGAAAATTTACAATCTCAGACATTTCCTCTTCACCTATTTCTTTGATGTTCTGCCTGCCGTCTTTCAGTGTGTGTCCTTCCCTCACTCTCCTGAAGCCCATGAATAAATACTGACTTTGCCTGCTCCTCCTCCCATTGCCTTTCCCTCTCTGTCTCTGGTTCCTGTCTATACATGGCCATTTTCTCCCTTATTTTTTCCTCTAGCTCTTGGTGGCATGGTTAGGCCTCTGCATATGACCTGCCCCCCTCACCACCTGCACCCAGCTGCTCTCCCCCTTCATACCTTGGCCCTGCTTGGTGGACAGATAGGGCTGATAGGGCCTTGGCATAAGTTATGTCTCTTTCCTTCCTGCTGAGCCCCTCATTCAGTAGGGGTGTACCAGCTTCAGTTGCTGTGCTTTCTCTGGTCAGTACTCCTGTATCTCGCTTCAGCCTATTTACCTCATCTCCTAGGACTTTTATCCTGGCTACTGCAGCTTCGACTTGAGGCTCCCAATTCTCCTCCTCCTCCAACCTCTTTTCCAATTTCACAGAAAGCTCTCCTAGTTTTCTCTCCCACTCTTGTTCCATCCTTTTGCATTGCTCTTCCATCCATTCTTCCTTACCAGAACCATTCCCCTTTGATCTCTGGGGTCTTTGAGTCCTCCTCTGAGATAAGATAAGATTTCGTTCGGATTTTAACCCCGGAGGGTTAGCCACACAGGATAACCCAAGAAAGTCAGTCCGTCATCGAGGACTGTAACTTATTTCTATTGGGGTCCTTAATCTTGTCCCCCACACCAGTCGACTAACACCCAGGTACCTATTTGCTGCTAGGTGAACAGGACAACAGGTGTAAGGAAACGTGTCGAAATGTTTCCACCTGCCGGGAATCGAACTCTGGCCCTCCGTGTGTGAAGCGGGAGCTTTAGCCACCAGGCCACCGGGCTACCATTTTTTTTTTCCTAGAGGGAAAACGGAGTGGAAGGAAGGAAAAGAGAGGTGGAATGGGGGGAGGGGGAGAGAAAAGGGAGAGGTGAGAGAAGGAAGAGGTAGAGGGGGGGGGTGAGAGAAAGAGAGAGAGAGAGGTAGGTGGGTGGGGGTAGGGGGTGAGAGGGAATGCCTGAGTGGGTGCAGTGGGAGAGAAAGAGAAAGATGGAGAGTGAGTGTGAGCACCCACCTCCTCTTGGTGGCAGCAAAGGGTCGAGAGGGGTAGAGTGGTCGGTAGGTTAGTGGAGGTAGGGGGGGTGGGGGTAATTCCTGGGGGGAGACAGTGAGGATGGGAAACCTAATAGTAATACTAATAATAATACTAACAATAACAATAATATAATAATAATGCCAATACTCAGCTTCAACAAGATGTACTGTATATGTATGTTTATAGTCCTTCGTATACCCATGTATATCCATATACTAACATCTGTGTGTGTGTGTGTGTGTGTGTGTGTGTGTGTGTGTCTGTCAAAGGTGGAAGTATCAGCAAGGTCAGTGGGTGTGTGGTGGGGATGATGAAAATAAATTGCGTATGCCCGCTGATGGCAACTTTACATCCACCGAGTTACCTTGGCAAACAAAAACCCACCAAGAATCCTAACCCCATTGTCCACCACCACCTAGAATCAACAGATAGTCTCCAGGAATGATGTCACCTGAGAACACATGAAGCCACCCTCCAGAACTCTCAAGGGCAGCTCAGCACATCCCCACAGTAAACACCACCACCACTGACGGCCTCAAGGAATAACAAGCAAGCAAACACCTTTATTTCTCTAACATATACAATTAGGATAATTGACATGTATAAACTACTTTATAGAAAACCCCTTGTTATGTAAGGCATACTGAGCAGCCTTAAAACTAATGATTACTGGCCAATGAGACATAGTACATGAGAATAAGAATACACTCATACCCGCCCTACGTCATTAATTGGTTCCAAGAGCTGTGACTTAACCCGTTTTTTTATGCAAACCAGACATAATGCTTTAAAATGACAAACACCGTAAAACTAGTGTAAATAACTCATGAATGAATACAACTATTTTTTACCTGCAGCAAAGAGGCTCTTGGTCTAAGGAATTAAACCCTTTGGTCTCCTTCCTCAGACCGAATCTAAGTACCCCCCAATCCTCCCCTCCCTATCCCGTCCTCTCCATCCCCCCCTTTTTTTCCCTTTTCCTCCCACCTCCCAACCCTCCCCTTTCCCCATCCTATTTGTAGTCTCTGGGATCCTCCCCTCTGGCATTATGGTTTCTAGGTATGGGGAAGTGTGCTGGGTTTCATCCCACTCTGTAGGGTCCCTCAGGGGTGGTGTAGTTTTCCATGGTATCTGAATTGTCTGGAGGTGCTCTGCTCCCTTCCCAGATTTCCGAGAAGTGGGTGGGGTGTCCTGCAGATGATGGGTGTATCTCCAGAGGCTGCCTGCTGGTTCTGGGAGATGACAGCCAAAGGAGGTATGCTTTGTAGGGGGTTTCCGACCTACCTTTCTTTTGTCCGCCAAGGTGGCTCATTAAATGTGAGGTTGCTATCCCAGAGTGCTGATTTACTGGCGTGAAGGGTAGGGTATGGAACGGGTTTCACTCTACATTGCTAGTGGGCTCGAGGCCTTCTCGGATGAGGGGAACTTATGGCCCTTTCATGACTTCTAGTGACTGTGTCTCTGCTGTCCCCCTTTGTTGTCTTTCCTTCTTTCTTTTCTTTAAAATAACAAGAAAGAAGCACCACTGTCATGGAGGAAATGATGAGCATTAAAATCGCCTAATAAAAGGATTAGTGTAGGTAATGAAGAAACTAGAAAATGAACATCTGGAATAGGTAATGGTTGAAAAATGGTGATACAAAGAACAGACTGTATACCACTTGTTCAAGTACATATGGCTGCAGTTTAATGCAGCGACGTACAAAAGATATGAGAATGTGGTATACTGGCACACACAAAGTACACTTTCATTAAATATTCCATTGAGAAGGGGATCTGGTGACCGCAATAAGACAGCCTGAGATTGGGATGACATCAGCAGAGCACAATTTTGGTTCTAGTAAACAGACACATACAGGGAAGAACTGAGAGAGCAACACCTTAAAATCACTCTGGCTACCCCTGAGCCCTCTAATATTCCACTGTATGAAAGCCATGATCTTCGAATAGAAGCATAACAATAAGAAGGTGTCTAAGGACTAGGACTATAACTTCCGATGGAAGACCCCTAAAGGTTGAAGGTACAAGAGGGAGGAGAGGTGAAGGGATGAGGTGGGGAAGAAAGGACTGGGGGAGGGATTTAGGTTTGGTCTGAGGAAGACTAAAAGGGTCCAGTTCCTTAGATCAAGAGCCTCTTCACCACTGCAAGGAACCCCTACTTAAAGAGGTGCACCTGAGTAATTCCATTAAGTTTCCCATCATATCTCATACTTTCGGTGCTCTTACCTTCATAAAAGTATTCCCTATCATTTCAGAAGAATTTTTTTTAAATGTGGCCAGTGTGAGCATTTTTAATTTTAGGGTCTGTACAGTTAAAAGGATTAAGTGCTTTACTGGCTCTAACTGAGCTGTAAATGATCCTGCCACAGTTCTAAGTGCTTTAAGCCATTTTTATAATGGGTGATAGTCTGGTTAAACAGATTTATATAGTGGGACCTCAAATTCAAGATCTCGAGATCAGGTTACACATTAAAGCTGAGACCAATCATGTAACTGAATTCTGCCGAGGGGGACATCTAATAAGTAGTACTCAATGCTGTATAGCCCTAATAGGTTTAGCGCTTAGTTATGATTGTAATAATAATTATAAGTGGTACTTTGTTTTCTCAACTGAGATGATCAGCTCCAAGTCCTGACATAAATTTATAACAGTTAAGGATGTCTTGGATGTTGGAGAATCTGGTGGTGAGAGGCATTTCATCATTAGGAAAGCTAATCATTCAGTGAGTGGGTTAACTAGGCATAACACTTGTGAAATTATTAATTAGAATAACAAAGTAGCGCTGTGTGACCCCACTGGTTTAGCGCTTAATTTTGATACTAATAATAATAATAATAATAGAGGCTCTCTTTGCATTGCAACCCACTATTGTAAATACACAATCTCAATGTACTGTTTGCAAAGACATAAGTAAATAAATAAATATAAATGAATTAAGTAAAAGGACACAAGTGCAACTAGTGACATTTTTATTGTAGCAACGTTTCACTCTCCATGAGCTTTTCCAAGCCGTTACAAATAGTACATGGACACAGAGGGTATATATAGTACTGTTTGTAACGGCTTGACAAAGCTCCTGGAGAGCGAAACGTTGCCACAATAAAAATGTCACATTAGTTGTACTTGTGTCCTTTTACTTTACATATTGTGGGTAATTTACCTGGAGAGTTCCGGGGGTCAACACCCCCACGGCCCAGGCTGTGACCAGGCCTCATGGTGGATCAGGGCCTGATCAACCAGGCTGTTACTGCTGGCTGCACGCAATCCAACGTACGAACCACAGCCCGGCTGGTCAGGTACCGACTTGAGGTGTTTGTCCAGTGCCAGCTTGAAGACAGTCAGGGGTCTATTGGTAATCCCCCTTATGTACACTGGGAGGCAGTTGAATAGTCTTGGACCCCTGACACTTATTGTATTGTCTCTTAACGTGCTAGTGACACCCCTACTTTTCATTGGGGGATGTTGCATCGTCTGCCGAGTCTTTTGCTTTCGTAGGGAGTGATTTTCGTGTGCAAGTTTGGTACTAGTCCCTCTAAGATTTTCCAGGTGTATATAATCATGTATCTGTCCCTCCTGCATTCCAGGGAATACAGGTTCAGGAACTTCAAGCGCTCCCGGTAATTGAGGTGTTTTATCTCCGTTATGTGCGCCGTGAAGGTTCTCTGTACATTTTCTAGGTCAGCAATATCACCTGCCTTGAAAGGTGTTGTTAGTGTGCAGCAATATTCCAGCCTAGATAGAACAAGTGACCTGAAGAGTGTCATCATGGGCTTGACATCCCTAGTTTTGAAGGTTCTCATTAATTCTACCAACATTATTACAATAATATAATAGAATAATGAACAAAGTTGAACTAAGCACATTTTGATGAGCTCCTAATTAAAAATCTTTCTTTACACTTTTAACCCCTCAAGGAAGGTTCCTTGATGTTGGTGAGGGGCTCTTGATTTAGGGAATTGGATCTGTGCTCCAGTTCCCCGAATTAAGCCTGAATGCCTTCCACATCCCCCTTCCCAGGCGCTGTATAATCCTCCGGGTTTAGCGCTTCCCCTTGATTATAATAATAATAATTTACACTTTTATGTTCCTGGAAGAGCACAGACTACACTGGGCAGGTAGCCTTTGATCCAGAAAAAAAGCCATTCGCCCGTCAGGAGATAATGGCCTGTACCTGCGTCTTCTTGCTGCTTCAGGGTGCACTGGGGACATGTAATATGCACCACCAATAGTTAGGTTCCTTCCACTTTGTTTAGGGTTTCTTTTCCGGATACTGGAAAACCGTCTTTGAGACCTTACTGTCCCTTTAGCACTCCTCACCGCTCTTACTGATTCCAACTCTGATATGGCACAGTACATCTTTAGCACATCCCACCCTGCAGCACTGTATAACCCTTGTGGGACACTGGACACTGGCAGGCAGAACTCAATACAGAGTAAGCTGTCAGTGGCCTTATAAACCCCAACAACAACAAGAAGCCATCCACTACATTTATTCTGGGACGATCATTAATGATTAAAATATTTGTGGTGAATGGTTTTGAAAACCGACAAGTTGAAGAATTGAGGCACTTGTGCAACACATGGGAATCTTTATTGAAGAAACGTTTTGCCATACAGTGGCTTCATCAGTCCAATACAAAGTAGAAATGGGTAAGGAGAGGAGTTCAAAGTAATCAGTCCCTCAACCTGGAATCGATGTGTTCAGTCCATCACTCTTGTAGGAAGTGCAGCATAGGGCCAGAGAGGTGGCTTATATACGGCAGTCAGATGAGTTGAAGCAGGAGGAGGCGGGATCACAGTGGGACCTGCCACTTGTGTAAGTAGGTCGTCGACTGATGAAGCCACTGTGTGGCGAAACGTTTCTTCAATAGAGATTCCCATGTGTTGCACAAGTGTCTCAATTCTTCAACTTGTCGGTTTTCAAAACCATTCACCACATCTGTCAGACACTGCAACATCATGGGATCTTGGTACAAATACTTCAACGCTTGCCCAACCTTTGGGCGACGACCTACTTACACTAGTGGCAGGTCCCACTGTGATCCCGCCTCCTCCTGCTTCAACTCATCTCGCCACAGTATATAAGCCACCTCTCTGGCCCTGTGCTGCACTTCCTACAAGAGTGATGGACTGAACACATCAAATCCAGGTTGAGGGACTGATTACCTCAAACTTCTACTCTCCTTACCCACTTCTACTTTGTATTGGACTGATGAAGCCACTGTGTGGCGAAATGTTTCTTCAATAAAGATTCCCATGTGTTGCATAAGTGTCTCAATTCTTCAACTTGTCGGTTTTCAAAACCATTCATCACAAACTAAGACAAGTTGGAAAAAAAATAGATTTAGGAAGGATACAAGAAAGCACTGGTTTGGCAATACAGTTGTGGATGAGTGAAACAACCTCCTGAGTAATGCCACTGAAGCTAAAACGTTGTGTAGTTTTAAAAATTGGTTAGACAAATACAGTTTTGGTCACCACACTACAGAATGGATATAAATTCATTGGAGAACATTCACAGAAGAATGACAAAATTAATCCACTACATAGGGAATCTCCCATATGAAGACAGACCAAGAACCTTGAATCTGCACTCTCTAGAGATGTAAAATTAAGAGGAGAAACTTTAATCCAAAATGTTTTGGATTAAAGTTGCCTGTGTGTCTTACTATTTTGATATCCACTCTGTCAGACAGTGCAACACAATGGCATCTTGGTACAGAAGAGAATACACCTTGGACAACCTTTTCCAGTGAGAATTGTTTGATCTGAATGGGACGTGACCTCTCAGTGGCTACATTTTCACTACTACTCTGCACCTCTCCTTCCGACTGTTCCAGACTATGGAACATAACTCTTCTCCAGGCTGAGGGACTGACAACCTCAAATCTACGACTTCAAGAGTAATGGATTGATTACATCATCTTCACATCTCTACTGCTCCTCCCTATTTTCTGTACTCGACTGAAGAAGCCTACTGTGTAGGCGAAACGTTTCGGATTAAAGTTGCCTAACTGTTGCCTATGTGTCTTACCAACCTGTCGGTAATGGGAGGGAGAAGGGAGAGGTGGCAGAGGGCTTAGAAGAGAAGCAGGAAGGAGGGGTAATTAGAAAGGGAAGATTGTTAGCAGACAAGATTAGGTGAAGTTTGAGATTGGTAAGTTTGAGAGATTACCATCGCAGAGTGGGCAGCAGTGGCAAGTTAACAGTTAGTTATGTAGTCTAGTGTGGGTGTAGGTGTAGATTGAGAGGTGCTTGGAGTATGTGTGTGGGTGTTTGGGTTGGGGGAAGAAGAGGTAGACCAAGTGCGTGGAGTAGCCCAGGCAATGGGAGTGGGGGAGGGAGGTGCAGGGAATGGGTTGGGGAGGGAGGGAGGTTGGCTTGCTCTGAGGGAGGAAAGTCTTTTCTAGAGGGGCAGGAATTTGCAACTGCAGTGTGTGACCCACCGCAGTTAGAACGTTTAAGGGGGAGGTTGCAAGTAGTATTCCAGAAGTGGCCAGTTGCTGAACATCTGGAGCAGATTCATGAGGATGTTCATGTGGTTTCGTTGTAGCTGAATTTGCAGCATTTAAGATATTGTGTGATGGGGGTGGAAGTTCAGAGTGAAGAATGTTTGGGGGAATGCGGATAGTTTTGGCAAGGATTCCTTGATTGAAGAGTGTAGAGGCGTCAGAAGGAGTTGAACAGTGTATTTTGAGGATGGTGGAGTTATCAGGTCTGTAAATGTTGTCAACAGAGACTTTGTTCTTAGTATTAATATCTTTGATTAAGTCTTCTTTGTCTGTGTCATAGGCAGTCAGGAGAGAATAGTCTACGTGTTTAGCAATGACTGTGCTTTTGGCACAGTGTTCAGTAATCCAAATAATAGTGAAGCCGGCATTTAGAAGTTTTTGTCTGGTCAAGCTTGAAATGTACCTTGCGTAGGAATGTCTGTCAAGAAGGAGTTTACAGCCTGAGGTGGTTTTAAAGACTTTAAGTTGTGGTGCATCAGTGGTCTGGTACAATACATTTTCAGGACAGATAGTGGCATGATCAGAATTAGAGTATCTGAGGTTTAGCGAGAAAGAATTGGGTTTGGAAGAGGCAGAGGCAGGATAGGCCTTAGAGGCAGGAGTAGATGGGGTAGTGGCAGGTGTGGGCAGAAGAGGGGAAGTGGGAGGGGGGAGGGAGGTGAAGTAGACACACGCAGTTGATGATGATCGAGCTGAATGTCCGGTGATGTACCAGTTGCTTTTCTTTCAATAACAGGCTCTACAAACAAACCTATGGTATGGGAATGGGGTCCCCTATCAGTGCCATTTTAGCCAACTTGTATATGGAGCACCTGGAAGCTGAGGACTTCACCAACATCATCTCCACCAGTATCACTTGGTTATGTTATGTGGACGACGTCCTTATAACTCCCAAATGTTTTGATGTGCAGAATCTTCAGGCAGGTCTCAACACAATTGAACTGGCTATCCAGTTTACTCTAGAAGAAGAGTCCAGTGACAAGCTACCTTTTCTAGACATCCTCATTCACAAAGTTGATAACAATCTAAGATTTCCAGTTTACCGTAAACCTACCAACAAAAATGATCTCACCCACTTCTATTCCAGTCAAGAAACTAAGACCAAAAGAGGCATCATCATCGGATTTCCTAAGAGCTTACCGAATTTGTAGTCCTGAGTTTCTTGACGAAGAATGTACTTACATACACCAAACCTTCACCGATCTACATTTTCCTTCCTTTTTCATCAAAGATTGCAAGAAAAGAGCTCTTTAGATCATCAATTCTCCATGCACCAACACCACTCCTAACAAAGTTATAATCCTTCCCAACAGCCAAGTTGTACTGAACGTTTCCAAGGTTCTAGCACAAACTAACACAAGAGTTACCATCGCATCCAGCACTTCCATAAGGGACAAAATCGAACCACCACGAACTAGTCAATGCAGGAGTTTACACTATACCTTGTGGAGGCTGTGACAGGATATTTGTAGGTGAAACAGTAAGGAACCTCAAAACACACCTCAATGAACACATTAACACATGTAGAAATGATAACTTGAACAACGCCTGCATACAACACTGGAATGCCACCAATCACCTCATGAAATTCAACGATGCCCGACTAGTGATCAGAGAACCCAATTTCCGCAGCCATAAATGCCTTGAATCATCATTAATTGCTGTTTCTAGCGCAATCAAGCAAAACAAAGGCAGCTTCATCATCTCTGAAGGATTAGCAAAAATACTCCTCAAAACAATAAACCTGCCATCACATAGTCTCTGCTGCTAATATTACACAAGAACATAACAGAAGAGGAACACTGAAACAGACCTTCTCAAATCCAACCACTAACAGAAATATTTGTCTAACCTATTTTTATGCTACCCAAGTACTACATAATAGCTTTTATGACCTTTTACTCATGTACAAATTGGTTGCTCAACCATATTGTATTACTATTATTACTACAGTGGAACCTCAAAAATCGAACTTAATCCATTCCAGGAGCTAGTTCTAAATTCGAAAAGTCTGAAATTCGAAGCAATATTTCTCGTAAGAAATAATGGAAATACAGTTAATCCGTTCCAGAAACCCAAAAATATTCACACAAAAAATACATTTTATAGAGATTATTTACAATTTTACATACAACAAATACTATAGTTTTTAATTATGTATAGTAATACATATAAAATAACATTTTTACTTACCTTTATTGAAGATTGGTGATGGCATCTGGAAGATAGGGAGGAGGAGAGAGGGAGTTGGGGTTAGTGTTTGGAAGGAGAATCCCCCTCCATGAAGACTTCAGGTAAAGCCCTCTCTGGGGTTACTTCCCTTCTTTGTCTTTTAATGCCACTAGGACCAGCTTGAGAGTCACTGGACCCCTGTCTCACAAAATAACTGTCCACAGTCCTCTGTTTCTGGCACCTCTTTAACATTTCCCTAAAATGGGACATGGTTCTGTCACTGAACTTCTGGCAAAGATGGCTTGTTTCAGCTTACTCAGGGTGGTACTTCTGCACAAACATTTGGACATCATTCCACTTGGCACAAATCTCCTTAATCTTTGAAGAAGGCACCTCATCCACTCCCTATATTAACACCTTTCGCAACATCAGCTTCCTTGATTTGTTCTTTCTTTGACAGGATAGAACCGATGGTCGACTTGTTTTTCCCATACATCCTGGCAAGCTCAACAAGTCTCACACCACTCTCATACTTCTGTATTATTTCCTTCTTCACATCTATGGTGTTTCTCACTTTCTTTACCACAGGGGTACCACTAGCAAGTTTCTTTGGGCCCATGGGAGCTTATTTCACAGTCCCACAAGCACTAAACACTATGAAATAATCGTAAAATGCGTGAATGAGAGCGCAGGTTAGTGTTCACTCAAGCATAAACAAAGCTAGACTGCTCACGGCGCCTGTGCGGGGACGCGGACAGAGCGAGCGGCAGACAGGTCCCATACCCGGCGGTCCAAAAATAGGGGCGCGTTCGATAATAGGGACACAGCTTGTTCGAAAAAATGGTCCTATTTTCGAAACATTCGATATGTGATACGTTCGATTTTTGAGGTTCCACTGTACAAATAATATTTCTACTACTACCACTAGTATTACACCTCACTCTAAGCCTATATATACCCTCTGTGTCCATGTATTGTTTGTAACGGCTTGATAAAGCTCCTGGAGAGCGAAACATTGCCACAATAAAATCTCACATTAGTTGCACTTGTGTCCTTTTACTTAACAGGACAGCACAGGACAACAATACACCATCTCAAATGAACATGATTTCTCTGCCTTCCTTAGAAAAGCTGATATTTCTGTAACAGATTAGATAAGTGCCCTTAACCCTTTGAGGGTCGACAGGCCCTCTCCGAAACTCGTTCTCAGGGTCGGCCAAATTTCAAAAAAAAAAAAAATTATTTTTTCTTATGAAAAAATAGAGTTTTTTTTTCTAAACATTATAGGATAAACAAAAAAATTTTACCATCAATACTTACGGAGATATGGATGCATGAAGTTTGCAGAAAATGAGCCGCGTATGGCAACAGCGGCGACTGCCGCTCACCCGGTAAACTTTGATTTACTTGTATTTGAAGGTTTGTTGTTTTTTTCACTATTTTATTTTTTCACATAACTTATGTGGCCTATGAGACCAAAGTAAGGTGCAATGTACATATATACACTCGTTGTATACAACACAATAAGCACACAAACATAATTATCAATATATTGTTTACAAAACTTGTTTACAAAAACAAACAATACAAAACATTGTTTATTATTATTGTTCTATAATATATATACCAATATACAGTCACTGAACATATTCCTATTAGTTCTGCAGCTTGTGGAACTCTGAAACATGGTGTCATACACAATGGTGTTTTATCTTTCTCCCTCATTCTATCTCTTTCAATCTGTCTCTCTCTTTCTATCTGTCTGTCTATCTCTGTCTCACAGGTACACATAAATACAAGTATACATAGTATAAATTACCTAGGATAACCCAAGAAATCCAGACAAAGTGCTATACTCTGCTTGAAGATGTGAGTAAAAGTGATGACACAGTCTTGTGGCTCTCTGAGACAGAGAGCTAGACGGATAGACAGATAGACAGGGAGCTTGACAGACAGACAAATAGACAGACAGAAATGTTAGTGTACCAGTACCAGTGTACTAGTGTTCCACCCTCCTCCTCTTCTTCCTCTTCCTCCTCTTCCCCCTCTTCCCCCTACTCTTCCTCATACTCTTCCTCTTCCTCCTCTTCCTCTTCCTCCTACTCTTCCTCTTCCTCCTCCTCCTCTTCCTCCTCCTCCTCTTCTTCCTCTTCCTCCTACTCCTCCTCCTCTTCTTCCTCTTCCTCCTCTTCCCCCTAATCTTCCTCCTCCTATTCCTCTTCCTCCTCCTCTTCCTCTTATTCCTCTTCCTCCTACTCTTCCTCCTCCTCCTCTTCTTCCTCTTCCCCCTACTCTTCCTCCTCCTCCTCGTCCATAGTGTAAATTACAAGGAGTCGGCAGCTGTCAAAGTGACATATTGGCTCATTACTCTTTCCCCCTCCGGCCTGTCAAAACAATGGGGTCGGATGCTGCTTCCCCTCTTCCATTCTATCTAATTATCTTTCTCCCTCATTCTATCTGTCTGTCTATCTCTGTCTCACAGGTACACATAAATACAAGTATACATAGTATAAATTACCTAGGATAACCCAAGAAACCCAGACAAAGTGCTATACTCTGCTTGAAGATGTGAGTAAAAGTGATGACGCAGTCTTGTGGCTCTCTGAGACAGAGAGCTAGATGGATAGACAGGGAGCTTGACAGACAGGCAAATAGACAGACAGAAATGTTAGTATACCAGCAAAAACAAAGGGAGGGCGATGTTCATCTCATCTTTTGGCATCAGCTCTACCCTCATTTACCCTCATCAAACGTCAGCACTTATCAGATGTTATCTCCCCTTATCTTGTTACTGTCATGGGTGAACATTTATTATTACATATTATTATTATTACCTATTATTATTATGTATTATTATTATTATGTATTATTATTATTATGTATTATTATTATGTATTATTGTTATCATTACGTATTCTTCTTCTTCCTCCTCCTCCTCCTCCTCTTCCTCCTCCTCCTCTTCTTCCTCCTCCTCCTCCTCTTCTTCTTCCTCCTCCTCCTCCTCTGCCTCCTCCTCCTCTTGCCTCCTCCTCCTCTTGCCTCCTCCTCCTCTGCCTCCTCCTCCTCTGCCTCCTCCTCCTCCTCCATTCTTGGAACAAGTTTGAAGAGCTTGTAGTTCATAATCACTATCACTATCATCACCAATGCTCACATCTGAGTCTGGGATTTGGGAAAATAGGAGTTTCCTCTTTGATTCTGGTACAACTGAATGACGGCCCAGCACCAGAGGTGGAAGGCTGTGGGTTGTCTGGGTTTTCCTCACTATTACCCATATTATGGTCATTAGTTTCGGTCAAAACCTCACCAGAACCTTGAAACTCATCTTCACTGTCACTTCCATCTGTATTAGAACTGTCACTGGGGAACAAAAGTGTCCCAATTCGCCGAGGAGTGAGGAACTTCTTACCGCAGGGCACATGGAAATTGTGTACTATGATGGCATTCCCACAATGCACCACTGGGTCCCAGATTTTTTTTCCTACTGCGCACACCCACCACACAGACCCATTCTCTCACATCTAGGCTTATCAGCCTTTTCCTGCGAGATTTGAGGCCGCTAGAATTTATGCGTACTAGTACGTCAAAAACCCCTACGCGTAAGACGTACTAGTACGACCAAAACCCTCAAAGGGTTAATACATATATACGTGTGGTGCATATGGTGTACGTTACTATTACATTATTGTGCAGTGGTATTTTTTTTTCTTTTACTAGCTAATACCAGCTACCTCAAATACTTTTTATTTTAATTGCTATTAATTGCTCATAATTTTGTGTTGCAAGTTAAATCTTACTCCAAATTAATGTTATTCATGGTTGCTACCTGTCCATTTAATTCTGTTTACCACTACTTTTTTTTAGTCCCTTTTATATTGTGTGTGCAATTTGTGTATATTCCAATTACATTATTGTGTGAGTCCCAAAACTATCTTTTGCTAGCTAGTACCAGCTACCTCATATTTCTCTACTTTTTATAGTGCAATTAATTGCTCAACTTATTATACATTACAAAATCAGATCTTACTCCCAAATCAATGTTATATCATAGTGACTACCTGTCCATTTAACTTTGTTCACCATTACTTTAGTCCCTTATATATTTTCTCCTTTATTTTAGCTTTATATAACTACCTTAGTTCATATATTCACAATTGTTAAAATAATCAAGGTGCTATTCTCAGGTGCTAAAGTGCAATAAGTTCACTATTTTGCCATTATATTATATCATAGTGACTACCTGTCCATTGAACTTTGTTAACCACTACTTAATTTAGTCCCTTATATATTTTCTCCTTTATTTTAGCTTTATATAAATACCTTAGTTCATATATTTACAATTGTTAAAATAATCAAAGTGCTATTCTCAGGTGCTAAAGTGTAATAAGTTCCCTATTTTGCCATTATATTCCCAAGCTCATTTATTTATTTATTTATTTTTCTCTCCTCCTGTCAATATAGTCACATTTATTAAAATATGTGAAGGCTTACTCAGCCCCGTAACAACTTCAGTATTACTCAGGCTGGCTCCTCCTCAGGAAAATTAGTGAATAGAAAAAGAAATAACAGACAAACATAAACACTTTATTATATAGAAAATATAAAATGTAAAACACTTAAATATGAAATATTAATCCTACATTAATGAAAATGAAAAATGAAAAATACAAATAACTGAATTCAACGCTAATTTAAATGTATATAAAACGTGGGTGTCTGGTGTTGGTGACACTGTTGTTGAAATCAGAGCCGTTGCTGATGATGGGGGGGGTCGCAGGTGTTGGTGACCACCACTGGCTAGATCTTCACAGATTATTGCCATGAGTATAATATCCCGATGACAGGAAAGCAGGTTCTTTACCGCTGCAATGATGTGGGGTTATGTCCTGCAATTTCATACAGGTGCACAGGTACTTCAATACAAAATGGAGAAGTCTCTGGACGTTAGTCCTCCTCCTTTTCCGCTCGTTGATTGCCAGGTGACCCTCTCTGACATCCAAGCTGGAAAGATAGACAGGTTACCCACTGCTTAAATAATCACTCTCCATGGCAGTGTACATTACTGAAAAGACGTGGTGATTATTACAACAGTCAACATAGAGCAAGGCTGAAAGGACTAAGTTTATTATTGGTCAAAATTGAGGCTTTTAACCAATAAATCCACTAGAATACAAGGCAGGCAGGTACTTACAGTAGTGTTGGGAGCCGTGAGTCGAGTAATTTACTGTTTGACCAGAGCCCTACACGTCACCTTTCGAGGGGGGGGGGAAGAGGGAGGGGAAGGGATAGCGGGAGCTAGACTGACCCTACGTTAACAAGCAGCCGGCAATCAAACTATCACTTTAGGGGTGGGGGAGAAAAGGCGGGAAAAACGGGAGCGTGACTCACCCTACCTTAACTAGTAGCCGGCAATGAAACTATCACTTTCGGGGAGGGGGAAGAAAGGCGGGAGCTTGACTTACCCTACCTTAACTAGTAGCCGGTAATGAAACTATCGTTACTATATCTCTACTCCTATCTATTGAACTTTTCCCTCACACTCCCCCATACCAAGACTTATAGTCAAGGAGTATAAGAAGAATAGGCGAGGAAAAAGTTCTAACATGTGGAAGTCGCGTAAGGCAACAAATCTACTGACTGTCACGACTTAACCAGTCAGAGAAATAATTGGATGAACCATTGATATACACAATATGGAACTTAAAAGCCTGGAGTGCCAATGTCCACCTCAAGAGGCGACTGTTGGTTCCCTTAAAAGTTTCTAGGTATATCAAAGGTTTGTGGTCCGTTTCTAAAATGAATTCTTTTCCCAGCAAATAAAATTTAAGTTTGGAGATACCCCACACAAGGGCTAAACATTCCTTTTCTATTGAGGAGTATCTTGTTTCTGCGGGAAGGAGTTTCCGGCTTAGGAAGCATACAGGGAAGGGAGTACCATCATGGTATTGTAGTAACACCGCACCTAAGCCAGTATTGAAGGCATCAGTTCTCAAACAAAATGTTTTATTAATATCTGGAATCTTAAGTACAGGGTCTTTCGAGAAGATACTTTTAATCTCATTAAACTTTTCCCGAGCTACGTCGGAAAGTTCAAGAGGTTCCTTCACAGACTTTTTAAGGAAGTCCGATAAGATGCCTGTAAGATCAGCAAGATTCGGGATAAACCGTGCATAAAAATTTACAGAACCAAGAAAGCTACGCATGAGCTTCTTGGTTTTGGGGAATTTGAATTCTAATAAAGCTTTGATCTTACTGGGGAGAGGCTGCAGAGAGTTATTAGAAAGTATCAGTCCAAGATATCTAATCTCGTTATACCCAAGGAAGCATTTCTTCGGCTTGGCAGTGAGGCCATGTGAGCGTAACCTACGCAAAACTGATGTTAATGTTTGGATATGTTCGCCCCACGTAGATGTCATTACATAAATGTTATCAAAATAAACTGAAACATTTGGCATATTACCCAAGACCTTTCTCATCAGTCTCACGTAGGTAGCACAGGCAGTTACCAAACCGAAGGGCATAGTTCTATACTGCATCAGTCCTTGGTGTGTAGGAAAAGCGGTGTACTGCTTAGAAGAAGGATCTAACATTACTTGATGATATGCCTGCGCAATATCAATCTCTGAAAAGAAGGAAGCGTCATAAAATTTGTGTAGATCGCTATCTATTAAGGGCATAGGCTCAGCATCCCACCGAGTTATAGCATTAAGGCCTCTGAAGTCAATAGCAAGTCTATATGAATTATCCTCCTTCTTAACCATGACTACTGGTGAACAATATGAAGATACTGAAGGTTCAATGATCTTTAGTTTTAATAATTTGTCTACCTCTCGGTCAAATGCATCCCTAAGGTGAACTGGAACTGGGTATAATTTTCGTTTGATAGGATTGTCCGTCACTAAGTCAATCTTATGGACTACCGTGGAGGTAACACCTGGAATATCAGTAAAGACGTCTGAAAAGTTACTCACACATTGAAGTAGTTCATGTCTCTTATGGTCATCCAAAGATTCATTAATATTAATGTTGGTTGCATCCGAGTGGTCAAGAGTCACCAAGTCATGTAGTTCTTCATCATAGTCTAAGTTAGAGGTGTCAATTACGCACACTTTACATTCTTCAGTTGTCTTATCAAGTTTGTGTGGAAAAACTAAGTCAAAGTTGTTAAGGCAGTTAACCGAATTTCTTCGGTAATATTTCTTAAGGATGTTGATATGATAAAGCTTAGGTTTCCCCTTGACTTCTATGAGGTAGTCAACTTTCCCACAAATTTTTAATACTTTATATGGACCTTTCCATGCTACTAATAATTTATTTGACTTGATAGGCAAAAGTACAAGAACTTCATCACCTACTTTAAAACTTCTCCTCTGACTTTTGGAATCAAAATAGGTTTTGTACTGGTCCATTGACAAGCTTAGGTTTTTCGAAACTATGTCAGAGGTCTCCTCAAGTTTGGATCTAAGGTCAAGGAGAAACTGGTAAGAAGACTGAACCTCAGCATTTACCTCCTCATTAGTCCATAAGTCATGAAGGATGGACAATGGGCCTCTGGCCTGTCTACCATAGAGAAGTTCAAAAGGTGAAAACCCCAAAGAGTCACTGGGAACTTCCCTCATGGCAAACAAAGCACAGGGTAGGTAACGATGCCACTCCTTAGGTTTAAGGGAGCAAAGTTTCCTTAAAATGGACTTGAGAATCGAATGCTGGCGCTCAATCCTCCCATTACAGCTGGGATGATAGGGTGTTGTGAAGAGAGGCTTCACTCCCAGAAGTTGGTATAGATGTTGCATTAAGTCAGATGTGAATTGTGTCCCACGGTCAGACAAAATTTCTCTAGGGATGCCCACTCTGGAGAAGATGGACAAAAGGGCTTCAGCCACCTCTGTAGTAGTTATGGTCTTTAAGGGTATGGCTTCAGGGAAACTCGAAGCATAATCAACTAATGTTAATATATATCTATGTCCCCCAGATGAAAGTGGAGATAAAGGACCAACGATGTCAATAGCTACTCTTTCAAACGGTACCGTAAAGATAGGCATTTTGACCATAGGTACTCGCCTGGTACCTCGGGAGGATGACAGTTGGCAAACTTTACATGATCTACAATAGGTAGTGACATCTGAGGACATTTTTGGCCAACAATAGGTTTCCCTAATTTTATTTAAGGTTTTACGATGCGAGAAATGTCCGGCCACTGGCAGGTCATGAGCCATTTTAAGAACAGTCTCTCTGCATTGACTTGGAACAACTAAGATGGAATAGTCTATCTCATCTGAATTTAATTTGAATACTGACTTGTACAAGATACCTTTTATATATTCAAATTTATATGAAAAGTTTTTCCTTTGGATAACTTGATTTTGTTTAGCGGCATTATGGCAATTCTGAAGAGAAGGGCAATTACGTTGTAACTTGACAAAGGAGTCCTTCGATATATCTAAAGGCTTAAAGTCAGGGAAAATCAAAGGATGGACAGTATGAGAAGCCTGGGCTTTGGTCTGAGCCCTAGTCAAGACATTTATGGTATCGGAGGTGATATCTTCACTTTCATCTAACAAGTGAACCGGTGATCCTACTACCTCGCTTTCGAGAGTAGCATCACTGGTTTTTAATCCCACATGAATCTCACGAGACATTGTCTCATCTGAACTTTCGAGGGGCTTTTCTGACTCTACAGGAAGAGGATCTGAAACACTTATATCCATCTTTGGTGATGAAAGGTCAACCTCAGAAGGAAGAATGGCACCTTTTACATTACCTATTAGTACGGAGCAAGAAGTGATGGGAGCTAGTACGGCTTCAGACCAACCTGTGAACCATTTAGACCTAATGTAACAACGGATGGTAGGAAAAGTGTCCGTACGGCCCAAGTAGTCTGAAAGTATAGCAGAGGAATGAGTTTCTTTAAGGTTAGGGAACAGCTTATCAGAAATGACTATACATGTGCATCCAGTGTCTCGTAAAATGGTAGATACATTAAGTCCATTAACTGTTCCTGAACAGAAGGGTGCTTGGTCATTACAGTCTTTAAAACATCTTCCAACTTTTTGGACCTTCTTAGAAGGACAATCTGGACGTTTATGTCCCTTAACACCACACAAATGACAAACAGGAATAAAAGAACTCATTTTACTTTCCACTAGAGGCTTTGATTTCTTAAGGTCTGATGAACCATTACCATTAGGGTTCGATCCCTTTAGGTCATTATAGGAATTGTGAGCCTCAGCATACAGGTCAGCAGCCTCAGCAACTTCCTCAGCTTTAATCAGGTTACGTTCTCTGATGAATGTTCGTATTTGGTGAGGAAGAGCTGTCAGGAACTGGTCAGCAACCATGAAGTCTCTAAGAGATTCATAACTGTGATCAATTCCTGAACTATCTATCCAAAAGTCGAACAAACGAAAGAGTGTTACCTGTAACTGTTGAAAGTTCTGGCCAGGCTGTAAGGTGGCATACCTGAAATCTTTCCTGTAAGAATTAGTGGTTTTTTTATATGCTTTAAGGATTGCCTTCTTTAGTAGGTTATAATTACATATGATATCCTGTGACAAAGTTGCATAGATATTCAAAGCTGTACCAGAAAATAACATTCCTAACCTGGTAGCCCAGGTGTCAGCAGGCCATTCACAGAGGGTAGCGGTATTTTCAAACCTGATAATGTATGAAGTTATGTCTTCCCCCTCTGTGAAGGGAGGTAAATTAGGTGTTGGAATATGTGCACTGACTGCACGTTGTTCCATTACTCCTTCCTCTAATTGTTGTTGTGTAAAAGTTAACTTTTTATTCTCTAATTCAAGGCGAGATTTTTCGAGCTCGCGATCCTTTTCTCTCTCTATTAACTCAAGTTCTCTAGCTTTTTCTTCACGTTCTCTAGCTTTTTCCTCAACTTCTCTATCCTTTGCTCTTTCCTCAAGTTCCCTTAATTTAACCTGTTCCTCACATATCTTAGCTTGTTCCTCACGTACTCTTGCTCTCTCCTCACGATCAAGTCTATCATGCTCTTTTTTGTCTTCTCTCTCTCTTTCTGTCTTTCTTGGATTTCTCTCTCAATTCTCTCTCTCTCCTTTTCTTCTTCTCTTTCCCTTTCTAACTGTCTTTCTTCTCTCTCAATTCTCTCTCTTTCAAGTCTTTCCTGGATCTTAGCACTAATGAAAGATTCTAAATTTTTCCCTGTTATTCCTAACTTACTTACAGCGTTCATCCAAAACTGGTATTCATCCATACTTGCAAGAATAACTTAAACTATCAGGGGAAATGAAACGGGTATTAAAGAAAACGGAGGGTTCAATTCCTGCTCCGCTCAAACTGTAAATAAACCAGAGGGCTTGATCCCTGCTTCAATTAAACAATATGTATTAATGAAAACGAAGGGTTCTATGCCGACTCCGAGCAAACAGTAAGTAGAATGGGGTCACTTGACCATCCAATCTTCTCACCAACAAATCAAGAGTGTCCTATGACAGTTCCCTTGATATAATAAAGAGCTCAATGGAACAAATTGTCACTGGAAAATCTCGGGTCCCTAGAGTCTAATCCTCCAAAGTGTTTCAAGCTCATATACAATTAAGTGGCAGAATTAAATATTATATCCTGCCTGACTTGACTTACAATAAATTGAGACTATAACTATCACCAAATCTTTTAAATACCTGTACTGTAGTCCTACCATAGAGAATGATTACTCATGGCTGGTGGTAACCGTCTGTGGTATGCGGCGTTGAAGTTCCAATGGTAGATTCGAGATGGAGTTGAATCTTGATTCAGTAGAGTTGATCCTGGCAAGGTCGCCACTTGTGAAGGCTTACTCAGCCCTGTAACAACTTCAGTCAGTATTACTCAGGCTGGCTCCTCCTCAGGAAAATTAGTGAATAGAAAAAGAAATAATAACAGACAAACATAAACACTTTATTATATAGAAAATATAAAATGTAAAACACTTAAATATGAAATATTAATCCTACATTAAAGAAAATGAAAAATGAAAAATATAAATGATAACTGAATTCAACGCTAATTTAAAGGTATATAAAACGTGGGTGTCTGGTGTTGGTGACACTGTTGTTGAAATCTTAGCCGTTGCTGATGATGGGGGGGGGGGTTGCAGGTGTTGGTGACCACCACTGGCTAGATCTTCACAGATTATTGCCGTGAGTATAATATCCCGATGACAGGAAAGCAGGTTCTTTACCGCTGCAATGATGTGGGGTTATGTCCTGCAATTTCATACAGGTGCACAGGTACTTCAATACAAAATGGAGAAGTCTCTGGACGTTAGTCCTTCTCCTGTTCTGCTCGTTGATTGCCAGGTGACCCTCTCTGACATCCAAGCTGGAAAGATAGACAGGTTACCCACTGCTTAAATAATCACTCTCCATGGCAGTGTACACTACTCAAAAGACGTGGTGATTATTACAACAGTCAACATAGAGCAAGGCTGAAAGGACTAAGTTTATTATTGGTCAAAAGTGAAGCTTTTAACCAATAAATCCACTAGAATACAAGGCAGGCATGTACTTACAGTAGTGTTGGGAGCTGTGAGTCGAGTGATTTACTGTTTGACCAGAGCCCCACACGTCACCTTTCAAGGGGGGGGTGGAAGAGGGAGGGGAAGGGATATCGGGAGCTAGACTGACCCTACGTTAACAAGCAGCCGGCAATCAAACTATCACTTTAGGGGTGGGGGAGAAAAGGCGGGAAAAACAGGAGCGTGACTCACCCTACCTTAACTAGTAGCCGGCAATGAAACTATCACTTTCGGGGAGGGGGAAGAAAGGCGGAAGCTTGACTTACCCTACCTTAACTAGTAACCGGTAATGAAACTATCGTTACTATATCTCTACTCCTATCTATTGAACTTTTCCCTCACACTTTCAAATTTTTACAAGTTTAAGAATAATCATGGAGTCTTAGTCATAAGTCTAGTTGTAGATTCAATGTAAATTTTATATCATTTTACTCAGAAAATCTAGTTTGTAAGATTACTCTCATCCTATGATTACAGGCATAGATCCTGATGTAAACTTTTTACAAAATGAATTACACGAATCAACCAGTAACTGTAATTACTACACAGCAGACCAAGCAAAGACATTACTCAGTGCAAACAATAACATAACCATCTTTAACTACAATGTCAGATCCTTGAGCAAACATTATGATGACCTCACAGCATTACTCAGTTCCCTTCATTCCAATATATCAATCATCACACTCACAGAAACTTGGCTTAAGCCTGATATTACAGATGTCTATACCATTCCTGGCTACATGGCCATACACAACTGTAGAACAGACCAGCAAGGGGGAGGAACAGCTATATACTACTCAAATCAACTCGAATGTATCAATAAATCTTGCACAAGGGACGAACATGGAGAATATATCATAGCCAAATTTAAATCAAAAGACCTGCAAAAACCCCTCACAGTTATAAACATCTACAGAGTACCACAGTCAAACATTTACCACTTTAGTGAAAAACTAGGAAACATGATTACTGATGCACACATGAATAAAGACCAACTACTACTAACAGGAGATTTCAACATAAACATACTACACGACCAGGACCCACAAGTAACCGAATTCACAAACACAATGAGTAACTGCCTGTTGCTACCAGCAATATCTAAACCTACAAGAACCTCCGAGACAAGCATCTCCTTAACAGACCACATCTGGACAAACACCATATCCCCTTTAAAATCAGGCATAATCACAGACAACACTACAGACCACTACCCAACCTTTCTCATAACTAACTAACATAACCTTCCTATGGTGTAGAAATATACCTAGTTGGATGAATCTTATTGTGGCTAGCTGGTCTAGTGGCTAACGCGACGGGCTGGAGTTTTGAGACTCTATGACCGCGGGTTCAATCCCGGCCGGGGGTATGGTTAATCTGGGCAAACTACCACAAGACATTACTGAAGTAACCTTCAGACTACATAACGAGACAGCAGTTAACAACTTTATAGCAGCTATGAATAACATCGATTGGCAAAATGAGCTTGAAACATATACAGATATGAATGAATGTATAAATAATTTTCTAAAAAAAGCCCAATGCCTCTATAACAGACATTGCCCCAGAAAAAACTAAACAGATCACAGCAAAGAGACTGAATAATCCCTGGCTAACACCAAACATCCTCAAATCCATTAACACAAAGCACAAGTATGAAAAACAGTATAGAATGAGTAAAATAACTAGAGAACAGTCGAAATGTTACTCATCAGCACTTACCAGCCTGATAAGAAGGTCAAAAAAATTGTATTATGAAAATAGATTACATAACATCAAAGGTGATATGAAAAAAACCTGGAAAACTCTATCTGAAATTCTTGGAACTAAAAAGTTATCCAAAAACAAAACAATCAAACTAACAAAATCAGATGAACCCCTACTCACTCCAACCGAAACAGCAAACAGACTTAATGTTTTCTTCTTCACCATAGGAAAAAATCTAGCAAACAAAATACCAAGCACAAACACCCGTCCATCAGACTACCTCATAGGTACCTATCCAAATATGCTATTCCTAGCTCCAACCAACCCCACTGAAGTTACGCTCATCATCAACACCCTTAAAAACAAGGCAGGAGACATAAACAACTTGCCTGCTTTTATGTACAAAAAAAGCTTCTCAAGTATTGTCACCAATTATTGCAACGCTCTTTAACAAATCCATTGAATCATCTACCTTCCCAACAATCCTCAAAATAGCGAGGGTCACTCCGATCCATAAAGGAGGTGACCAAGCTGACTTGAATAACTATAGACCAATATCTAACTTACCACTGCTCTCTAAAATCTTTGAAAAATTAATTCATAGATGGATCTATTCCTGCCTCGTTTCACACAACATATTAAACCCTTGTCAGTTTGGATTCAGGAATAATAAAAGCACAAATGATGTTATCATACACATGCTAGAACTAATATATACCGCACTTGAAAAGAAAGAAGTCCTGCTAGGCATTTTCATTAATTTACGTAAAACTTTCGATACAGTCGACCATGAACTGCTGTACTTCAAATTAATGCACTATGGTATCAGAGGCTACTCCCTCAACTACCTAAAATCATACCTTAGTAACAGAACTCTAATATGTGTATGCAAATGATGCAAACTCTTCCACCCAACCAATCACAGTAGGAGTCCCACAAGGAAGCGTCCTTGGACCACTCCTCTTTCTCATCTACATCAATGATCTACCGAATGCATCACAGCTACTCAAACCCATATTATTTGCAGATGATACTACATATGTATTTTCCCATCCAAACACAGTCATACTAGCAAACATAGTCAATGCTGAATTACAGAAAATATCTGCCTGGATGATGACTAACAAACTTACCCTGAACACTGATAAAACCTATTTCATTCAGTTTGGAAACAAAGCTGCAAATGATCCAATTAACATAACGCTAAATGGATCGTCAGTCACAAGACTCACAGAGGGAAAATTCCTAGGTATCCACCTTGACAGTAGCCTTAAGTTCCAGATACACATACAACAAATCACCAAGAAAATCTCCAAGATAAGGTACAGTGGACCCCCGGTTTACGATCAGCTCCCAATGCGACCAATTGTGTAAGTGTATTTATGTAAGTGTGTTTGTACGTGTATGTTTGGGGGTCTGAAATGGACTAATCTAATTCACAATATTCCTTATGGGAACAAATTCGTTCAGTAATGGCACCTGAACATACTGCTTCTGGAATGAAATAATATTGTAAACCGGGGGTCCACTGTACTACGTTCCACAATCAGCTCTCCTGGCACTGTACCATTCACTCATATACCCTCATCTTACATATGGAATTTGTGCATGGGGATCAACAACATCCAATCACCTAAAACCCCTAATAACCCAGCAATCAGAATGATAACAAATTTCCACTCCCGCCAGCATACCCCACCAATTTTCAAAAGTCTGAATCTGCTCACCATTAAGAACATCCATACTTATTCTTGTGCCTATTACATACACAGAACAATACACGCAAATATAAACCCTCCACTCAAACTTCTCCTCACCAACCTAAACAGGACACGACTACAACACAAGACACAGATCTCTTTTTGATATACCTCATGTCCATATCACACTGTGTAAAAACTCTATGCACATAAAGGGCCCCAAAATATGGAATTCATTACCAGAAGATATTAAAGTAACCCGGTCTGAAAATCAATTTAAGACTCTTCTCAAAAGCTACTTAATCACCCTAGACTAAATGCTAAATACTCAGTACACACTTACTCACCTATGTACCCCCACATCACAACTGAAACAATCACTTTGAACCTTTTATCCATTGTTGACAGGAATATAATTGAATCATTGTTTTCACAAAAAGTATTTTAAACTATAAATATATCTTTGTATTATATAAATTTTGATTCATTTATAATTAATATTCTACTGTACAACTATGAAATAATTACTATCCTACTGTACAACCAGGGCCGGATTAAGAAGTCTCCGGGCCCTAGGCTATTCAGATTGGCGGGGCCCCTTTGAGTTACGGGTAAGCGAAGCGACCCCTTCCAGCTTGGGGGTGGGGGGGGGTCGGTGTGAGCCTGTTTAAGGTCTAATTAAATACATTCTGGCTATTTAGATTAAATTTAATAGGGAAAGTACATCAAGACAACCAAAACCATTTACCAACAGCCATTATAACTATCTTGTTAAATCATGCATTTTAAAGAGAATAAACTCAAGACAGCATAGTATTACTAGATTAGGCTATTAAAGCAATGACATCATGTACCTATTATATTCTGCATAACCACTACAGCACTATTATTCCCTTTATAAATCACTGACCATTATTGTTATCATTATTGTTAGCATTTGCGATGGAAGTGATGTAGAACATCAATCAATTGAGATCTGTTATTGAAATGATAAAGACTTAAAGACAGGACAAAGTGCTTTTAAAACCTACAAACGGAAGTCAGTTTGCGTTTTTAGGTTTTTCTTTATAATATTTTTACCAAAAAATGCGTCTTTACTGGTCCATGCGTCTTTACTGGTCAAGTAACCCTATCAGGTACCTCCCTTAACATTTAGAGGCAAAAACAAACATTTATCCATACACATCAATGTCTATCAACAACACTTCAGTTAATTTGTCACAGTACAAGTCTAGATAACGTGTAATTACTACAGAAAATTGGAGAGGAATCTCCCATACTCACCCATTAGCGGGAAAACACAGCTGTTCTGATGTAAACAAAGGCGTGTTGAGTGTTGCCATCTATGGTTAGGTTTATTTATTTTTATTTTATTTTATTTCATTATTTATTTTTGTTTTGATTAATTTTTAAAAATCAACTTTACTCTCCAAACACTTGAACTTTTTAGGTAGGGACCCCTTTGCACTTGCACCATGTGCGCAGTCTTGAATGAGCCCCTGAACCCCTTGGACCACGGGGCCCCCAAATGTGCGGGGCCCTAGGCAAATGCCTAGTTTACCTATGCGGTAATCCGGCCCTGTGTACAACTATGATATACTCCTTAGTGTTAAGTAGACTGTAAGTCAATAATGTTAAGTTGGCCCATAATGCCTAGGCATAATAGAGGCTGTCTTTACATTGCAACCCACTATTGTAAATACAAAATCTCAATGTACTGTTTGCAAAGACATAAAATAAATAAATAAACTTGGGAGTTTGTTTCACTCACCCACAACCAAACCAGTGCTTTCCCATATCCTTTCTAAATCTAAATTTTTCCAACTTGAACCCATTGCTGTGAGCCCTGTCTTGGTTAGATATTTTTGGCACATTATTTACATCCCCTTTATTTATTTCTGTTTTCCATTTACATACACTCTTCAATCATATACCCCCTAATTCTACATCTTTCTAGAGTGTAGATTCAGGGCCCTCAGTCTGTCCTTGTAGGAAAGATTTCTGATACATGGGATTAACTGTGTCATCCTTTTTTGTACATTTTCCAGTGCATTTATATCCATTCTGTAATACAGTGACCAGAACTGCGCAGCATAATCTACATGAGAACTAACCAACGATATATAGAGTTGAAGAACAACCTGAGAACTTCTGTTCTCAGGTTGTTCTTCAACTGTATGCTATTTATACTTGATTTGAAGCCAAGAATTCTATTTGCTTATTGAGAACACTTAGACACTGTTGACCTGGTTTCAGATTATTGCTAATGAAAACTTCTAAATCTTTTTTTTGAATCAAAGTGATTAAGATCTACATTAATTTATAACTGCCATGGTCATTTTCCTTGCCAATGCTCAGAACTTTGCATTTGTTTTTATAAAACTGCATCTGCCACTTCTCAGACCACTGCATCTATCGCTTCTCATACCACTGCATGTCTATTCAGATCTTCCCATAGTGCTCTAGTGTCCTTGTCAGACTTAATTCGACTGCCTACTTTGGTGTCATTAGCAAACTTGGTTATTACTTAGTTTATTAACACATCTGCTATTTCCCACCAAGGTAGGGTGGCCCGAAAAAGAAAAGCTTTAAGCATCATTTATTCCATCACTGTCTTGCCAGAGGCGTGCTTACACTACAGTTATAAAACTGCAGCATTAACACCCCTCCTTCAGAGTGCAGGCACTGTAATTCCCATCTTCAGGACTCGGTATACGTCCAGCTCCCAACTCTAACAATTATGTAAGTGTATATTTGTGAGCGCTTTTGTACGTGTATTTTTGGGGGTCTGAAATGGATTAATCTACTTTACATTAGTCCTTAAGGGAACAAATTCACTCGGTACTCAAAGAGATCGGCATTGCGTAAAAAGTGAAAGGAAATAGAGTGGACCCTCGTTTTTCGTAATTAATCTGTTCCAGAAAGTGTGACTATTTCCGAAAGTGACGATTTTCGAAATCATTTTCCCCATGAGAAATAATGTAAATACAATTAATCCATTCCAGACACCCAGAAGTATTAAAACAAAATTTTTTTTTACATGAAATATAGATATAGTACATACACAATACAATGGCACATGATGAATGAAACATTAACAGCATAACACTTACCTTTATTGATGATTCTTCTTAGTGTATGGAAGACTGGAGGAGGAGAAAGATTGGATTATTTACTGTTTGGAAAGAGGAATCCCCTTCCATCAACACCTCAGGTACCAAGTCCTTTTCTGGGGTCACTTCTCTTCTATGTTTCTTAATGCCACTAGGACCAGCTTGAGAGTCACTGGAGCCCTTTATCACAAAAAAACTGTCCAGAGAGCTCTGTTTCTGGCGTCTCTTTAAAACTTCCCTAAAATGGGCCAAGATTTTGTCACTGAACATGTTGCTGACATGGCTTGCAACAGCCTTGTCAGGGTAATGTTTCTCCATAAATCTTTCCATTTTGCTCCACATTTCAAAACTCTCCTTAATTTCTGAAGAAGGCAACTTCTTCCATCTCTCTTCCTCCTCTAAAGCAATATTCTGAGCTGTGGTCTGTTGGTGTTCCAGCTGAAGCTCTTGCAGCTCCTCAGTGGTTAGTTCTTCATTGTGGTTCTCCACCAACTCTTCCACATCCTCCAAACTCACATCCAACCCCAAGGAACTCCCCAATGCCACAACAGATTCCACAACTGCCATAGGCTCATCAGGGTCAGCCCCAAACCCTTCAAAATTGCTCTTGTGGACACAATGTGGCCACAGTTTTCTCCAAACAGAGTTCAAAGTTCTGGTAGTCACTCCCTCCCAAGCTTTACCTATAAGGCTTATGCAATGGAGGATACTGAAGTGTTCTTTGCAAAACTCTCTTAGGGTCAAGTGAGTGTCTGAGGTCACATTAAAGCACTTTTGAAACATTGCTTTGGTGTAGAGTGGTCCATGGGCTGGAGGAGAGGAGTGGTATTAGGGGGCAAGAACTTTACTGTGATGAACCCAAACTCCTCCAGAATTAGGTCATCCAAGTTTGGAGGATGAGCAGGAGGCACTTTAGATCAAATTTATTTTCCAGGAGGTAATTCTTCACACTGGGGCCAAGCACGTCATTGAACCACTCGACGAAAATTTCCCTCATGACCCATGCCTTATTACTAGCTTTCCAAAACACACAATTTACTCTTCATGACATTGTTTTTCTTGAACACTCTGGGATTTTCAGAATGGTACACTAGTAATGGCTTCACTTTGAAATCCCCATTAGCATTACTACACAACATGAGCATCAGCCTGTCTTTCATAGGCTTGTGTCCTGGCAGTCCCGTTTCCTCCCGAATAATGTAGGTCCTCTTTGGCATTTTCTTCCAAAAGAGGCCTTTTTCGTCACAACTGAACACTTGTTGGGGTTTTAATTGTTCAGTCTGTATGTACTCGTTGAATTCACTTACGAATTTTGTAGCTGCAATTTTGTCCGAACTGGCAGCCTCACCATGCCTTATCACACTGTGTATGCCACTACGGTTCTTAAATCTCTCAAACCAGCCTTTGCTGGCCTTAAATCCACAAATATCAGTACTACTCGTTGCAGGCAATTTCTTTACGAGATCGTCATGCAACTGCCTAGCCTTTTCAAAAATAAGCGGCTGCATAAGACTATCTCCTGCTAAATGTTTCTCGTTGATCCACACCAACAATAACTTCTCAACATCTTCGAGTACTGGCGATCTCATTTTCGTCAGCATATTTACCCCCTTTGCAACAACAGCTTCCTTGATTTCCTTTTTCTTGGCCACGATGGAAGCTATGGTTGTATGGGGTTTCTTATACATCCTGGCCAGTTCGGCTACATGTATACCACTTTCATTTTGTTCAATGATGTTTTTCCTGAATTCAGTCATATTTCTCACCTTCTTTACCAAAGGCATGGCACTAGAAGCTTTCTTTGGAGCCATGGTAGCTTATTTAGCAGTTGCAAGCACTAAAATGAATGGAATATTATGAAATATTTCGTATGACTAAGTGAGGGGACCGTCACTCACTGGTAAACAATGCCACACTGGCTGGGAAGGGAGTGTGAGGCGGCCCGGGGCCGTGAGTATGCGTCTGGGATGAACGACCATTTGCGAGCCAAATGACGATTCGTGAGTCAATGTTTTGACGAAAAAATGTTACGATTTCAAAAAATTATGACTTTCGAACCTTACGAAATACAAGGAACCACTGAAATAATAAAAAAAGCTAAAATAAAAAAAATAATAATAATCATAATAATTTTTATTTTAGGATGATACATGTTTGTATAATAGAGTATAACAATTAGGTGTACATGCCAAAAGCCCTTTTATATGCAGAGCATTTTGGACAAACTTAAGACTAACTTGAGATTAATAAGGCAATAACAGTGCAAAATTGTACATATGGTCATTAGGTGAGTTACAATGAATACAAGAAAACTGATTATTCTATTAGTTTATGCTATATGGCTTTAATAAGTCTGGAGAGAAGAATTATAGTTTTGATTATTAACCTAAGGTGGACACAATGGAGTAATTAACATTACATTAAAGATGATTACAGATATTGAAAGTATACATATACTGATTATAATGATTTACCTATGTTCATGATATTGAGCAAATGTATGTATAGGTTTTTACATATTTATTTATGATGGGCTGGGATAAGGTGTTTTCTAACTGTAGTTGTAAAAATGCTGAGTCAGTGGTTCTGGAGATTTCTGGCCGAGAGTCCTGGATTTTGAGTCCTTTTATGTACGTTGAGTTTTTGAAAAGATTTAACCTGACACGGGGAATGTCATCGAGATTTTTGTCTAATATTGTGTCCATGGGTCCTATTGCAACTGTCAAGATTTATATTAGTCAGGATTTATGTTGGAATTGATTGTTTTGTAAACGCAGTTTGGACAGTAGTGTGAATGGATGTTTTGTATAGCGAGTAGGTTTGCATCTTTGAAAATGGGGGAAAGGGGGACGGGGTGTTGTCTAGCTGTGGATTGTGTGATCATTCACACTGAAGCTTTCTGCTGGGTTATTACTGGCTTTAGGTGATTTGTTGTTGAGGAGCCCCAGGCACAAATTGCATAAGTGAGGTAGGGGTAGATAAGTGAATAGTATAGTGTAAGTAGTGCTGTTTGTGGTACATAGTAGTGTATCTTTGTAAGGATGCCAACTGTTTTGGATACCTTTTTTGTTATATGTTGGATATGGGTGTTGAATTTCAGATTGTTGTCAATCAAGGTGTAGACCCAGGAATTTTCCCTCATTACGTTTAGCAATATGGATGTTGTTAAGCATAATGTTTAACTGGACCTCACTTGCTCTACTCCCAAACATAATGTAAAAGGTTTTGTCTATATTCAGTGTAAGTTTATTGATAGTCATCCAGGTTGCTATTTTTGCGAGCTCTTCATTAACAATAGTACAGTGGACCCCCGGTTTAAGATCAGCTCCCAATGCGACCAATTATGTAAGTGTATTTATGTAAGTGCGTTTGTATGTGTATGCTTGGGGGTCTGAAATGGACTAATCTAATTCACAATATTCCTTATGGGAACAAATTCGGTCAGTACTGGCACCTGAACATACTTCTGGAATGAAATAATATCGTAAACTGGGGGTCCACTGTATTAAGTGAAGCTAGATTAATGTGAGAGCTGACAAAAGTTGCGTCATCAGCAAAGAGAATAGGCGTAAGTTTTTGAGATATGTTTGGAAGGTCACTGATGTATAAAAAGGAAAAGGAAGGGACCAAGAACACTTCCCTGTGGTACACAAATATCCAGGGGTCTTGTTGAGGAGGCTGTGTCTTTGAGAGGTACTGCTTTCTAACAGTAAGGTATGACTTGATATATGCAAGTGCATGGCCTCTTATACCATAATGATCAAGCCTGAGGAATAGGATGCTGTGGTCTACTGTATCAAAAGCTTTCTTAAGGTCGATAAAGAGTCCAAGCAGGTATTCGTTTTTTTTAAGTGCTGTGTAGAGTAGGTCTAGCATTTTTATTATTGCACCATTTGTGCTTTTGTTTCTCCTGAAGCCAAACGGGCAGAGGTTGAGGATGTTTTGTGATGTTATGAAGGAGTATAATTTTTTGTGTATGAGTGTCTCCAAGATTTTGGAAAGGTAAGTTTGATATTGGCCTATAATTGTTTACATATGTCAGGTCACCACCTTTGTGTATTGGTGTTATCCTTGCTATTATGAGTGATGCAGGGAATGTGTTGATATCTAGTGATTTCATAAAGAGTAATGCAATGGTGGATGAAAGGATGAGCTGCTCGTTTGTACAATAGTGGTGGCACTTGGGTTACATTTCCTGATTTGTTTTTTAGAGTTAACCCTTTGAGGGTCGGTCATGTACATGTACGTCTTAACACCTAGAGTCGGTCACGTACGTATACACGTAAATTTTTGTGCCTTCAAATTGAGCAGGAGAAAGCTGGTAGGCCTACATGTGAGAGAATGGATCTGCATGGTCAGTATGTGCAGTATAAAAAAATCTTGGAGCCAGTGGTGCATTGTGGGAATGCCATTTCAGTATGCCTTGTTTACCATGCCTCACGGTGCGAAATACCTCACTCCCCGATGAATTGGGACTCTTATTTTCCCAAGTGACAGTTCTAAGACAGATGGAAGTGTCAGTGAAGATAAATTTCAAGGTTTTGAGGAGTTTGTGACCGAAAGCAATGCCTAGGAAACCAGATTGAAGGAAGGAAGGAAGAAGGAAGAGATGAGAGGAAGGAAGGAAGGAAGGAAGGAAGGAAGGAAGGAAGGAAGGAAGAAGTAAGGAAGGAAGGAAGGTAGGTAGGAAGGAAGGAATGTAGGAAAGAAGGTAGGAAGGAAGGAAGGAAGGAAGGAATGAAGGAAGGAAGGAGGGAAGGAAGGAAGGAAGGAAGGAAGGAAGGAAGGACGACCCAGATACCGAGACGACCATCAATCTAGGATAACCCAAAAAAGTCAAAGTGACTTATTTCCATTTGGGTGGTGGGGTGGGGAAGAAGGCATGGGTCCCCATGGATGTTGGTGAAGGCAGTGAGGGTAGTGAGTGATTTTATAATGGGTCATTGTGACACCAACCATGCCCTGAATCAGCACATTTACAAGTCCACTCACACACAACAAGCTTCCAAAAGCTCTAGCAGTTCTAGGAACATGTCCAGGGACTATATATGTGTATATATATTATAGAACAAAAGTAATAAACAACTTTTTTTATTGTTGATTTGTGTGTACATGTTTAGTAAACAATACAATGATAACAAGTGTTTGTGAGGTTACTGTGTTGTATACAACCAGTGAATATATATACAATATGTCTTATATTGGTCTCATAAACCATAAAAGTTACTTGAAAAAATAAAATATTAAAAATTAAAAGAAAAAAGTAGAATAATAGTAAATATAACATTAGCGAGTGACTGGCAGTTGCCTCTATATCTCGGTAAGTATTGATCGCAATTTTTTTTTTTTTTGGCCTGTAACACTTAGATTTGGGCAAGAAAAAAGTAATTTTTTTTTTTTTGAATATTTCTCGACCCTGAGAATGAGTTCAGGATTGAGGCTCTCAACTCTCAAAGGGTTAATATTCATGGTAACCTTAGTGGGTTGTGTTGGTGTATGGTAGAGGGATGTTGGGAAGTTTCTATCTAGATAATCATTAGCTCGGGCATTGGTAATTGGAATTTTACTGGCGAAATTTCATCCTATGTTTGAGAAGTAGTTGTTTATCTTGTTAGCTATATCAATAGGCTGGAGCTTCAGTTTATTTGATTTAGTTAGTACAATATTACTAGTTCTGTTCAGTTTGAGGTGCCCTGGATCTGAGAGAGCATTTTCCAGGTTTTTTTAATATCACCTCTCATTTCAGTGAATCTATTAGAATAGTATAGTTGCTTGGACTTTCTATTAATTTGGTGAGGAATGACATATAGTGCTTGATGAATTCTTTAGTTATTAAGCCCCTCTTATATTATTTTTTCATATGATGTTTCATATTGATGGACCTTAGGATGCTGTTAGTAAGCCATGGGCAACATACTCTTTTATTAGTGATCTGTTTAATTTTTATGGGACAATGTTATATAGTCTACGTATTTTGTTTAGAAATATGTGTTAACCCTTTCAGAGTCGGCAGGCCCTCTCCTAAACTTGTTCTCAGGATCGGAAATTGTTCAAAAAAAAAAAAATTTCTTATGAAATGATAGAGAATCTTTTCCCCATCATAATGACACCAAAAGTACGAAATTTGATGGAAAATTTACGGAATTATGCTCTCGCAAAGTTAGGGGTCTCGACAATGTCTACTCATTGGTGATTTAGCCCACTTTGAGCCCTATTTTTGGCCAATTCCAATGTACCAGTCGACAAATATCATATCTATTTTGCTAGAACATTTTTTCCATCGATTGAGTACAAAAAATCACCCATTTACTGATTTCAACTATCCAATAAAGTGGTCAGAAATTGGGAATTTTGCCAATTTCACACAAATTTCAAAAGGTGCCAATTTCCAAATAGGGTTCAAAATAAACAATACAGACATTCCTGGCAGTAAAATAACATTTCCTCTGTTCATTACTCACGTCCCCAGGCCTCTGTTACATTTCTTTTGCTTTCCACTTTGAATTTTTATTCTCACAAAAAATAAGATTTATGTTATGCAGACTACTGCATTAGTGTATAAATGGTGTAGAAATAGTATATATAATATCAGCGCACTTGTGAAAGAATATTAGACTCACCAGTTGATGTGTATTGGACGCATGGCATGATTTGTTAACCATTGAACTTTGGCAAAAATCGAACATTTCTGCTATTTTGAGCTCAATTTCATGGTACTTTTCATTGTGAAACCAATCAAAATCATCTCAATTTCCATAATATGTCTTCCATTCTATAAAATGAGAGCAAGAAAACTAGAATTCAATCATAAATAACATACGAAAATACACTGCAAAGTCACTGTTTTAAACCAAAAATACTGTGTGCTGCAGGATTTTTTTACATTGAACACACTGACCACATAGACCCATTCTTTCATATGTAGGCCTACCAGTTTTCTCTCGCTAGATTTGAAGGCACTAGAATTTTTGTGTACTAGTACGGAACCAACCCTGGCATCCAAGCCGTACTTGTACAGCACCAACCCTGAAAGGGTTAAAGATTCTATACATTTCTTTATCACTGTCAGTGAGCTGAGCCAAGTAGCTTTTGAGTGGGTCTATCTTTTCCCTAATCTTACTCCAATTGGTGTCCCATAGCTCAATCACTGGCTCACTCAGCTCACACACTGAGGTCCGGAGATTGAATCTCCTCTGGTACGGCTGGAAAACATTAGGGATGTATTTCCATAAGACATCTGCTGTCCCTGTTCACCCATCAGTGTAAAATGGGTACCTGAGTGTTAGTCGACTGGTGTGGGTTGCATCCTAGGACAAAACTAACCTAACTTGCCTGAAATACTCAGCATACAAAGCAGCATTCTATATGGTAGTATGTCGTTGATGTCAGCTAGGCCTTTATAACATGTACATGTACTCGTAGTAAATAAAGATATTATTATATCATTATTATTATATACCTGAAAGAAACATTTTGGGTTAATCCTTGAATCCCTTGGGACTTTAACCTTATAATTTCTTGTGCGTAGTTCAAGACTTCTTGGTATCTGACAGAGCAGTCTGAGTGTGCTGTAATACCATCTGTGCCTTTAGTTAGTGCAGCATGAGTTCACAGTCAGTGAAGATGTTTCAATCATCGTCCTGGAAGAGTAAAGAAAAAAGAGATATAAGAGAGCAATAAAGGAATGAAGAGATAATGAGAATAAAAAAAAAAAAGGGTATTAGAAGGACTGAAAGTAAGTGAATGGAGAGCATGAGAAAGAAGAAATTTAATTTATCATGAGTATAGTGCATAATTATGATTTTCACTCCCCCCCCAATAAAAAAATGTTAATAGGAATTTGATAAGAAATACTGTTGTGGTTCAGCTCTTGGCTTTAACATGGGAAAAGATGAGCTACTCCATGTAGTATTTATCACTTAAACCTTTTGTCTGCTTCCTATCTGTTATGTACAAAAAAGCTTCTCAAGTATTGTCACCAATTATTGCAACGCTCTTTAACAAATCCATTAAATCATCTACCTTCCCAACAATCCTCAAAATAGTGAGGGTCACTCCGATCCATAAAGGAGGTGACCAAGCTGACTTGAATAACTATAGACCAATATCTCTCTCTAAAATCTTTGAAAAATTAATTCATAGACGGATCTATTTCTACCTCGTCTCACACAACATATTAAACCCTTGTCAGTTTGGATTCAGGAATAATAAAAGCACAAATGATGTTATCATACACATGCTAGAACTAATATATACCGCACTCGAAAAGAAACAAGTCCCGCTGAGCATTTTCATTGATTTACGTAAAGCTTTTGATACAGTTGATCATGAACTGCTGTACTCCAAATTAATGCACTATGGTATCAGAGGCCACTCCCTCAACTACCTAAAGTCATACATTAGTAACAGAACTCAATATGTGTATGCAAATGGTGCAAACTCTTCTATCCAACCAATCACAGTAGGAGTCCCACAAGGAAGTATCCTTGGACCACTCCTCTTTCTCATCTACATCAATGATCTACCGAATGCATCACAGCTACTCAAACCCATATTATTTGCAGATGACACTACATACGTCTTCTCCCACCCAAACACAGTCATACTAGCAAACACTGTCAATGTCGAATTGCAGAAAATAGCTGCCTGGATGATGACTAATAAACTTACTCTGAATACTGATAAAACATATTTCATTCAGTTTGGAAACAAAGCTGCAAATGATTTATTTATTTATTTATTATTAATTTGGACATGATACATAGATATACAAAGAAATACAGCAGTTAAATGTAACATGCCAAAAGCCTCTTGTATGCAGAGCATTATGGGCAGGCTTAAAATTAACTTAAGATTAACTAAGCAATGATATATTCAGTGGTGAAAATTATAGTAAACAAATAACATATAGGCACAAATGAGTATTTCAAAGACAGGTCATATGGTCATTTGCTGAGCTGCTGTGCATTCAGTAGAGTGGAGTATTCTGTTAGGTAATGTAATAAAAAAAAAATAAATAAATAAATTTGATAGGGTCACAGGTAAAACATTTATGAGATACAATTATTCAGTATTTATTTAGCTGTGGGTGAGGAAGTGATTTTTAAGAAGAGACTTGAATTTATAAACAGACAGTGTTTCTTTTATATTCACAGGTAATGGATTCCAGATTTTTGGGCCTTTTATGTGCATTGAGTTTTTGCATAGTGTGAGATGGACACGAGGAACATCAAAAAGTGATCTGTGCCTTGTGTTATGGTCATGTGTTCTGTTGAGGTTGGTAAGGAGACGTTTGAGGGGAGGGTTAATATCAGAGTTAAGTGTTCTATGTATGTAGTAGGTACAATAGTAAGTATGGATGTTTTGTACAGTGAGTAGGTTTAGAGTTTTGAATATTGGTGGAGTGTGCTGCCTGTAGTGGGAATTTGTTATCATCCTGATGGAAGCCTTTTGTTGGGTAATTAATGGTCTGAGATGGTTTATTATTGTTGAGCCCCATGCACAAATTCCATAGGTGAGATAGGGGTAAATAAGTGAGTGATATAGGGCCAGGAGGGCTGACTGTGGAACATAGTACCGTATCTTCGATAGTATGCCTACGGTCTTGGAAATTTTCTTGGAAATTTGTTGTACATGTGTTTAAAATTTGAGTCTATTATCAAGGTGGATTCTTAAGAATTTTCCCTCTGTGAGCTTTGTGAAAGGTGATCTGTTTATCATTATGTTAAGAGAGACATTTGTAGCTCTGTTTCCAAACTGAATGAAGTAGGTTTTGTCAATGTTGAGAGTAAGTTTGTTAGTCATCATCCAGGTAGATATTTTCTGTAATTTGGTATTTACAGTATTGGCTAGCGTGACTGGGCTTGGGTGAGAGAAGACGTATGTAGTGTCAGCTGCAAATAGTGTGGGTTTGAGTAGTTGCGATGCATTTGGTAGGTCGTTTATGTAAACGAGAAAGAGAAGAGGGCCAAGGACACTTCCCTGTGGGACACCAACTGTAATTGGCTGTGCTGAAGAGTTTGCTCCATTTGTATACACATATTGGCTTCTGTTGCTGAGGTATGACTAGATAGTTGAGGGAGTGCCATATTATACCATAGTGCGACAATTTTATGTGGAGCAAATCATGGTCAACTGTATCAAAAGCTTTACGTAAATCAATGAAGATTCCCAGTGGGAGTTCTTTTCTTTCTAGTGCAGTGTATATTTGTTCTAGCATGTGTATAATAGCATAATTCATATTTTTATTAGGCCTGAACCCAAACTGACAGGGGTTGAGTATGTTGTGGGAGATGAGGTAGGAATAGATGAGCTTATGAATTAATTTTTCGAAGATTTTAGATGGTGTAAGTTGGATATTGGCCTATAGTTATTCAAGTCCGTTGGGTCTCAACCTTTATGTATCGGGGTGACCCTCACTATTTTGAGAACTGTAGGGAAGGTAGAGGATTCGATGGAATTGTTAGAGAGTGTTGCAATGATTGGTGACAGCACTTGTGACACTTTTTTGTATATAAAGGGTGGTAAGGTATTTAACCCTTTCAGGGTTGACAGGCCCTCTCAGAAACTTGTTCTCAGGGTCGCCCAAATTTAAAAAAAAAAAAAAAAAAAAAAAAAATTCTTATGAAAAGATAGAGAATCTTTTCCCAATCATAATGACACCAAAAGTATTAAATTTGATGGAAAACTTACAGAATTATGTTCTCGCGAAGTTAGCGGTCTCGACGATGTTTACGCATCAGCGATTTTGCCCACTTTGAGCCCTATTTTCGGCCAATTCCACTGTACTAGTCGACAAAAGTCATGAATATTTCGCTAGAACTCCATTTGTTCTATCGAATGAGTGCAAGAAACCACCCATTTACCAGTTTCAACTATCCAATACAGTGGTCAGAATTTAACTATTTTGCCAGTTTCACACAAATTTCAAAAGATGCCAATTTCCAAATAGGGTCCAGAATAAACAAGAAAGACATTCCTGGCACTAAAATAACATTTCCTCTGTTCATTAGTCATGTCTCAAGGCCCCTCTTACATTCTTTTGCTTTCCACTTTGAATTTTTATTCTTACAAAAAATAGAAGATTTACTGTTATGCAGACTACTGCATTAGTTTAAAAAATGGTATAAATAATATTGGCGCACTTGTGAAAGAATATCAGACTCACCAGTTGATGTGTATTGGACGCTTAGCATGATTTGTTTACTTTTGAACTTTGGTAAAAATCGAATATTTCTGCTACTTTGAGCTCAATTGCAAGGTACTTTTCATTGTAAAATCAGTCAAAATCATCTCAATTTCTGTAATATATCTTCCGTTCTATAGAAGGAGACCAGGAAAACTAGAATACAACAATAAATACCATACGAAAATACAGTGCAAAGTCGCTGTTTTAATCCAAAAACATGGTCAAAGTTTTTTTTTCTCATTATGCACTGTGTGCTGCAGGATTTTTTTATACTGTGCACACTGACCATATAGACTCATTCTTTCATATGTAGGCTTACCAGCTTTCACTAGATTTGAGGGCGCTAGAATTTAGGCGTACTAGTATGTCAAAAACCCTGGTGCGTAAGCTGTACTAGTATGGCCAAAACCCTGAAAGGGTTAAATCTCCTGTCTTGTTTTTTTAGTGTGTTGATAATAAGGGAGACTTCTGTTGGGTTAGTCGGAGCTAGGAACAGTGTGTTCGGGTAGTTGCTAAGGTAGTCATTGGGTGGAGTATTTGAGCTTGGGATTTTATTGGCTAGGTTTTTTCCCTATGGTGGAGAAGAATTCATTGAGTCTGTTTGCTGTTTCAGTTGGTGGGAGTTGAGGTTCATCTGATTTTGTTAGTTTGATTGTTCTGTTTCCTGATATCTTTTTTGTTCCTAGAATTTCTGATAGGGTTTTCCAGGTCTTTTTTATATCACATTTTAAGTTGGATAATCTGTTCTCATAATACAATTTTTTAGCCCTTCTTACCAGGCTCGTTAGGATTGACGAGTAACGTTTTGTTTGGTCTCTTGTTATGTGACCCATTCTGTACTGTTTTTCATATAGGTGCTTTGTATTTATGGATCATCAGTCACAAGACTTGCAGAGGGAAAATTCCTAGGTATCCACCTTGACAGTAGCCTTAAGTTCCAGACACACATACAACAAATCACCAAGAAAATCTCTAAGACTGTAGATATACTATCAAAGATAAGGTATTACATTCCACAATCAGCTCTCCTGGCACTGTACCATTCACTCATATACCCTTATCTCACCTATGGAATTTGTGCAAGGGGATCAACAACATTCAATCACCTAAGACCTCTAATAACCCAGCAAAAGGCAGCAATCAGAATGATAAAAATTCCCACTCCCGCCAGCATACTCCACCAATTTTCAAGTTTGAATCTGCTCACCATTAAGAACATCCATACTTATTCATGTGCCTACTACATACACAGAACAATACACACAAATATAAACCCTCCACTCAAACTTCTCCTCACCAACCTTAGCAGGACTCATGACCATAACACAAGACACAGATCTCTTTTAGAAGTATCTAGTGTCCATATCACACTGTGTAAAAACTCTATGCACATAAAGGGCCCCAAAATATGGAACTCATTACCAGAAGATACTAAAGTAACCTGGTCTGAAAATCAATTTAAGACTCTTCTCAAAACCCACTTAATCACCCTAGACTAAATGTTAAATACTTAGTACACACTTACTCACTTATGTACTCCCACATCATAATTTCAACAATTATCCATTGTTGACAGGAATATAATTGAATCATTGTTTTCACAAAAAGCATTTTTGAATATATGAATATATCTTTTGTCTTATATAAATTAGATTCACTAATTTATATAATAATCTACTGTACAACTATGATATAATTAATATTCTACTGTACAACTATGACAATTCTTAGTGTTAAGTAGTCTGCAAGCCAATAATGTTAAGTCGGCCCATAATGTCTAGGCATAATAGAGGCTCTCTTTGTATTGCAACCCATTATTGTAAATACAAAATCTCAAAGTACTATTTGCAAAGACATAAATTAATAAATAAAAAAAAATAAAAGTGAAGTGTCACATCTAACATCTACAACTACAGTGCAGTAAATTTTCAAAACGTCGAATAATTATAGTAGAGGGAATCATATAAAAATACTGTACAACATACATTAGCATTTCAGAGAAGCCAATTTTTTTTCTTAAGATACTGGCTATCTCTCACCAAGGTAGGATGACCGGGAAAAGAGTACAGTGGAACCTCTATTTGCGAGTTTAATCTGTTCCATGACCTTGCTCGCAACTAGTTTTGCTCATTTGCAGAGTCAATTTTTCTCGTTTAAATTAACTGAAATGCAATTAATCCATTCCAGTGGAATTCTGTACTTCAATAATTTTGCTAATATCAACTTTACAGCTTATTTATCTATCTCACTTGATCTAATATGACATAATAAGCAATATAAATAACATACAAACCTGATATATACTCTAAAATGAATAAAATATGTAATTCATGTAGTGGTATGGGCGGTGTCGGCGGTGGACGACAGTTTGTCTGGAGACCGGACAAAATACTTCTTGAATAATTTTGCTAATATCATCTATACAGCTTATTTATCTATCACAGTTCATCTAATATGACATAACAATATAAATAACATAGAAACCTGATATACACTCTAGAATGAATAACATGTCATTATATGTGTGGTGGCGGCAGTGGCCGACAAGAGTTTGTCTGGAGACAGGACAAAATACTCCTTGAATATTTCGCTATCATCAACTCTATGGCTTATTTATCTATCACAGTTCATCTAATATGAAATAATAAACAATATAAATAACATAGAAACCTGATACAGTGAACCCTCGACTAACGCTATTAACCCTTTCAGCGTCCAAGGCCAAAATCTGAAGTCACGCACCAGTGTCCAAGAAATTTTGAAAAAAAAAAAAATTATTTTTTCTTACAGAATTAAAGAGCATATTTTTGTGAAGGTAATAAAACAAAAAAAATTAGAATCTGATCAGTACTTACCGAGATACAGTGCCAAGAAGTTTGTAGAAAATGATGTGGTGGCGGCAACATCGACGAATTCCACATACGCGTATTATATTATTTTGTTGTTTTAGTTGTTTTTTCTTTTCTTTTCCAATTTTTTTCTATTCCTACTAACATTTGGGGCCTGAGAGACCAATACTGTATATAATGTATATATATAAACTCACTGTATTGAACACAATAACCGCACTAAAGTTATTATCATATTATTGTTTACCACTGTTGTTTATTACAATAAACATGCACAAATATTGTATAATACTAATGTTCTATCATATATTTACATATTTACAATCACTGGACATGGTTTTAGAACTGCTGGAGCTTGTGGAACTCCTTGAAACAAGGCACCATGCACAGAGGCACCTTACATTCCTCACACATAAACCGAGTGTCTTTGCGTCTTTGTTGCCGTCGTTTTGTTTGTGCACAGACAATGCATCTCTTCTGAGCAAATTTCTTTTGAGTTGAAGGAAGCTGTATTATGAAATGATCACCTTCTTTCCTCAAACGCTTGGGTATATTGTGATGAATTCGAGGACCATGTTGTATTGCAGGTGTTGTTACCTGGTACTTCATTATGAGTTGTCTGACAACAGACAAACAAAATTCACCATACGGTGGTCTGTTACCAGTCTTTATTTGGTACATATTATATGCATTCAGCATTGAAATGTCCATGAGATGGAAGAAAAGTTTCATGTACCACTTGTAACTCTTACGAACACAGTCAACAAAACCAATCTGCATGTCACACTTGTCAACCAAGCGCATGTTTTGTGTATAATCAATCACTGTCACTGGTTTTCGAATACGTTCATTAGTCACTCGATCAACTTTGCCACTGTCTTGCATTTCATTACGGTGAATGGTTGTCAACAATGTGACATCTCGTTTGTCATGCCACCGTAATGCCATGATGTCATTGGCAGTAAACACCTGCACGTCATCACCACGAACACCTGCGTTGAGCCTGGGCATATGTTTACGATTAGAACGCACTGTGCCACACACATCTGTCTTGTTCACTCGCATGAAATCACTGAGTAATGGGCTTGTGTACCAGTTATCGGTATATAATGTATGGCCCTTACCAAGATAAGGTGCCATCATGTTTCTCACTACGTCACCTGATATACCCAATAACATCTTGGTATCTTTCAATGTTTTACTACCCGTGTATACAACAATATCCAACACCAGGCCACTGTCACAATCACAGAGTACAAACAATTTTATACCAAAGCGGTTCCTCTTGCTCGGTATATACTGCTTGAATGACAGTCTACCTTTGAACAAAATCAAAGACTCGTCAATTACAAGATTCTTGAATGGATAAAAGTATATCCTGAACTTTTGTTTGAGATACATGAAAACATTTCTAATCTTGTATAACCTGTCACTTCTGTCAGGCCTGGTTTTGTCAGAGAAGTGCAACATACGTAACAGTAAGATAAACCTGTTCACTGGTATTATTTCACTGAAGGATGGGGTACAAATTAGCCGATCTGTGGACCAGTATGCTTTTATATTATGCTTATAGACGTGAGGCATAAGCATTATTGTTGCAAAAAGCAAATACATTTCTGCAACAGTCGTCTCTTTCCACCTGTGTAGTCTTGACTGTGGTGATAAGATCGTATTTGCCATGGTGTACTGAAAATACTTATTACTTTCCCTGACAATAATTTCCATCAATGGCTGGTCAAAGAATAATTCAAAGAATTCCAGTTCATTGGCCGTGGTTCCAAGGGGACAGGTAGGTAGAATTCCACTTTGCGAGTCATCAAAGTGGTGAGGGCTGGGAACAAAATTGGGATTTTGCTGCCAATCCCAGATACGGTTTGCTGGTGGATACTGGACATCATAGGCTGGTTGTACGGGTGGTTGTGGCGGGCTGGTGGGTGACGCTCCGCTTTGTCCTTGAACTGACGAGTCAGCAGCGTGGGTTCCCGCGTGGCACAGCGAGTCACGCATGGCGGTGCCACTACCACCACCAGCCCCACTAACACCATCCACTGATGTCTGTGGCCCATCCATGCCAAGTGTAGCCACATCATCCTCACTATCACTACCTGAAACGGGTGTAGGGCCACGGGATGTACTCCGGGATGTACTCTGGGATGTACTCCGGGATGAACTCCGTCCCCTCCGTAGAATTCGTCTTCATTTCCACTTCCATCAGTGTCAGAACTATCAGACAGGAAGAGGAGAGTCCCAATTTTCCGGGGAGTGAGAGCTGACTTGCGATGGTGAACGGGTGACTAGTTCCCAAATGCTTAATTTTCCCCATAAGAAATAATGGAAATCAAATTAATCCGACCAGCCATGCAAGACACCCAAAAGTATTAATTTTCCCCATAAGAAAAAAAAAAATTTTGCAAGACACCCAAAAGTACACATGAAATATTAATTTTAATACACACAAACTGAAGAAGACATGCACAGTTACATGACACTTACCTTTATTGAAGATCTGGTGATGATTGATGGGATGGGAAGAGGGGAGTGTGTTGATGGTCTTAGTGTTTAGAAGGGGAATCCCCTTCCATTAGGACTTGAGGTGGCAAGTCCTTTTTCGGGGTTACTTCCCTTCTTCTTTTAATGCCACTAGGACCAGCTTGAGAATCACTGGACCTCTGTCGCACAACATATCTGCCCATAGAGGCCTGTACCTCCCGTTCCTTTATGACATTCCTAAAGTGTTTCACAACATTGTCAGTGTCACCATTAACCCTTTCAGGGTCCGTCCCGTAGATCTATGGCTTTACGTTCAGGGTCCAAACCGTAGATCTACGCCAAAATTCTAGCGCCCTCAAATTTAGCATGAGAAGGCTGGTAGGCCTACATCTAAGAGAATGGGTCTGGGTGGTCAGTGTGCACACCATAGAAAAAATCTGGACGCCCACATGGCATTGTGGGAACGCCGGCAAAGTAGCTTTGTTCATAGTGCCTGGCGGCAAGATGCTCTCACTCCCCACTCACTCTCCGGGCGAATTCTGACTCTCCTCTTCACAACTTACAGTTCTAAGACTGATGGAAGTGGAGCTGAAGACGAATTCTATGGTTTTGAACCATATGGTACCATTGTGCCATATGGTACAATGGTACTATATGGTACAATGGAGCCATGTCATACAATGGTATCATGGTACAATGGTACCATATGGTACAATGTACATATAGTACATTGTACCATATAGTACATTGTACCATATGGTACAGGGTACAGGGACCCTAATGGAAATAAATCTGTCTGACTTTTTTTTGGGTTATCCTAGGTTCTCCAAACATATGCTGCTAAGTATGATATTCTATGTAACTTTATTTGTGTATAACTAAATAAACTTACTTATGATGCCACATGCACTTGAGTAAGTTTATTCAGGTGTACAGAAATACAATTATTAGATTATCATACATAGCAGCATATGTATAAAATCCTAGGATAACCCAAAAAAGTCAGGGTGACTTATTTCTATAGTTATCCCTGTATCTGTACCATATGGTACACTGTACCATATGGTACCCTGTACCATATGGTACCCTGCACCATATGGTACCCTGTACCATATGGTACCCTGTACCATATGGTACCCTGTACCATATGGTACCCTGTACCATATGGTACCCTGTACCATATGGTACCCTGCACCATATGTTATCCTGTACTGCATGGTACCCTTTACCATATAGTACAATGTACCATATGGTACCCTGTAACATATACCGTGTACCATATGGTCAATAGGTGTTGGTGGCATGAGACACCAGCCAAGACTGAGTGAGCGGCGATGCAAGCTAGTTAGTGACTCCGCAGTTTCCGAGACAAAGTGCTTTGTCATCCACCTCAAGGAACACGTAAAGTTCCTGTACACTTGTAAATATATAATAGAACATTACTAATATACAACATTTTTGCATATTTTTGTTGTAAATAATTATTGTAACCAAAATAATAATGAAAATATTAGTGTGTTGAATACAACAGTACCATATGGTACAATGAGCCATATGGTATCATTGTACTGTATGGTACAATGTACCATATGGTACCGTTGCATCATATGGTACCATATGGTACCATATGGTACCATAAGGTACCATTGCACCATATGGTACCATTGTATCATATGGTACCATTGTACCAAATGGTGTCATTCTACCATGTGGTACCATTGTATCATATGGTACCATTGTATCATGTGCCATTGTGCCATATTGTACCATATGGTACCATTGTATCATATGCTATTGTACCATATGGTACCATTGCACCCTATGGTACCATTGCACCCTATGGCACCATTGTACCATATGGTACTATATGGTACCATTGTACCAAATGGTGCCATTCTACCATGTGGTACCATTGTATCATATGGCACCATTGTATCATGTGCCATTGTACCATATGGCACCATTGTACCATATGGTACCGTTGTACCATATGGTACCGCACTAATATTTTCATCATTTTGTTTACAATAAACTTGTAAACAAGTTTTGTAAGCAATATAATGATAAACAAATTAGTGCAGTTATTGTGTTGAATACAATGAGTGTACACTTATACAATATACATTATATTGGTCTCACAGGCCACAAATGTTATTAGAAAAAGAAAAAAATTAGAAAAGAAAAGAAAAAAGTATAAAAAAACATAAAATAAAAAAAATGGGATTTTGCGGAAGTCACTGATGTTGCCGCCACCCGGTCATTTTGGGTCAACTTCCCACCGCTGTATCTCGGTAAGTACTGATCAGAAAAAACTTTTTTTTGTCTTATTACCTTCACAAAAATATACTCTTTAATTCTGTAAGAAAAAATAATTTTTTTTTTTTCAAAATTTCTTGGACACTGGAGCACCACTTCAGATTTTGGCCTTGGACCCTGAAGGGGTTAAACACTTGTTCGGGTTTCAGTCCTTCACTGTCTATGTACTCCTTGAATTCCTGCACATATTTTTCAGCTGCTTTTTGGTCCAAACTGGCAGCCTCACCATGCCTTATCACACTATGTATGCCACTACGATTCTTAAATCTCTCAAACCAACCTTTTCTGGCCTTAAATTCACTCACATCACCACTAGTTGCTGGCATTTTTTCTAATTAAATCGTCATGCAACTTCCTAGCCTTTTCACATATGATCGCTTGAGAAATGCTATCTCCTGCTATCTGTTTTTCGTTTATCCATACCAATAACAGTCTCTCAACATCTTCTATCACTTGCGATCTCAGTTTCGAAAACATAGTTGCACCTTTGGCAAGAACAGCTTCCTTGATTGCCGTTTTCTTGGCCACAATAGTAGCGATGGTTGATTGGGGTTTTGTGTACAGCCTGGCCAGCTCGGAGACACACACTCCACTTTCATACTTAGCAATGATCTCTTTCTTCATATCCATAGTAATTCTCACCCTTTTTGCTGTAGGGTTGGCACTAGAAGCTTTCTTGGGGCCCATGGTGACTTATTTTGCAGGTGCAATCACTAAAAAGGCTGTGATAATATGAAATGTTCCGATTGTATGCTTGGAAGCGACAGCGGTGGCTGGCTGGCTTGTAAACACTGGCCAGAAGTGGACGCGTCTCAGACGGAACGAATAGTGTTGGTCGAGTTTTTTAGCGCTAATCGGGGCAAAATTTTTGCGATAAAATGTATCACTAGTCAGATTTATTGTTAATCGATGCCATGGCTGGTCGAGGGTCCACTGTATATATACTCTAGAATGAATAAAATATGTCATTATGTAACAGGTCGAGGCAGCCACAACCCCTCCCTCTTTGTTGTGGTAAACACTGCCATCTAGTGACAGCCTTTTGAGGCCATCTATTATTATAACTATTATTACATAGTACATTATTCTTATATACAGCAGGGCCCCACTTATACGGTGGGTTAGGTTCCAGGCTGTCGCCGGAAAGCAGACATCGCCGGAAGGCAGAACTCCATTTTTTTTCCATTTATAAATGCATATAAATGCCAGACAACAAGTTTACACTAAATTATATTAAGTTAGTAATAGAACTAGGTATTAAAAACACACAAAGTAAAATACAGTCACAGTAAATTCATTACTTATCTTAAGGTATTTGTAATCTTAATGTAGGGAGAGAGGTGAGTAGTACCTATTTGTAGGAAGTCAGGTGCAGGTAGCCCAGGTGTAGGTAGCACTGGCTCCCCGTCTCATACTTAACATACGATATTTAAAACATCCCAGAGAGGTAAAATGCACATACAGTACACTCATTATTTACCTTAAAATATGTGTAGTCTTAATATAGGAAGGGAGGTGAGTAGTATTTATTTGTATAAAGTCAGTGTAGGTAGCCGGTAGCTGTAGCCTGGGCTACACCTACCGGCTACCTACACTATGGCCCAGAGCCATATTATTAACATCAACATGCCTTGTTCACTGAATTTAATAATTTCTAACAACTACCTTTAGATGCCATCATAAACGAAGGTAGAAGTAATGAATAATTCATGCCGAAAATTGTACACAAAAGCGGAGTGGGGGAGTGGCTGGGCCAAACACAGATTCATACACGTTTTCTCTGATGGCTGAGCAGAGAAAATGTAATGTTGTCCCTCCACCCAGCTCCACAAGTATTATTATCACAGCATATAAAATATGCAATAAATGCCAGACAACAAGTTTACACTAACTTATATTAAGTTAGCAATAGAAATAGGCATTAAAAACACAATAAAAGGTAAGAAACACACAGAGTACACTTATTACTTACCTTAAAATATTAATATTAATGTGTGAGAGGTGAGTGGCAGGGTGTTTATTGAATAAAATGAGAATGGCACACCATCATCCTCTAACTTGGCACTGAAAGCAAGAGGCTTACGACTTCTCTTTTTATTACAGCTAACCTTAGATGCCATCGTCAATGAGAGCCAACTAGTTAACGAAAGAGTAAACGAGAGAGAGAACGAGATACAGAGTTGAGACAATGTAAGAACACAAACTGAACAGGTAGTGGACAATCACTTGGTCAGTCGAAATAAATGCCTATTAATATGTCTACTTTTAGTTCATTCACATCCATTTGTAAGAGTCTGTAAAACATTTACCTCAAATATTTTTTTATTTTAATAATAATTACCTCACAATACAAATACTCTTACATTGTGTACAAGTTAGTTCAGAATAAACAAACAGCAACACACCATTTTTAGAGTGAATGAAGATAATAATATTAATAATAATAATAATAATAATATTATTATTAATATTAATAATAATAATAATAATAATATTAATAATAATAATAATAATAACTATTATTATTATTTATTATAAAAAGCACTAAACCCACAAGGGTCGTGAATTGCTATACATAGAGTAAAGGCATACGAAAAGAATATTTTTCTACAGTTACCCCCCAGTGTTTGACTAGAGAAAACGTAATTCTTCCGACACTACCTACACAGCTGCTTTGTAAACAAATCTTATATTTACATCAATTTTTATTCTGTGAGTGTATGTATCATGTTTATATGCTATGTAATGGGTTTCATATATAATTTTGAGGAAAATATCATATATGGATTAATGAAAATGCCTATACTGATGTAAAATAAGACATTTAGTGTGCCCAAGAGTGATTATTATTACGTAGTATTGGCGTCATGAGTAAAGAGAGACTTAGCGATTTTAATGTGTACCTGCACACCAGCACAGTGTGTAAGTATATTTAGGTACAGGTACACACAAGTATAATTATCAGAGTACGTATAAAATATGCAGTAACTTTAAAACACTTGAAATTTTGGAAAGTTTCCTGGCATAATAGATGTGGTCACGGAAAATGTAAACAAACTGGGTGGGGGGCGCCGTATTTAAAAGACCGCTTGCCGTATAGCAAATTTTGGTCATAATTTGACATTGCCGTATTAGCGGAACGCCGTAAATTCAAATTCAAATTCAAATTCAAAGTTTATTCTCTATAAAGATTACAATGTTGAATTTACAGAATTTGGTTGTTGTGTGGTTTACATGTAGTTAAATAATGATTACAGAGTGTACCACTAGAACGCCTAGCATGGCTAGGCATTTCGGGCAGACTTAGTTTAATTCTTTATTTTAAAATATTACAAATTATGAGGTAAGTTGGTATTATGCGGGGCCTTACTGTATGTATTATTATTATATGTATTATATTATTATTATTATTATTGTATTATATTATTATACTATTATTATTATACATATTATTATTATTATACTGTACTTATTATTATTACAATATAAATAATTTGTAATCTTTATTCACACAAAAAATATAAGATTTGCTGTTATGCCTTATTGCAATAATTGTATAAATAATGTCAACCCATTCAAGACTACATACTGGAATGGACAGTGACGTCATTTGTTTACTCTTAAACATAGTCAACCAAACAAACATTTCTCCTTCTCTGAACTCAATTTCAAGGTACTTTTCGTCGAGAAAGCAATCAAAATTATATCTATTTCTGTAATATATCTTCCATACTATCAAATGAGACAAAAAAAAAAAAACTAGAAAAACAACCATAAAAACCATACGAAAATACCGCTAAGGGGTGGCTAATTGCTGAGAAGTAAACTCCATGATTTATTCTCCGATTTCTTTCAATTTTGGTGTACTTTTTAGAAGCATCTTTCCATCATACATTGCCCAAGTTTCAATAAGATAGTCCAACAAACAAATGAGATACAATTATCTAGATCAAGAGCAAGAGCCCCTCACCAGCGTCAAGGAATCTCCCTTGAGGTCTGCTCACTTATGGAAATTTTGCTTGTGTATGGAAGCAAAAAATCAACCCATCAACTGCTCGTATTTGGAAAAACTCGCACGTAGATGTGCTCGCAAGTAAAGGTTCCAATGTACTGTGTTTGAAGCATAAATATTGAACACTGCATATGTTAACACAAAATTCGAGGGCACATCTGATCACAGCCGTGTATGGAAGACACTTACAGGAAGAGTGATTGAATGAATGATGGTGAAAGTATCTCTCTTTCTTGTGTCACCCTAACTTGGTGGGAGACAGCCAATGTTAAAAAATATAACATTCACTTTAACTGCAAGTTTATAATTAGCACTACATTACTAAATCTTATTAGGAAGCCTGATGACTAATTATGATAAACATCCAACAAGAAACACCAAAATATCTTGTCGAAAAAGACACATGTTGCATGAACCACCTCACACTACATTATTAGTACAGTGGTCTACCTACCCGGAGGTTGTTCAGAGGGTCAACGTCCACACAACCCAGTCCCAGTCTCCTCAGTTATGATATTAATCAGTTCCAGAAGATGTATCATACCTCAAAACTATCGTAATTTAAAGACCAAAATAGTACATGGTTTTGTGGTAATTTGTTCCAAGACTCCAGAAGTACAACTTTTACTGTACCTTGGACTTGAAGAGTTAGTACTGAGATGGTGAGGGAGGGCAGAGAGGTTACTGGCTGGAATAAATTTCTTCCAGACACTGCCTCTCAGAAAACTCTCCAGAGTTGGCTGTTTCTGTTGCTTTCTTCCCTGCTTTAATATCAGTGCTGGTAAACAGGTGAATCTTTGTGCATGGACCATGGCTCCATTCCTCGCAGATATAACATTCTACTCTACTGGTACCTCACTTGGAACCACTGTTACGGTGCACGCAGGTTTTCATGTCGATAATGTTTTTTTTTTTTTGAGGCTCTTAAAATAATATAAAACATCTTCAAAAACACAAGAAATGAGTTCAGTTTTCTGCAATGTCTGTGTGCTTTCTTGTGATTATTTTCACACCTTTCCAGTAAGTAAACAACTTCTGAATTTCATCAGCCACTTAAATATTCTTTATAATTTCTGTTACCATGTTTAGGTTTCTGGTTTTCTTCTTATCACCACTAACATGTTTGGGAGACTACCCTCTTCTGCCTTTGTATTGGACACATCTCACTCATGGGTATCTCATGGATAAGCACTCAGCATTGCTCTGTGAGAACTGTCAAATACTGTTTTCAGTTTGCCACACGTTAACCCTTTCAGGATCGAGAGGCCCTCTCCTAAACTTGTTCTCAGAGTTGAAAATTTTCAGGGAAAAAAAAAAATTTTTTTTTCTTGTGAAATGATAGAGAATCTTTTCCTGATAATAATGACACCAAAACTAAGAAATTTGATGGAAAACTTACAGAATTATGCTCTCACAAAGTTAGCGGCCCCCACGATGTTACGCATCGGCGATTTCGCCCACTTTGAGCCCTATTTTCGGCCAATTTCAGTGTACTAGTTGACAAAAATCATATCTATTTCACTAGAACTCCATTTTTTTTCTATCGAATGAGTACAAGAAACCACCCGTTTACCGATTTCAAGTATCCAATAAAGTGGTCAGAAATTGGCAATTTTGCCAATTTCACACAAATTTCAGATGCCAATTTCCAAATAGGGTCCAGAATAAGCAAGACAGACATTCCTGGCACTAAAATAACATTTTCTCTGTTCATTAGTTACGTCCTCAGGCCTCTCTTACATCTCTTTTGCTTTCCATTTTGAATGTTTATTCTCACAAAAAATAGAAGATTTACTGTTATGCAGACTACTGCATTAGTGTATAAATGGTGTAGAAATGGTATAAATAATATCAGCACACTTGTGAAAGAATATTAGACTCACCAGTTGACGTGTATTGGACACTTGCCATGATTTGTTTACTTTTGAAATTTGGTAAAAATCGAACATTTATGCTACTTTAAGCTCAATTTCAAGGTACTTTTCATTATGAAACCAATCAAAATCATCTCAATTTCTGTAATATGTCTTCCATTTTATAAAATGAGACCAGGAAAACTAGAATACAACCATAAATGCCATACGAAAATACACTGCAAAGTTGATGTTTTAAACCAAAAATACGATTGGAGTTTTTTTTTTCTCATTATGCACTGTGTGCTGCAGGATTTTTTT
>NC_091372.1:13958138-14085908 GCF_038502225.1 Cherax quadricarinatus | reverse complement strand
CCTTAGACAAGGATGTGGGATGTCACCATGGTTTTTTAATATATTTATAGACGGGGTTGTAAGAGAAGTGGATGTTCGGGTGTTGTCAAGAGGTGTGGGGTTAAAAGATAAAGAATCTAACACAAAGTGGGAGTTGTCACAGTTGCTCTTTGCTGATGACACTGTGCTTTTGGGAGATTCTAAAGAAATTGCAGAGGTTTGTGAATGAGTTTGGTAGGGTATGTAAAAGAAGAAAATTAAAATTGAATATAAGAAAGAGTAAGGTGATAAAGATAACAAAATTGGGTAACAAAAGATTGGATATCAGATTGGAGGGAGAGAGTATGGAAGAGATGAATGTATTCAGATATTTATGAGTAGACGTGTCAGCAGATGGATCTATGAAGGATGAGGTGAATCATAGAATTGACGAGGGGAAAAATGTGAGTAATGGGCTGAGGAGTCTGTGGAAACAAAACTTTGTCCATGGAGGCAAAGAGGGGAGAGTATAGTTATACCATCGCTCCTATATGGGTGTGAGGGATGGGTGGTGAATGTTGCAACAAGTTGAAGGCTGGAGGCAGTGGAGATGTGTCTGAGGGCAATGTGTGGTGTGAATATAATGCAGAGAATTCGTAGTTTGGAAATTTGGAGGTGTGGGATTACCAAAACTGTTGTCCGGAGGGCTGAGGAAGAGTTGAGGTGGTTTGGACATGTAGAGGAAACAAAATAGAATGATTTCGAGAGTGTATAAATTTGTAGTGTAAGGAAGGCGGGGTAGGGGTCGTCCTAGGAAAGGTTGGAGGGAGGGGGTAAAGGAGGTTTTGTGTGCGAGGGGCTTGGACCTCCAGCAAGGGTTCTTAAGGAATGCAAAATGGAACTCTGTGAACCATTAACTAATATTTTTAATTTATCTCTTCAAACAGGTGTAGTGTCTGATATGTGGAAGATGGCTAATGTAATTCCGATTTTTAAAACGGGGGACAAGTCGTTACCGTCAAATTACCGCCCAATAAGCCTTACCTCAATTGTAGGCAAATTACTAGTCAATTATAGCTGAGATTATAAGAAGCCATCTCGATAAGCATAGCTTGATTAATGATACTCAGCATGGATTCACAAGAGGCCGGTCTTGTCTAACTAATTTATTATCTTTCTTCAGTAAAGCTTTTGAGGCTGTTGACCACGATAAAGAATTTTATATTATTTACTTAGATTTTAGTAAGGCTTTTGATAAGAGTTCCGCACCATAGACTGTTGAAGAGAGTGGCAGCTCATGGCATTGGGGGAAAAGTGCTCTCGTGGATCGAATCATGGCTCACTGACAGGAAGCAGAGAGTGTCCATAAATGGGGTTAAATCCGAGTGGGGATCTGTAACAAGTGGCGTTCCACAGGGATCAGTCTTGGGCCCGTTGTTGTTTATAATATATATCAATGATCTTGATGAGGGAATTACTAGTGATATGAGCAAATTCGCCAATGACACAAAGATAGATAGGATAATTGATTCAAACGTAGATGTTATGGAACTTCAGGAGGATTTAAACAAACTCTGTTCTTGGTCAGACAAATGGCGGATGCAGTTCAATGTAGATAAATGCAAGGTTCTGAAGCTTGGGAGTGCCCATAACCCTAGTACTTATAAGTTAAATGATGTAGAACTTAGCCATACAGATTGCGAAAAGGACTTGGGGGTTATGGTGAGCAGCAACCTTAAACCAAGACAGCAATGCCTAAGCGTACGTAATAAGGCAAATAGATTACTGGGATTTATATCAAGAAGTGTAAGCAACAGAAGTCCAGAGGTCATACTGCAGCTTTATACATCATTAGTAAGGCCTCACCTAGATTATGCAGCTCAATTCTGGTCTCCATATTACAGAATGGACATAAATTCGTTAAAAAACATTCAGCGTAGGATGACTAAATTAATACATAGAATTAGAAATCTTCCTTATGAAGAAAGATTGAAGACTCTTAAGTTACATTCACTTGTTAGACGAAGAATGAGGGGAGACCTGATCGAAGTGTATAAGTGGAAGATAGGTATTAATAAAGGGGATATTAATAAGGTCTTGAGGATGTCTCTCCAAGAGAGAACCCGCAGTAATGGATTTAAATTAGATAAGTTTAGATTTAGAAAGGACATAGGAAAGTATTGGTTTGGAAATAGGGTAGTAGATGAGTGGAACAGTCTACCTAGTTGGGTTATTGAGGCTAGGACTTTGGGTAGTTTCAAATTTAGGTTGGATAAGTACATGAGTGGGAGGGGTTGGATTTGAGTGGGACTTGCACATCAGAGCTTATTTCTCGGGTGGCATTGAAAATTGGGTTGGGCAAATGTTTTGTTAGTGGGATGAATTGTAAAGGACCTGCCTAGTATGGGCCAACAGGCCTGCTTCAGTGTTCCTCCTTTCTTATGTTCTTATGTTAAATGTGCGTGAGCGTGTTACGAGCGAATGGAGACTTGACGTCAGTGACCTGCGGAAGTGTGTCTGTAACAATAGCACAAGAATAACAAAAAAAAAAAAGATGTTTACTGAAGCTATCAGATGCCGACATCTTAACTCTCGTTATTGAACACTAATACAACAACATTAATAATAATAATAATAATCACAAAACCTGACGCCATTAGTTTCACTCAGTGTTGGTTATTTATTATTTTGTTGTTATTGATATTATTTTTAGTAGCAGTAGCTATTATTTTTAATAACACCGAATATAATCCCCTTTGATTTACCTTTGTTGAGTTTCGAGAGTTTTCGCTACTCTGAGCCCGGCCATTTGGCAGTCTTGTCAACCAGTGAGCACAGTAACAAATGGTACTGCGTATATCCAGTGCTCGTAGGTTCGGGCTTGTCAGTGTTAGTAATGGTTATTTCATATGGTAGTTATAATATGGTTGTACATGTACAGAGTAGATCACTATTCTGAGTGTTTCAGCACCACGACGAGCATTAACCCACATTACTGTGTAGTTGTCCTTTGGCCTATGAAAAATAATTGATGCTGGAGCGTCTTGTTTTCTTGATGTTAAAATAGCTGTTCACTGAACAACTGTATAAATGAAGTTGTTTAACAGGTGGTGAGGGTGTGCGCACTAGTACAGCCAGGTCTAGTGTGTGGCGACTGTGACGTCATGGGGGCGGGGCATCATTACTGAGACGACATGGGGGGGGGGCATCATGACTGAGCGTGTGTGCCGGCTTACCTCTTCACCTGCATCTTAGTACCGACCAACTGACACCTTTTTTTTGACTTCATTTTTTAGTACGTTTCTATTCTTAAGAAAGGAATCAGTTTCCTTCTTGTATATAACGTATATTCGGGGATGGAAGAGTGTTAACGTCACCCAGTAAATCAATATCTTGTCGGTATTGTATACCATTCATGTACGTATAAATGTAGTCTACTAACCTTCCAGCCAAGGATTTTCCATGTGTGTATAATCATGTATCTCTCCCGCCTGTGTATGGTGTGCAAGTTCGGTACTAGTCCCTCTAGGATTTTCCAGGTGTATATAATCATGTATCTCTCCCGCCTGTGTATGGTGTGCAAGTTCGGTACTAGTCCCTCTATGGAAATATAAACACAAATGCAGTATAATGTGATCCTTTATTGACTACGTTTCGCCCACACAGTGGGCTTTTTCAAGTCACAAACAGAACTACCTGGGGTGGAAGGAACGCGAGTATTTATAGTCCGGTTCAGAATGCTGAGGTCAGGTGAAGAATGCTGCATCTGATGATGTACCGAGTGGGGTTATAGAGTCTAAAAACTTGGGTAGCTTGGAAAGGAGATTGGATAAGTTTGTGAGCAGACCTTCTACAGTGTTCTTATGTGGGATAGCGATGAAGAAGTTTCTTGGCAAGTGGTTCAGCTATGTTATAGAAGCCACTATTCTGGTTGAAGTTGTCGGATATAGAAATAAGTGATGATTCCAGGATTCTTCGGTATTGAGTGTTGTCTTCTGTGGCGATAAGTCTTGAGTTTCTGTAGTTTATCAAGTGGTTGTGTGAATTACGGTGTTGTACGCAGGCATTCCTTGTGTCGTCAGACCTGCTTGCGTATTGGTGTTCTGAAATACGTGTTTGGAGGTCCCTTGATGTTTCGCCCACGTATAACTTGTTGCAGTCATTACAAGGGATTACGTATACCCCTGCAGAGGATGGAGGCTTGTCCTGTCTACTACTGGTGATGTCCTTGATGGTCGTGGTTGTGGAGGTAGATACTTGGAATGATGTTTTGGCAAAGATGTTGGAAACATATTTGGCAATGGAGTTGGTGGGAAGGACTATGTATCTCTTCTCGGCATTGTCTTCTCTGGGTGTGTTGAAGATGTTTAATGCCCGCCGTCTGCAGTCTCTGATGAAGTGACGAGGATAGTGGAGCTTAGAAAATATTTGTTCAATTATAGTGCATTCTTCCTCAAGGAACTCGTTGCTGCAGATTCTGAGTGCACGCAGGAAGAAGCCTATAATTACACCACGTTTGGTTTTGGTGTCGTGGTGAGAGTAGAAGTGGAGAAGATCGTTTTGGTTGGTGGGTTTTCGATAGACTTTAAAACGAAGTTCGTGGTCAGATTTGCATAGCAGGACATCAAGGAAAGGAAGAGTGTTGTCGACTTCTTCTTCAAGTGTGAACTGGATTGAAGGCTCGACCTGGTTGAGCTTGTCTTGGAGAGCTTGAACGTTGAAGCGTTTAGGAGTTATGAGGAGAATGTCGTCAACATAACAGAGCCAGGTGACAGACGAAGGAATAATGGTGGAGAAACGTTCGGCTTCTAGATGTTCCATGTATAGGTTCGCCAGGACTGCACTGAGTGGCGAACCCATGGGTAGTCCAAAAGTCTGCTGAAAGAGGTGATTTTCGAAAGAGAAACACGTAAAGCCAACACATAGTTCAACAAGGTCGATGAAATCTTTCGAAAATCACCTCTTTCAGCAGACTTTTGGACTACCCATGGGTTCGCCACTCAGTGCAGTCCTGGCGAACCTATACATGGAACATCTAGAAGCCGAACGTTTCTCCACCATTATTCCTTCGTCTGTCACCTGGCTCCGTTATGTTGACAACATAGCGGACATTACAGGTAACTTTAATATTACCATATTACAGGTAACTTTAATATTACCATATTACAGGTAACTTTAATATTACCATACTACAGGTAACTTTAATATTACCATATTACAGGTAACTTTAATATTACCATATTACAGGTAACTTTAATATTACCATATTACAGGTAACTTTAATATTACCATACTACAGGTAACTTTAATATTACCATATTACAGGTAACTTTAATATTACCATATTACAGGTAACTTTAATATTACCATATTACAGGTAACTTTAATATTACCATATTACAGGTAACTTTAATAGTACCATATTACAGGTAACGTTAATATTACCATATTACAGGTAACTTTAATAGTACCATATTACAGGTAACTTTAATATTACCATATTACAGGTAACTTTAATAGTACCATATTACAGGTAACTTTAATATTACCATATTAGAGGTAACTTTAATAAGATGTTACAACATAAAGTTGCAGCACCTCTGATCAATATTTAGATCCTCTTCATGTTAAAAGTTTCTTACTTGTGTCAGTTAAAGCTTCTTACTTGTGTTAGTAAAAGCTTCTTACTTGTGTCAGTAAAAGCTTCTTACTTGTGTCAGTAAAAGCTTCTTACTTGTGTCAGTAAAAGCTTCTTACTTGTGTCAGTAAAAGCTTCTTACTTGTGTTAGTAAAAGCTTCTTACTTGTGTCAGTAAAAGCTTCTTGCTTGTGTCAGTAAAAGCTTCTTACTTGTGTCAGTAAAAGCTTCTTACTTGTGTCAGTAAAAGCTTCTTACTTGTGTCAGTAAAAGCTTCTTGCTTGTGTCAATAAAAGCTTCTTAATTGTGTCAGTAAAAGCTTCTTGCTTGTGTCAGTAAAAGCTTCTTGCTTGTGTCAGTAAAAGCTTCTTACTTGTGTTAGTAAAAGCTTCTTACTTGTGTCAGTAAAAGCTTCTTTCTTGTGTCAGTAAAAGCTTCTTACTTGTGTCAGTAAAAGCTTCTTACTTGTGTCAGTAAAAGCTTCTTGCTTGTGTCGGTAAAAGCTTCTTGCTTGTGTCAGTAAAAGCTTCTTGCTTGTGTCAGTAAAAGCTTCTTGCTTGTGACAGTAAAAGCTTCTTACTTGTGTCAGTAAAAGCTTCTTCCTTGTGTCAGTAAAAGCTTCTTGCTTGTGTCAGTAAAAGCTTCTTACTTGTGTCAGTAAAAGCTTCTTGCTTGTGTCAGTAAAAGCTTCTTACTTGTGTCAGTAAAAGCTTCTTGCTTGTGTCAGTAAAAGCTTCTTACTTGTGTCAGTAAAAGCTTCTTACTTGTGTCAGTAAAAGCTTCTTACTTGTGTCAGTAAAAGCTTCTTACTTGTGTCAGTAAAAGCTTCTTACTTGTGTCAGTAAAAGCTTCTTACTTGTGTCAGTGAAAGCTTCTTGCTTGTGTCAGTAAAAGCTTCTTACTTGTGTCAGTAAAAGCTTCTTACTTGTGTCAGTAAAAGCTTCTTGCTTGTGTCAATAAAAGCTTCTTAATTGTGTCAGTAAAAGCTTCTTGCTTGTGTCAGTAAAAGCTTCTTACTTGTGTCAGTAAAAGCTTCTTACTTGTGTCAGTAAAAGCTTCTTACTTGTGTCAGTAAAAGCTTCTTACTTGTGTTAGTAAAAGCTTCTTACTTGTGTCAGTAAAAGCTTCTTACTTGTGTCAGTAAAAGCTTCTTACTTGTGTCAGTAAAAGCTTCTTACTTGTGTCAGTAAAAGCTTCTTACTTGTGTCAGTAAAAGCTTCTTGCTTGTGTCAATAAAAGCTTCTTAATTGTGTCAGTAAAAGCTTCTTGCTTGTGTCAGTAAAAGCTTCTTGCTTGTGTCAGTAAAAGCTTCTTACTTGTGTTAGTAAAAGCTTCTTACTTGTGTCAGTAAAAGCTTCTTTCTTGTGTCAGTAAAAGCTTCTTACTTGTGTCAGTAAAAGCTTCTTACTTGTGTCAGTAAAAGCTTCTTGCTTGTGTCGGTAAAAGCTTCTTGCTTGTGTCAGTAAAAGCTTCTTGCTTGTGTCAGTAAAAGCTTCTTGCTTGTGACAGTAAAAGCTTCTTACTTGTGTCAGTAAAAGCTTCTTGCTTGTGTCAGTAAAAGCTTCTTGCTTGTGTCAGTAAAAGCTTCTTACTTGTGTCAGTAAAAGCTTCTTGCTTGTGTCAGTAAAAGCTTCTTACTTGTGTCAGTAAAAGCTTCTTGCTTGTGTCAGTAAAAGCTTCTTACTTGTGTCAGTAAAAGCTTCTTACTTGTCAGTAAAAGCTTCTTACTTGTGTCAGTAAAATCTTCTTACTTGTGTCAGTAAAAGCTTCGTGCTTGTGTCAGTAAAAGCTTCTTACTTGTGTCAGTAAAAGCTTCTTACTTGTGTCAGTGAAAGCTTCTTGCTTGTGTCAGTAAAAGCTTCTTACTTGTGTCAGTAAAAGCTTCTTACTTGTGTCAGTAAAAGCTTCTTGCTTGTGTCAATAAAAGCTTAATTGTGTCAGTAAAAGCTTCTTGCTTGTGTCAGTAAAAGCTTCTTGCTTGTGTCAGTTAAAGCAGTAAAAGCTGTGTCAGTAAAAGCTTCTTACTTGTGTTAGTAAAAGCTTCTTACTTGTGTCAGTAAAAGCTTCTTACTTGTGTCAGTAAAAGCTTCTTGCTTGTGTCAGTAAAAGCTTCTTACTTGTGTCAGTAAAAGCTTCTTACTTGTGTCAGTAAAAGCTTCTTACTTGTGTCAGTAAAAGCTTCTTACTTGTGTCAGTAAAAGCTTCTTACTTGTGTCAGTAAAAGCTTCTTGCTTGTGTCAGTAAAAGCTTCTTACTTGTGTCAGTAAAAGCTTCTTACTTGTGTCAGTAAAAGCTTCTTACTTGTGTCAGTAAAAGCTTCTTACTTGTGTCAGTAAAAGCTTCTTACTTGTGTCAGTAAAAGCTTCTTACTTGTGTCAGTAAAAGCTTCTTACTTGTCAGTAAAAGCTTCTTACTTGTGTCAGTAAAAGCTTCTTACTTGTGTCAGTAAAAGCTTCTTTCTTGTGTCAGTAAAAGCTTCTTTCTTGTGTCAGTAAAAGCTTCTTACTTGTCAGTAAAAGCTTCTTACTTGTGTCAGTAAAAGCTTCTTACTTGTGTCAGTAAAAGCTTCTTACTTGTGTCAGTAAAAGCTTCTTTCTTGTGTCAGTAAAAGCTTCATACTTGTGTCAGTAAAAGCTTCTTACTTGTGTCAGTAAAGGCTTCTTACTTGTGTCAGTAAAAGCTTCTTACTTGTGTCAGTAAAAGCTTCTTTCTTGTGTCAGTAAAAGCTTCTTACGTGTGTCAGTAAAAGCTTCTTACTTGTGTCAGTAAAAGTTTCTTACTTGTGTCGGTAAAGGTTTCTTACTTGTGTCAGTAAAAGCTTCTTACTTGTGTCAGTAAAAGCTTCCTACTTGTCAGTAAAAGCTTCTTACTTGTGTCAGTAAAAGCTTCTTATTTGTGTCAGTAAAAGCTTCTTTCTTGTGTCAGTAAAAGCTTCTTGCTTGTGTCAGTAAAAGCTTCTTACTTGTGTCAGTAAAAGCTTCTTACTTGTGTCAGTAAAATCTTCTTACTTGTGTCAGTAAAAGCTTCTTACTTGTGTCAGTAAAAGCTTCTTACTTGTGTCAGTAAAAGCTTCTTGCTTGTGTCAGTAAAAGCTTCTTGCTTGTGTCAGTAAAAGCTTCTTACTTGTGTCAGTAAAAGCATCTTACTAGTGTCAGTAAAAGCTTCTTACTTGTGTCAGTAAAAGCTTCTTACTTGTGTCAGTAAAAGCTTCTTTCTTGTGTCAGTAAAAGCTTCTTACTTGTGTCAGTAAAAGCTTCTTACTTGTGTCAGTAAAAGCTTCTTTCTTGTGTCAGTAAAGGCTTCTTACTTGTGTCAGTAAAAGCTTCTTTCTTGTGTCAGTAAAAGCTTCTTATGTGTGTCAGTAAAAGCTTCTTACTTGTGTCAGTAAAAGCTTCTTATTTGTGTCAGTAAAGGCTTCTTACTTGTGTCAGTAAAAGCTTCTTACTTGTGTCAGTGAAAGCTTCTTACTTGTGTCAGTAAAAGCTTCTTACTTGTGTCAGTAAAAGCTTCTTACTTGTGTCAGTAAAAGCTTCTTACTTGTGTCAGTAAAAGCTTCTTACTTGTCAGTAAAAGCTTCTTACTTGTGTCAGTAAAAGCTTCTTACTTGTGTCAGTAAAAGCTTCTTACTTGTGTCAGTAAAAGCTTCTTACTTGTGTCAGTAAATGCTTCTTTCTTGTGTCAGTAAAAGCTTCTTGCTTGTGTCAGTAAAAGCTTCTTACTTGTGTCAGTAAAAGCTTCTTTCTTGTGTCAGTAAAAGCTTCTTACTAGTGTCAGTAAAAGCTTCTTACTTGTGTCAGTAAAAGCTTCTTTCTTGTGTCAGTAAAAGCTTCTTACTTGTGTCAGTAAAAGCTTCTTGCTTGTGTCAGTAAAAGCTTCTTACTTGTGTCAGTAAAAGCTTCTTCTTACTTACTTGTGTCAGTAAAAGCTTCTTACTTGTGTCAGTAAAAGCTTCTTACTTGTGTCAGTAAAAGCTTCTTACTTGTGTCAGTAAAAGCTTCTTACTTGTGTCAGTAAAAGCTTCTTACTTGTGTCAGTAAAAGCTTCTTACTTGTGTCAGTAAAAGCTTCTTACTTGTCAGTAAAAGCTTCTTACTTGTGTCAGTAAAAGCTTCTTACTTGTGTCAGTAAAAGCTTCTTACTTGTGTCAGTAAAAGCTTCTTACTTGTGTCAGTAAAAGCTTCTTACTTGTGTCAGTAAAAGCTTCTTACTTGTGTCAGTAAAAGCTTCTTACTTGTGTCAGTAGAAGCTTCTTACTTGTGTCAGTAAAAGCTTCTTACTTGTGTCAGTAAAAGCTTCTTACTTGTGTCAGTAAAAGCTTCTTGCTTGTGTCAGTAAAAGCTTCTTACTTGTGTCAGTAAAAGCTTCTTACTTGTGTCAGTAAAAGCTTCTTTCTTGTGTCAGTAAAAGCTTCTTACTTGTGTCAGTAAAAGCTTCTTTCTTGTGTCAGTAAAAGCTTCTTACTTGTGTCAGTAAAAGCTTCTTTCTTGTGTCAGTAAAAGCTTCTTACTTGTGTCAGTAAAAGCTTCTTTCTTGTGTCAGTAAAAGCTTCTTACTTGTGTCAGTAAAAGCTTCTTTCTTGTGTCAGTAAAAGCTTCTTACTTGTGTCAGTAAAAGCTTCTTACTTGTGTCAGTAAAAGCTTCTTGCTTGTGTCAGTAAAAGCTTGTTTCTTGTGTCAGTAAAAGCTTCTTACTTGTGTCAGTAAAAGCTTCTTACTTGTGTCAGTAAAAGCTTCTTACTTGTGTCAGTAAAAGCTTCTTACTTGTGTCAGTAAAAGCTTCTTTCTTGTGTCAGTAAAAGCTTCTTACTTGTGTCAGTAAAAGCTTCTTACTTGTGTCAGTAAAAGCTTCTTACTTGTGTCAGTTAAAGCTTCTTACTTGTGTCAGTAAAAGCTTCTTGCTTGTGTCAGTAAAAGCTTCTTACTTGTGTCAGTAAAAGCTTCTTTCTTGTGTCAGTAAAAGCTTCTTTCTTGTGTCAGTAAAAGCTTCTTGCTTGTTTCAGTAAAAGCTTCTTGCTTGTGTCAGTAAAAGCTTCTTACTTGTGTCAGTAAAAGCTTCTTACTTGTGTCAGTAAAGGCTTCTTACTTGTGTCAGTAAAAGCTTCTTACTTGTGTCAGTAAAAGCTTCTTTCTTGTGTCAGTAAAAGCTTCTTATGTGTGTCAGTAAAAGCTTCTTACTTGTGTCAGTAAAAGCTTCTTATTTGTGTCAGTAAAGGCTTCTTACTTGTGTCAGTAAAAGCTTCTTACTTGTGTCAGTAAAAGCTTCTTACTTGTGTCAGTAAAAGCTTCTTACTTGTGTCAGTAAAAGCTTCTTACTTGTGTCAGTAAAAGCTTATTACTTGTGTCAGTAAAAGCTTCTTACTTGTGTCAGTAAAAGCTTCTTACTTGTCAGTAAAAGCTTCTTACTTGTGTCAGTAAAAGCTTGTTACTTGTGTCAGTAAAAGCTTCTTACTTGTGTCAGTAAAAGCTTCTTACTTGTGTCAGTAAAAGCTTCTTTCTTGTGTCAGTAAAAGCTTCTTGCTTGTGTCAGTAAAAGCTTCTTACTTGTGTCAGTAAAAGCTTCTTTCTTGTGTCAGTAAAAGCTTCTTACTAGTGTCAGTAAAAGCTTCTTACTTGTGTCAGTAAAAGCTTCTTTCTTGTGTCAGTAAAAGCTTCTTACTTGTGTCAGTAAAAGCTTCTTGCTTGTGTCAGTAAAAGCTTCTTACTTGTGTCAGTAAAAGCTTCTTACTTGTGTCAGTAAAAGCTTCTTACTTGTGTCAGTAAAAGCTTCTTACTTGTGTCAGTAAAAGCTTCTTACTTGTGTCAGTAAAAGCTTCTTACTTGTGTCAGTAAAAGCTTCTTTCTTGTGTCAGTAAAAGCTTCTTACTTGTGTCAGTAAAAGCTTCTTACTTGTGTCAGTAAAAGCTTCTTACTTGTGTCAGTAAAAGCTTCTTACTTGTGTCAGTAAAAGCTTCTTACTTGTGTCAGTAAAAGCTTCTTACTTGTGTCAGTAAAAGCTTCTTACTTGTGTCAGTAAAAGCTTCTTACTTGTGTCAGTAAAAGCTTCTTACTTGTGTCAGTAAAAGCTTCTTACTTGTGTCAGTAGAAGCTTCTTACTTGCGTCAGTAAAAGCTTCTTACTTGTGTCAGTAAAAGCTTCTTACTTGTGTCAGTAAAAGCTTCTTTCTTGTGTCAGTAAAAGCTTCTTACTTGTGTCAGTAAAAGCTTCTTACTTGTGTCAGTAAAAGCTTCTTTCTTGTGTCAGTAAAAGCTTCTTACTTGTGTCAGTAAAAGCTTCTTTCTTGTGTCAGTAAAAGCTTCTTACTTGTGTCAGTAAAAGCTTCTTTCTTGTGTCAGTAAAAGCTTCTTACTTGTGTCAGTAAAAGCTTCTTTCTTGTGTCAGTAAAAGCTTCTTTCTTGTGTCAGTAAAAGCTTCTTACTTGTGTCAGTAAAAGCTTCTTACTTGTGTCAGTAAAAGCTTCTTTCTTGTGTCAGTAAAAGCTTCTTACTTGTGTCAGTAAAAGCTTCTTACTTGTGTCAGTAAAAGCTTCTTGCTTGTGTCAGTAAAAGCTTCTTTCTTGTGTCAGTAAAAGCTTCTTTCTTGTGTCAGTAAAAGCTTCTTACTTGTGTCAGTAAAAGCTTCTTACTTGTGTCAGTAAAAGCTTCTTGCTTGTGTCAGTAAAAGCTTCTTACTTGTGTCAGTAAAAGCTTCTTTCTTGTGTCAGTAAAAGCTTCTTTCTTGTGTCAGTAAAAGCTTCTTGCTTGTGTCAGTAAAAGCTTCTTGCTTGTGTCAGTAAAAGCTTCTTACTTGTGTCAGTAAAAGCTTCTTACTTGTGTCAGTAAAAGCTTCTTACTTGTGTCAGTAAAAGCTTCTTACTTGTGTCAGTAAAAGCTTCTTACTTGTGTCAGTAAAAGCTTCTTGCTTGTGTCAGTAAAAGCTTCTTACTTGTGTCAGTAAAAGCTTCTTACTTGTGTCAGTAAAAGCTTCTTACTTGTGTCAGTAAAAGCTTCTTACTTGTGTCAGTAAAAGCTTCTTACTTGTGTCAGTAAAAGCTTCTTACTTGTGTCAGTAAAAGCTTCTTGCTTGTGTCAGTAAAAGCTTCTTACTTGTGTCAGTAAAAGCTTCTTACTTGTGTCAGTAAAAGCTTCTTACTTGTGTCAGTAAAAGCTTCTTGCTTGTGTCAGTAAAAGCTTCTTACTTGTGTCAGTAAAAGCTTCTTACTTGTGTCAGTAAAAGCTTCTTACTTGTGTCAGTAAAAGCTTCTTACTTGTGTCAGTAAAAGCTTCTTACTTGTGTCAGTAAAAGCTTCTTACTTGTGTCAGTAAAAGCTTCTTGCTTGTGTCAGTAATGTTGTGAAGCTTAACATTTTATGTACAAATTGTAATTTTTTTTTACAAGTGATACTTAATATTTTATTATAGATATTATTCATTTTTGTGGCTTGTGACAAGTTTTGTTAGGCAGGTAGAGGTGAAGAATAACTTTATGGATAAGATTCAAACTTTGAGTTGAATGTATTAACACAGTTTCTCTCTCTTGCTTCTTTACACGCTTCAGGAAAAGACGGTAAGTTATTGTGTAGCTTGTGTTCACTGTGGTGGTGTGTTCACTGTGGTGGTGTGTTCACTGTGGTGGTGTGTTCACTGTGGTGGTGTGTTCACTGTGGTGGTGTGTTCACTGTGGTGGTGTGTTCACTGTGGTGGTGTGTTCACTGTGGTGGTGTGTTCACTGTGGTGGTGTGTTCACTGTGGTGGTGTGTTCACTGTGGTGGTGTGTTCACTGTGGTGGTGTGCTCACTGTGGTGGTGTGCTCACTGTGGTGGTGTGTTCACTGTGGTGGTGTGTTCACTGTGGTGGTGTGTTCACTGTGGTGGTGTGTTCACTGTGGTGCTGTGTTCACTGTGGTGCTGTGTTCACTGTGGTGCTGTGTTCACTGTGGTGCTGTGTTCACTGTGGTGGTGTGTTCACTGTGGTGGTGTGTTCACTGTGGTGCTGTGTTCACTGTGGTGCTGTGTTCACTGTGGTGCTGTGTTCACTGTGGTGCTGTGTTCACTGTGGTGGTGTGTTCACTGTGGTGCTGTGTTCACTGTGGTGGTGTGTTCGCCGTGGTGGTGTGTTCGCCGTGGTGGTGTGTTCACTGTGGCGTGTTCATTGTGGTGTGTTCGCCGTGGTGGTGTTCACTGTCGTGGTATGTTCACTGTGATGATGTGTTCATTGTGGTGGTGTATTCAATGTGGTGGTGTGTTCACTGGCGGTTTGTTTACTGTGGTGTGTTCACTGTGGTGGTGGGTTCACTGTGGCGGTTTGTTTACTGTGGTGTGTTCACTGTGGTGGTGTGTTCACTGTGGCGGTTTGTTTACTGTGGTGGGTTCACTGTGGTGGTGTGTTCACTGTTGCGGTTTGTTTACTGTGGTGTGTTCACTGTGGTGGTGTATTCACTGCGTTGGTGTATTCACTATGGTGGTGTGCTCACCGTGGTGCGGGTGTTCACCGTGGTGTGTTCACTGTGGTGGTGTGTTCGTTTATTGTGGTGGTATGTTCATTCCCTGTGGTGTTATTGCTTGTTTGTTCACTTATATAATAATTATAGTAAGTGTTCACAAGAGTAAGTTAAGGGTATTTTGAGTCTTGGTGGTGTGCGCGTTTATAACTACCACAGCAGTTATTGTATTGTTCACTGTGACGTAGTTATTGTTGTGTGTTGACTATTCTGCCACACTAGTGTGTGTTACCTTATACTGTGTGTACTCTCACAACACTAAGCTACTGGGTTGCTTGCTTCTTCAGTGTAATGTTGTGCTGGAGGCTGAGTGCTTTCAAACCCGTGACTGATATCTTACTTTCACCTCAGTCCTCCTGGTGCAGCTTCACAATTAAGTTAACAGAATTCGTGTCCTTGGAAGGAAAACAAAAGACTGATGTAATTGCCTCGGATTTTTTCAGTAGCTCACAAAATGAGGTCAGTAATTATGATAAACGAGACACTTGTGCAGTGTTTGTGTTTCTTTATTCTGAATAAATTTACCCAAATGTTTCACAAGTGTCTTATTCATTGATTGTCGGTTTTGTTAACCATTTGTTCGTCAGTAATTATGACAGTAAAAGTTGACACATGGATATTCAATTTTTTTTAACAGATCATTGAATGGCTATAAAATCTGGTTTTGGCAGAGTAAACGGTTCAGTTCGTCAGGCACAGTCCCACCACTACAATTGTGTCTCATCCTCATAGCAAACATGGATAAGAACACTGCTTACAGCTTCGTAAATTACCCAGTGGATAAATGAAAATAACATGATGTTGAGTGTCGGCTGATTTCCATTGCTTAGATATGCTAATAATGAAGACGAAACAAGCAGAATAACGCAGGAAGGTCATTAGAAGAGACTAACAAATGCAGCGAAGACCAGGAAAATAACGGGTAGGTTATGAGAGCTTTTTCAATAAGAGAAGCAGCGCCAGTGATGTTACTTGTTAAATCACTTGTGCTCTCACGACCTGAATATTGCTTTATGCTCACACTGTTTATCAGTGCATGAGAGAGCCCGACTCATGGCTGGGCTCCAGGGGTAGAAAAACTCTCTGAACTTATCAAAAGGTAGTTTCCTGCTCGCTTAGAATTACTAGAAACTGTGGGGAACGCCTGAGAGTACTTGGAGTGTTCTCTCTGGAATGGGGAAGAAAGAGATACATGATAATATAGATGAGTAAAACACATTGTAAGAATAAAGTATCTTTATTTGCGAAACGTTTCGCACTTACAGTAGTAGGCTTTTTACACTCGAATACAAACACACCTGAGACAGTGGAAAAAGACACTTATGTACAGTTCAGGACATTTATTAAAGGAAACGTTTGGCCACGAGTGACTTCTTCAGTCCTAATACAGAGAAAACTAAGAAAATGAGTATATATAGTGGCAGGAGTCAGGTGGAATGTGGCGTGGGTAGTAGTAATTGTGGTGAGACGGGTTGGGTTAGAGGAGGACTTGTTGACATCATGTTACAGCGGTCTCCAGAATGGCTAATAGTATTCTGTTGATTAGCAATTTGTAGATAGTGTAACTACCGGACTTTTGATGGATAGTGTTACTGACAGCAGTTAGGGGCAAAACAGTAAAACAGTAGTAATATTCTGAATGATCTGTCGATTGGTAGAAATTATTTCATATTTGGTGGGGTTTATAGATAAGCCCAGGCTCTCTCCCGTGTCTTTAATTTTCCTGATGCCCTCTAGAAGAGATTATATAGTGTCAGTCAGGGTACCATCATCCAAGAACCAGATATTGAGCTCACTGGAGAGCGCTTCTGAGACTTCCTTGATGACCAGACAGAATAGAAAAGGGGCGAGAGGGTCCCCCTGTTGCACGCCCTCACACGAGTCATTTTCATGGTGCCCAGACACTAATTTAGAAATCACATTATAACATGATTGTATGAAGGGATAGAGGGAAGGGAAATGTCTAAAACTGCTTGGAGAGCAGCATCCCTTCTGACCTAAGTTGAAAACATTGGCAAAATCCAATTTGATCAAGGCGTTTTCATCGGACATGTTGTTGATGTATACTCGTGCTGCGTGGGCAGCTGCTTCACAGCCTTGTTGAACACTAAAACCAAGCTGAGTTGGTTTCAATATTGCAGAAACCTCTTGACTTACTCTTCTTACTGCAGCCTTGGTGACTAGGCGCCGAAGGGTGTTGCCCACTGCAATGGGCCTGATTCCTCCATCCTTTTTCCGGAGAGCACATAGTGAGTCACCAAAGAAGAGGGGTCTTATGCCAGCCAGGCACACATTGGAAAATTTGGCGAGTTCAGACAGCAACTTTTCTGCAACATCACCAAGTGCTGGATCGAGCATTTGTTTTAATTGTGGCCTTAAACCGGTGAAACCTACTGCTGAGCCCTATGGAAATGACAGAGCAGCTTTATACACATCAGCATCCTGTAAGGTTAAATGTTCTTCACCTGCTGCAATGTCAGGGAGGTCAATGTTGGTACTGGGAGCCCTGGGTGGATGTTTGTCCTTCAGAGCTTGTGCCGTAATGAAGTCCTTAGGAGCGATGGTATCCTCACTGGTTATAAGCCTCAGAGCTCCAATAGTATTACCCTCTTCAATGTTTTTTTGTTAATTTGGGCTCTGATTTTTGACGAGTCAGGTGTCCTGTTGTTGGCATTGGCTCGGCGGATGTTTGTCGTCCTATGGGGGTGACGGACGAAATTGTAAGTACGTGTGTGTGTGTGTGTGTGTGTGTGTGTGTGTGTGTGTGTGTGTGTGTGTGTGTGTGTGTGTGTGTGTGTGTGTGTGTGTGTGCATGCATGCATGCATGCATGTATGTATGTATGTATGTATGTATGTATGTATATATGTGTATATATGTATGTGTGTGTATATATATATATATATATATTTATATGTGTATATATATATATATATATATATATATATATATATATATATATATATTTATATATATATATATATATATATATATATATATATATATATATATATATATATATATATATATATATATATATATATATACGTCGTGCCGAATAGGTAAAACTGGTCAACTAGCAAGAACTCCTTTAAAACTAAGCTCTTTCTAAAATTTTCCCTTATACGCTTAGAGATTTATTTTTTTATTTATGTTAATATAAAAATTAATAAATTAGTACCAAACGAACTTTAGAAAACTTTCCTAACCTTATTATAACAAGAGTAATTTATTTTAGCCTAACCCATTTTAGATTTCCTTACAATAATTTAATACTAAACAAACACAGTTAAATGTATTTTTTTCGTTAGGTTAAGAATGATTTTGGCGAAATTATTGCATACACAAATTTTCGCTTGTCCTATATGGCAAGATGAGCCTTGCTATTTAAGCCAAGATCGCAAGTTCTGCCTATTCGGCACGACATATATATATATATATATATATATATATATATATATATATATATATATAATTTTATAAAATATAAGGAAGTACCACCTCTATAGCTGTACTGGGGACCCTCATCCTCAGAGAAGACAATAAACGTACCTCAGGGAGAACTCAAGGTTCTCCCCGCAGCTGTTTGAATATTTTCTTCTACCTCCCCCTATATATTTTATATTCTATGTGAACATTTATTAATAAACAAAATATGTTTACAGAAAAAAACAAACATGAATACAATGGCACAATGTATCAAAGCTCATGAATTTCCTCCAGCTCCTCCGAGGCTGGATGCGAGCCAAGTATGCAGCAAGCATTTCCCATCTGGATATATATATATATATATATATATATATATATATATATATATATATATATATGTGTGTGTGTGTGTGTGTGTGTGTGTGTGTGTGTGTACAAGGAATTCGCAAGAGCAGGCGAAATATACACAAACACTGATCTCTGGCCGAAGGAGACTCGAACCTACGAACCTTGGAACAAGGTACGCAGTGCTTTACCATTCTCACCACACTGGACCAATACCTTGGCGCCCAGCTCACACTAGACGTTGATCCAAGGGAGAAGACTTACAGCTTTTCATCGGCCAGAGATTAGTGTTTGTGTATATTTCGCCTGCTCTTGCGAATTTCTTTCGTTGTTAAAATCTCTAGTTGGTCGATGCATGCAGGGGATGAGATGAAAAGCTGGCTGCCTTGGATCAACGTCTAGCGTGAGCTGGGCGCCAAGGTATTGGTTCAGTGTGGTGAGAATGGTAAAGCACTGCGTACCTTGTTCCAAGGTTCGTAGGTTCGAGTATATATATATATATATATATATATATATATATATATATATATATATATATATATATATATATATATATATATATATATATATATTTGTGTGTGTGTGTGTGTGTATATGCGCATGTATACATACGCACACACGTTGGGTACATTGTACATTATTAAGAAAATTGTCATTTCATTATTGTAAGTATGATATTGATGAAGAGAATCATTCGCCAGATAACCTGTGTCAAGGCTAGGAAGCAGTTCCTAAGTCCATTATCATCACAAGAAAAATAAGCATTTTAACTGTATAATGTGTAATCTCGTGCTCCCGGCTCATAGATTTGTGGTCACTTGCGCCAACCTCTTCAGTGATCCTTAGAATTAAACTACATATAAGAAGTCACTGGTTCCCAAATTACCAGTCTAAGAAGTGTATTAAAGAAAAACACTTAGGCAGGAGTGACTTCCTTAGTTATGTGATGACGTCACTGTTGGCTACACAATAAACTAGCCACTTCGGTGGCAAAATCTTAAAAAATAAAAAAACTCTAGTCATATCTAGATTCGCTAATAATTTCGTGCTAGAGAAGTGCTCCTCGGTCGCTTTCCAAGTTTGCGAGTCTATATATTACACCAAAAATAAATTTTCATGCCTTAGAAATTCTGCCCAGACAGGTTGTGTCTGTTCCTTAAATTTACCACTTTTTTTATATAAATAATTTAAGTATTGTCAAACATAACATGCTCCCCTTCCCCCTCCCCTCTCCCCCCTCCCCCTCTCCCGTTATTTCACTCAGTATGGAACAACTTAAACCACTGAATGTGACACCCAGCGTTACCATCACATGCAACTGATCGTAATTTGTTCATTTGATCTCTATTACTTCGAATATTTGTTTAGATTGTTAATATTTTTTGTCTTTGTTTTCCTTGTTCATTTTTTCCTTTCCACAGTTTGTTGTTGTTGTCTTGATTATGTTATAAATTCTATAGAATATCAACAAGTTGATAAGACATTTACAATACTAGTAGTAGTTATTATGAAACGTTTGACCTGTGGTACAGACTTCATCAGTTGAGTTCACAGATGAATCAATATACTGGAGACAAAACTTAGTGGAAGATGAAGCAAAGTGGAGAGAAAATAAGTGTCTTAGCCTATATAGCTTACATCAGAGGTATATATAAATGTGGGAGAGAGAGAAGTGCAGTATAATGTGGACCTTTCTTGACTGTTTCGCTCAAGTCACAGACAGATCTCTAAGGTGAGGTGTCACAGGCTGGAGATGAGGTCAGGTTGATGTGTATAGGATTCTGTTGGGGTGAACTATATATAACCCTATTTCTTTGTCCCTGGCATCACTACCTATGTTCAATTATGCTGACCTGTTGTCTGTTGGCAAACTTAGAGGAGACAGTCTTAATATGAGAGAGCTCAGTGTTTGGTGAAAAATATTTTTTACACTTATAGCATGGAAATTATCAATAGTAATAAGCATGGCTAAAAAAAATCTGCTAGAATGGTTACATGTACAGTGGAATCTCTAGTCACGACCATAATTTGTTCCAAAACTCGGGTCACACCCCAATTTGGTCGTGACCCGAACCTAATTTCCCTATTGGATTGTAAATATAATTAATCCATTCCAGACCTCTACGAACTGTATGTAAATATTGTTTTTTTAGCACAAACAAAATAGTTAATTATGCCATAGAATACACAGTGTAATAGTAAACTAAATGTAAAATTCTTGAATAAAACTGAGAAAACCCACTGTAAACAGCTTTGTTTTTTTTAATAGACAAATATTGGTTGAGAAGTGAACTCCGTTATTTATCATGCTATTTTTTTCATTTCTGGTGTACGTTAAGAAGCATCTTTCCATCATACGTTGCCCAAGTTTCAGTAAGACAGCCCAACAAACAATTGAGAAAAAAATATTTACCAAAAATCATGTGTGGCAAGTCCTCGCCGGGTACTGGCACTGCGAGAAGCTGTTTGTGCACTACCTGCTGATAAAACATTGCTAATCTGAATTTATCATGGTCGTAATTACTGTAATTTATGAATAACTTCCCAGATAATTGACGAAAACGAGCGTGCACTGAAAAAAAAAATCGAGAAAATAAGCCTCGCTGACTTTTTTTTTTTTTTTGCGTTATCCTAGGTCCTGTACACATATGCTGCTATGTATGATAATCTGTGTAACTGTGTTCGTGCATGCCTGAATAAACTTAGTTTTATGGTGCATTACGAGTGTACATCACAGCACTACCACACTAAGTTTTTCTCTAATATAAGTACCCAGGAGAGAGATAAGAGGATGGTACTTCATCCCGTATCCTCGAGTTCACAGTGAATGAACACACGTCTGACCGAGACTGACTACAAGGCGACGGTCTTTGTTAGGTGTACACAAACAACAGGAAGTGGGGAAAATTGGCGCATGCAAAAAAATGGCGCGGAATATGAAAATTGGCGCGGCTCATTCTCTTCGGCACCCGATTATGTGTTTATGACCAGATGCAAAAAAATTCGCAAATTTTTTGGTCGTGAACGGATTTGTTCGTGTTTGGAAGCGTTCGTGACCAGAGGTTCCAATGTATACCAAACATGTCACTTGCAAAACCAAGGTTTGGTGGAAGTGTGTTGAAATATGCAGTGGTTGCTGTCGGGGCAGTATGACGACAAATATACAGAGAGAGACTCCAGAACTAGACCAGCCTCTCAACCATGCCCCTGATCAGTCCCAAATTCATCTTGCTAAAATATACAACTGGATGAAAGACCAAGCTGCCAACACCTGAGACAAGCAAACTTAAATCTAGTGATGATGGGAGTTAGTGCGATGACGACGTACGCTCACTTATACGCTCACTTATACCCTCACTTATACCCTCTGCTGATACTTGTAAACTAACTTAGCAATCAAACGACTACTATACTTTTAACAAAAAAAATCTAGGTGAAACTTCTACAAAGTTGACTTAGATAATTTGGCCCCAACTGCAAGAAGTTTTTACTCTGTGATAACAGACCAGATGTAAACATCTGCATTCTAGTGTCTGGCACCAATGATGGTCTTAGTTACTGGCAATGCTGATACTCTATATATGAATGACAACTCTGTTATGACTCCAAACATATTCCAACAGTTCTATATGATCCGTGTAGCTTTCTGTGGTACAGCTGTTACTTCAATGTATGTTGTTGTTCCACACAAGTCTCGCATCACTTAAGACAAACTGTCAGACTATAGTTGATAGATGTGCAGACCTGAACTGCAGTATCAATGTGCAAACTGGTAAGTGTGAAGATAGTGTAGAGTTATTCTTGCAATATTTGACCGCGACGGGGAGTGAGAAGATTGTTTGTACCATCTTAATAAAGCAGTCCACCTGGCACAACGGGGAGTGAGAAGATCGTTTGTACCATCTTAATAAAGCAGTCTACCTGGCACAACGGGGAGTGAGAAGATCGTTTGTACCATCTTAATAAAGCAGTCCACCTGGCACAACGGGGAGTGAGAAGATTGTACCATCTTAATAAAGCAGTCTACCTGGCACAACGGGGAGTGAGAAGATTGTTTGTACCATCTTAATAAAGCAGTCTACCTGGCACAACGGGGAGTGAGAAGATTGTACCATCTTAATAAAGCAGTCCACCTGGCACAACGGGGAGTGAGAAGATTGTTTGTACCATCTTAATAAAGCAGTCTACCTGGCACAACGGGGAGTGAGAAGATTGTTTGTACCATCTTAATAAAGCAGTCCACCTGGCACAACGGGGAGTGCGAAGATTGTTTGTACCATCTTAATAAAGCAGTCTACCTGGCACAACGGGGAGTGAGAAGATTGTACCATCTTAATAAAGCAGTCTACCTGGCACAACGGGGAGTGAGAAGATTGTACCATCTTAATAAAGCAGTCCACCTGGCACAACGGGGAATGAGAAGATTGTTTGTACCATCTTAATAAAGCAGTCCACCTGGTACAACGGGGAGTGAGAAGATTGTATCATCTTAATAAAGCAGTCTACCTGGCACAACGGGGAGTGAGAAGATTGTTTGTACCATCTTAATAAAGCAGTCCACCTGGCACAACGGGGAGTGAGAAGATTGTTTGTACCATCTTAATAAAGCAGTCTACCTGGCACAACGGGGAGTGAGAAGACTGTTTGTACCATCTTAATAAAGCAGTCCACCTGGCACAACGGGGAGTGAGAAGATTGTACCATCTTAATAAAGCAGTCCACCTGGCACAACGGGGAGTGAGAAGATCGTTTGTACCATCTTAATAAAGCAGTCCACCTGGCACAACGGGGAGTGAGAAGATTGTTTGTACCATCTTAATAAAGCAGTCCACCTGGCACAACGGGGAGTGAGAAGATTGTTTGTACCATCTTAATAAAGCAGTCTACCTGGCACAACGGGGAGTGAGAAGATTGTACCATCTTAATAAAGCAGTCCACCTGGCACAACGGGGAGTGAGAAGATTGTACCATCTTAATAAAGCAGTCCACCTGGCACAACGGGGAGTGAGAAGATCGTTTGTACCATCTTAATAAAGCAGTCCACCTGGCACAACGGGGAGTGAGAAGATTGTTTGTACCATCTTAATAAAGCAGTCCACCTGGCACAACGGGGAGTGAGAAGATTGTACCATCTTAATAAGGCAGTCCACCTGGCACAACGGGGAGTGAGAAGATTGTACCATCTTAATAAGGCAGTCCACCTGGCGCAACGGGGAGTGAGAAGATTGTACCATCTTAATCAAGCAGTCCACCTGGCACAACTGGGAGTGAGAAGATTGTACCATCTTAATCAAGCAGTCCACCTGGCACAACGGGGAGTGAGAAGATTGTACCATCTTAATCAAGCAATCCACATGGCGCAACGGGGAGTGAGAAGATTGTACCATTTTAATAAAGCAGTCCACCTGGCACAACGGGGAGTGTGAAGATTGTACCATCTTAATCAAGCAATCCACATGGGGCAACGGGGAGTGAGAAGATTGTACCATCTTAATAAAGCAGTCCACCTGGCGCAACGGGGAGTGAGAAGATTGTACCATCTTATCAAGCAGTCCACCTGGCACAACGGGGAGTGAGAAGATTGTACCATCTTAAAGCAGTCCACCTGGCACAACGGGGAGTGAGAAGATTGATTGTACCATCTTATCAAGCAGTCCACCTGACAACGGGGAGTGAGAAGATTGTACCATCTTAATAAAGCAGTCCACCTGGCACAACGGGGAGTGAGAAGATTGTTTGTACCATCTTATCAAGCAGTCCACCTGGCACAACGGGGAGTGAGAAGATTGTACCATCTTAATAAAGCAATCCACCTGGCACAACATCCAGCAACTGGGTCTCGCAACACATTATAATATTAATCTTCACTTTGGTTTATCTTATAATGTTAAAACTTGTTTTTACCTCTAGAAGATGTAGACGAAGGTATGAAATACCTCAGAACTCTCCACAAGATGCACATGAAGCCAAAGACTTGATCAAGTACCTTGATCATACGTACGTTGGCGGCAACTCTCGACAGATCAGTCTGTTGATCAGTCAGTGTGTTTATCAGTCAGTCTGTTGTCATGGTCAGTGATGCCATAATACCACATAGACTGCGTCTTGTCCCACCTGTGTTTAGCTCTCACATATGTACACTCTGTTGATCAGTCAGTCTGTTGTCATGGTCAGTGATGCCATAATACCACATAGACTGCGTCTTGTCCCACCTGTGTTTAGCTCTCAATCTGACGTGTCACTACCATCCTTCAATCTGACGTGTCACTGACTAGTTCAACGTGAAGGTCACTACCATCCTTCAATCTGACGTGTCACTGACTAGTTCAACGTGAAGGTCACTCCCATCCTTCAATCTGACGTGTCACTGACTAGTTCAACGTGAAGGTCACTACCATCCTTCAATCTGAGGTGTCACTGACTAGTTCAACGTAAAGGTCACTCCCATCCTTCAATCTGACGTGTTACTGACTAGTTCAACGTGAAGAAGAGACAGTGAACACCGTTGTTCAAAAGGATGTTGTTGCCAAGTCAACTTAGAGTTCATGGCCACTACGTACAACTACAAGAACACCTTCAGTACTTTGTTGCCAAGTCAACTTAGAGTTCATGGCCACTACGTACAACTACAAGAACACCTTCAATACTTGTGATCTACAACACTACGTGTAACTACAGTCTTATTAAGTAAAAGGACACGAATGCAACTAATGTCACATTTTATTGTGGCAACGTTTCGCTCTCCAGATGTTCTCAGTATGATGCTCACCCCAAGATCCTTTTCCTTGAGTGAGTTTTACAGCCTTTGACCCCCCTAGGCTTTACTCCGTCAGCAGTCTTCTTTGTCCCTCCCCAAGCTTCATGCCTTTGCACTTAGAGTTAAATCCCAGGAGCCACTTGTCAGACCCAGCTTGCAGCCTGTCCAGATCCCCTTGGAGACACCTGATCCTCGTTCAGTTGTATTTCCCTCATTAGCTTCACATCGTTTGTGAACAGGGACACACCTGGCTATCCCTTCCGTCATATCATTCACATATACAAGAAACAGCACCGACGCTAGAACTGACCCTTGTGGTACTCCCACTCTGGCACCTGGTCATGCACCAACACGTTTGCTTCCTGTCGGGTATTCCCTGATCTATTGCAGTGCTTTCACGGCTATTCCTACCTGCTCCTCTAGCTCTTGTTTGGTACTGTGTCGAAAGCCTTTTTATAGTCCAAGCAAATGCTGTCTTCCCATCCCTCTCTCGTCATACCTTATTGTAGAACTGATAGGTTTGTGAAGCAGAATTTTCCTTCCCTGAAGCCATGCTGTTTGTCATGTATGAGCCTGTTCCTTTCTAGGTGCACCACCACTTTTCTTCTGAAAATCTCCGTGACTTTAGGTACATGTCAGCGACACTGTTCTGTAATTAAATGTTGCCTTTCTCTCTCCTTTCTTAAAAACTGTGCCTACATTTGTCTTCCACACCTCAGGCAGTTACCATATTTCGATAGATTTGTTGAAGATTGTTGTGGCACACAGTGCGTCTGTGCCCCCTCTGAGGACCGAAGGAGAGAGGTTATCTAGGCCCACCACTTCGAGGTATAAGGTTCGCCTAGCAGTTTTTTACCTCCTCCTCGGTTGTGTGCAGTGTCCGGCACTTGCTGGACACTGCACTTGCACTCTGGTGCAACACTTTAATTTTGTCAGGAATCAGATCAGCCAAGGAATTGATGAACCTTGTTATCTGTGCTTTCAGAGTCTCTGCAATCTCCCCAATAACTGGATTAACCATTTCCTTTCAATGCTGTGGCCTTATTCCAGTGTAACCCCCAGCTAAGCCAGATGGGAACGACATTATTGCTTTGTAAATGTCCGAGTCTTCCACAATCAGTGGTTCCAGAGCATTCAGAGGTGTTGGAACTGTTGGTGCCATTGGTTTCCCTGGCAGGGTGCCTTCCTCTGAGTGCTTCTGCCATGTCAGCATCCCTGTATCTTCACTGGTAATAATTCTGATTGCCCCCACTGTGTTGCCCTCTTCAGTTTTCTTGCTCAATTGGACTCTGACTTTTTCACTGTCAGTGGAGTGAGTGGGGGTTCTGCCTCTCCCGTTTTTGTATTGAAGGGGAAGGTGAATGAGGTTATCAGCTCTAGGAAAGTCTCTTAAGGATGTCACTTGGTTACTGCTGACTCATGGCTCAAATTAAATTGCATTCACTTGTAAGACGAAGAATGAGGGGAGACATGATCAAACTGTATAAGTGAAAGATGGATATTAACAAAGGGTATATAAATGAGGTTTTGAACATGAGTGGATAAATTAGTGGATAAATTACACATGTGCAACACTTGGGTATCTTTAGTGAGAAAACGTTTCGCCACACAGTGGCTTCTTCATTCTTTGTCATGTACACGTAAGATGACAGGTCCGTGTATATCACTGAACGTTTTATGTTGACGTTCATCCATATCCTTAAATGTTGCATGTAGACGTATGTACATGGCTGAAGACGTCGCATGTTGTGGCAAGGCTAAGCGGGTATATTATGTTACAGTACAAACAGTTTAACTTGTGTAAACGTAATTAAAGAAGCTAGTCATAACCACAATTATATTGTGCTCAGCGAGTAATGTTTGTGGCCTTGGGCAGTGTTACTGTTGCTGCTGCCAATCTCTGACACACTCAAGTGTTACAATAAACAACAATATTAGGAAGGTGCACTGCATCAGACCTACTGGCCCAAGCTAGTCACACCCACACCCGCTCCTGTATTCGTCTCAAATATTTTTTTTATAACTACACAAGGTTTTAGCTTCAATGACGTTTCACGGGAGTTCCACTCATCCACAACTCTATTACCAAACCAGTGCTTTTCTGCATCCTCCTAAATCTTTCTCCAAACGAGCCTGGCCCATGGCCGGGCTCCGAGAATAGTAAGACTCTAAACTCATCAAAGGTAACTTGAAATCATTGCTGCGAGTCCAGTCACTCACATGTAACCATCCTATCTATGTTATTCAGTGGAAGCTGACTATATTACAATGTAGGGTGATAGAGATTAGGTTATTCTAACGTAGCTTTGAATAATTTAGTTTGAGTTTAAGTCATGCAGAAATGTAAATCTGGAGAATGAGATTGTTGTGTTTAGGAGAGAGAAGCAGGTTGTATGGATGTTCATAAATGGCAGCCCAGACCAGAACATTAACAGCCTAGTTGACCTAGTGATTAAGGAGGGAAGGAATGGGCCTTGGGCCTGGCCAGTAAAATAGGACTCTGGAAACCAGTGACAGGTAAATTACACGTAAAGAAATAAGCCAGTGCATATAAACCTGGGAGCCACAATTTTGCATTCACAAGTATGTTACCGTATGTACGCACGCATATGTCTAATGTCTACCTTGCTAATGGTAGCTCTTCATGTCTAATGTCTACCTTGCTAATGGTAGCTCTTCATGTCTAATGTCTACCTTGCTAATGGTAGCTCTTCATGTCTAATGTCTACCTTGCTAATGGTAGCTCTTCATGTCTAATGTCTACCTTGCTAATGGTAGCTCTTCATGTCTAATGTCTACCTTGCTAATGATAGCTCTTCATGTCTAATGTCTACCTTGCTAATGGTAGCTCTTCATGTAAGAAATCACATTAAACGCGTGATTGCAAATATATAAAAATGCAACAGTGAAAACAGGGAAAAACACAAGAGCGCTTTAATGTGTTTACATATGATGGCCGCGGCTGCCGTGCTTCACGGCTTGATAAGTAGGACACGTGTGCAACAGTTAGGTATCTTTATTCAGAAACGTTTCGCCTGTACAGTAGGCTTCTTCAGGAGGCAGCAGAAACAGTAGAGATATAAATTCGATGTAATCAGTTCATTATACTTGAAGACGTAGTTTTGAGGTGGTCAGTCCCTCAGCCTGGAGAAGAGTTTTGCTTCGTAGTCTGGAACGTTGTCAGTCCCTCCTGGCTGAGGGACTGACAACCTCAAAATCACGTCTTCAAAGATTATGGACTGATTATATCGAATTTACATCTCTGCTTTGTAGGCGAAACGTTTCAGAATAACGATACCTCACTGTTATACATGTGTGTGAGTCAGGTTGTTGGCGCTGGGAGCTCTGCCCCACGTAGACACCACAGTTAGACAGATCAGGAAGTTGAATTAGACACATGTGCAACTCTTGGGTATCTTTATTGAGGAAATGTTTCGCCACACAGTCGCTTCATCAGTCCATACAAAGGAGAAACTTGAAGAACAGGAGGAGAATGAGGTAATCAGTCCCTCAACCTTGAGTCGATGTGGTCAGTCCATCAATCTTGAATATAATACGGCATATGAGCGGAGAAGCAGCTTATATACCGTAGACAGGAGAGGTGCAGCAGTCGTAGGTGATGTCACATTTGTCCAATGTGGAAGTAGGTCGTGCCCAAGGGTTAGGCAAGTGAAGAATTCCCAAGTATTAAGATCCCAAGAAGTTGCAGTGTTTGACAGGATTGTAGATGAATGGTTCAGAGAACCGACATGGTTCAGAGAACCATGTCGGTTCTCTAAACCATTGATCTACAGATCAGGAAGTGTTGGGTGCAACCTAACAAGTCATCTCGGAGACAAGAGTCTGTAAACTCCGTGAAGTCCAAGGACAAATATAGACGGTCACACAACAGTGTCAACATCCGTAGTTCATGTTACTGCAGACTTTAAACACCACTTGTAAGTAATACTTTTTGTAAGATGAAACGACAGAGTTTCCCATAAGTCAGGAAAAAATAAGGAGAAAATAAAAATTAGGAAGTGTAAACTAGTTCGTGCAACAAGTGTCTCATCAACCAGGTTATGGTGGTTCTGTAAGGCTGTGGGGCGTTACTAGCAACAGGCAGGTTGGTCAGGCAGTCAGAAAAGGAAGTGTAGCTTGGGGAGATGCTTCAGTACAACTCTGGGGAAGTTGGTCACAGGTATGTCTGTATATTTTTAGTGAAGGTTTAGCAATGATAAGCAACATTTTACTTTTTGATTATTCCATAATGTATTTTATTACCTCCTAACTTTTTATTGTTTAATTTATTAATAATATTTAGCGTCAGTTTCTGGGCTGAAACAATTCATAACTGAGAAAAATAAAGTAAAAGAAATTAAAGATGGTTTTGTTTTAATCTCGTGTACAAAATCTACACAAAAAAATCACATTTAGTATTTTTTAGAGAGAAACAAAGAAACTGGTGAAGTATTGGTTATATTACGACTTGGTTAATCAGACTAAAGATGGAGAACCCAAATGAATTTTGTGAACTAATGAGATTAACACTGGCAACATCTGCGCTATTTCTGACTTAACCATTCAACAGTGTGTCTCCAAGCTTGATGGACTGATTATATCATCTCCAGTGTACTACTACACCTGCTGCCTCTCTATTTGACTGAAGAAGCCCACTTCCCTATTTTATACCATTATCGACATTGTATAATACTCAAAGGCGGCAACAAACTAATTGTAAAACCCACTTTACCAATACAAATAACGTTGTACGTTATCAAACGAAGAATTTTAAGTAGCAAGATAGGTAAACATACTAATTTTAAGTAGCAAGATAGGTGAACATACTAATTTTAAGTAGCAAGATAGGTAAACATACTAATTTTAAGTAGCAAGATAGGTAAACATACTAATTTTAAGTAGCAAGATAGGTAAACATACTAATTTTAAGTAGCAAGATAGGTGAACATACTAATTTTAAGTAGCAAGATAGGTAAACATACCAATTTTAAGTAGCAAGATAGGTAAACATACTAATTTTAAGTAGCAAGATAGGTAAACATACTAATTTTAAGTAGCAAGATAGGTGAACATACTAATTTTAAGTAGCAAGATAGGTGAACATACTAATTTTAAGTAGCAAGATAGGTAAACATACTAATTTTAAGTAGCAAGATAGGTAAACATACTAATTTTAAGTAGCAAGATAGGTAAACATACTAATTTTAAGTAGCAAGATAGGTAAACATACTAATTTTAAGTAGCAAGATAGGTAAACATACTAATTTTAAGTAGCAAGATAGGTAAACATACTAATTTTAAGTAGCAAGATAGGTAAACATACTAATTTTAAGTAGCAAGATAGGTAAACATACTAATTTTAAGTAGCAAGATAGGTAAACATACTAATTTTAAGTAGCAAGATAGGTAAACATACTAATTTTAAGTAGCAAGATAGGTAAACATATTAATTTTAAGTAGCAAGATAGGTAAACATACTAATTTTAAGTAGCAAGATAGGTAAACATACTAATTTTAAGTAGCAAAATAGGTAAACATACTAATTTTAAGTAGCAAGATAGGCAAACATACCAATTTTAAGTAGCAAGATAGGCAAACATACCAATTTTAAGTAGCAAGATAGGTAAACATACCAATTTTAAGTAGCAAGATAGGTAAACATACTAATTTTAAGTAGCAAGATAGGTAAACATACTAATTTTAAGTAGCAAGATAGGTAAACATACTAATTTTAAGTAGCAAGATAGGTAAAAATACCAATTTTAAGTAGCAAGATAGGTAAACATACTAATTTTAAGTAGCAAGATAGGTAAAAATACCAATTTTAAGTAGCAAGATAGGTAAACATACTAATTTTAAGTAGCAAGATAGGTAAACATACTAATTTTAAGTAGCAAGATAGGTAAACATACCAATTTTAAGTAGCAAGATAGGTAAACATACCAATTTTAAGTAGCAAGATAGGTAAACATACCAATTTTAAGTAGCAAGATAGGTAAACATACTAATTTTAAGTAGCAAGATAGGTAAAAATACCAATTCACAAGAGTTGCACAACCCAGGAGAGACAGGTTTACAGCAGGACAGTTAGATGGATAATAATTGTTCGACCATTACGACATGCTCTTGGATCACCTCAAAATATTAGAGAAAAAGTGTGCAAGAGTAACTAAAAATGGGCAGAGGTATTTTAACATAGGTTCTGAAGCACAGTACTCTCCCCAGTTTCTCTGAAGCACGGTACTCTCCCCAGTTTCTCTGAAGCTAGGTTCTGAAGCACGGTACTCTCCCCAGTTTCTCTGAAGCTAGGTTCTGAAGCACAGTACTCTCCCCAGTTTCTCTGAAGCTAGGTTCTGAAGCACGGTACTCTCCCCAGTTTCTCTGAAGCTAGGTTCTGAAGCACAGTACTCTCCCCAGTTTCTCTGAACCTAGGTTCTGAAGCACAGTACTCTCCCCAGTTTCTCTGAAGCTAGGTTCTGAAGCACAGTACTCTCCCCAGTTTCTCTGAAGCTAGGTTCTGAAGCACAGTACTCTCCCCAGTTTCTCTAAAGCTAGGTTCTGAAGCACGGTACTCTCCCCAGTTTCTCTGAAGCTAGGTTCTGAAGCACGGTACTCTCCCCAGTTTCTCTGAAGCTAGGTTCTGAAGCACGGTACTCTCCCCAGTTTCTCTGAAGCTAGGTTCTGAAGCACGGTACTCTCCCCAGTTTCTCTGAAGCACAGTACTCTCCCCAGTTTCTCTGAAGCTAGGTTCTGAAGCACAGTACTCTCCCCAGTTTCTCTGAAGCTAGGTTCTGAAGCACAGTACTCTCCCCAGTTTCTCTGAAGCTAGGTTCTGAAGCACGGTACTCTCCCCAGTTTCTCTGAAGCTAGGTTCTGAAGCACAGTACTCTCCCCAGTTTTTCTGAAGCACAGTACTCTCCCCAGTTTCTCTGAAGCACAGTACTCTCCCCAGTTTTTCTGAAGCTGGGTTCTGAAGCACGGTTCTCTCCCAATTTTCTCTGAAGCTAGGTTCTGAAGCATGGTACTCCCCAGTTTCTCTGAAGCTAGGTTCTGAAGCACGGTACTCTGCCCAGTTTCTCTGAAGCTAGGTTCTGAAGCACAGTACTCTCCCCAGTTTTTCTGAAGCACGGTACTCTGCCCAGTTTCTCTGAAGCTAGGTTCTGAAGCACAGTACTCTCCCCAGTTTCTCTGAAGCTAGGTTCTGAAGCACAGTACTCTCCCCAGTTTCTCGGAAGCTAGGTTCTGAAGCACAATACTCTCCCCAGTTTTTCTGAAGCACGGTTCTCTCCCAATTTTCTCTGAAGCTAGGTTCTGAAGCATGGTACTCCCCAGTTTCTCTGAAGCTAGGTTCTGAAGCACGGTACTCTGCCCAGTTTCTCTGAAGCTAGGTTCTGAAGCACAGTACTCTCCCCAGTTTCTCTGAAGCTAGGTTCTGAAGCAAGGTATTCTATCCAGTTTCTCTGATGCCAGGTTCTGAAGCACAATACTCAACCCCATTTTCTCTGAAGCTAGGTTCTGAAGCACGGTTCTCTCCCCAGTTTCTCTGAAGCACAGTACTCTCCCCAGTTTCTCTGAAGCACGGTACTCTCCCCAGTTTCTCTGAAGCACAGTACACTCCCCAGTTTCTCTGAAGCACAGTACACTCCCCAGTTTCTCTGAGACTAGGTTCTGAAGCACGGTTCTCTCCCCAGTTTCTCTGAAGCACAGTACTCTCCCCAGTTTCTCTGAAGCTAGGTTCTGAAGCACGGTATTCTCCCCAGTTTCTCTGAAGCTAGGTTCTGAAACACAGTACTCTCCTCAGTTTCTCTGAAGCTAGGTTCTGAAGCACAGTACTCTCCCCAGTTTCTCTGAAGCTAGGTTCTGAAGCACAGTACTCTCCCCAGTTTCTCTGACGCTAGGTTCTGAAGCACGGTACTCTCCCCAATTTCTCTGAAGCTAGGTTCTGAAGCACAGTACTCTCCCCAGTTTCTCTGAAGCTAGGTTCTGAAGCACAGTACTCTCCCAGTTTCTCTGAAGCTAGGTTCTGAAGCACAGTACTCTCCCCAGTTTCTCTGAAGCTAGGTTCTGTAGCACAGTACTCTCCCCAGTTTCTCTGAAGCTAGGTTCTGAAGCACAGTACTCTCCCCAGTTTTTCTGAAGCACAGTACTCTCCCCAGTTTCTCTGAAGCTAGGTTCTGAAGCACAGTACTCTCCCCAGTTTCTCTGAAGCTAGGTTCTGAAGCACAGTACTCTATCCAGTTTCTCTGAAGCTAGGTTCTGAAGCACAGTACTCTCCCAGCTTCTCTGAAGCTAGGTTCTGAAGCACAGTACTCTCCCCAGTTTCTCTGAAGCTAGGTTCTGAAGCACAGTACTCTCCCCAGTTTCTCTGAAGCTAGGTTCTGAAGCACAGTACTCTCCCAGTTTCTCTGAAGCTAGGTTCTGAAGCACGGTACTCTCCCAGTTTCTCTGAAGCTAGGTTCTGAAGCACGGTACTCTCCCCAGTTTCTCTGAAGCTAGGTTCTGAAGCACGGTACTCTCCCCAGTTTCTCTGAAGCTAGGTTCTGAAGCACGGTACTCTCCCCAGTTTCTCTGAAGCACAGTACTCTCCCCAGTTTCTCTGAAGCACAGTACTCTCCCCAGTTTCTCTGAAGCACGGTACTCTCCCCAGTTTCTCTGAAGCTAGGTTCTGAAGCACAGTACTCTCCCCAGTTTCTCTGAAGCACAGTACTCTCCCCAGTTTCTCTGAAGCACGGTACTCTCCCCAGTTTCTCTGAAGCTAGGTTCTGAAGCACAGTACTCTCCCCAGTTTCTCTGAAGCACAGTGCTCTCCCCAGTTTCTCTGAAGCACGGTACTCTCCCCAGTTTCTCTGAAGCACGGTACTCTCCCCAGTTTCTCTGAAGCTAGGTTCTGAAGCGTGGTACTCTCCCCAGCTTCTCTGAAGCATGGTACTCTCCCCAGCTTCTCTGAAGCATGGTACTCTCCCCAGCTTCTCTGAAGCTAGGTTCTGAAGCATGGTACTCTCCCCAGTTTCTCTGTAGCTAGGTTCTGAAGCACAGTCTCCCCAGTTTCTCTGAAGCTAGGTTCTGAAGCACAGTACTCTCCCCAGTTTCTCTGAAGCTAGGTTCTGAAGCACGGTACTCTCACCAGTTTCTCTGAAGCTAGGTTCTGAAGCACGGTACTCTCCCCAGTTTCTCTGAAGCTAGGTTCTGAAGCACAGTACTCTCCCCAGTTTCTCTGAAGCTAGGTTCTGAGCTAGGCACACGGTACTCTCCCCAGTTTCTCTGAAGCTAGGTTCTGAAGCACAGTACTCTCCCCAGTTTCTCTGAAGCTAGGTTCTGAAGCACAGTACTCTCCCCAGTTTCTCTGAAGCACAGTACTCTCCCCAGTTTCTCTGAAGCTAGGTTCTGAAGCACGGTACTCTCCCCAGTTTCTCTGAAGCTAGGTTCTGAAGCACAGTACTCTCCCCAGTTTCTCTGAAGCTAGGTTCTGAAGCACAGTACTCTCCCCAGTTTCTCTGAAGCTAGGTTCTGAAGCACAGTACTCTCCCCAGTTTCTCTGAAGCTAGGTTCTGAAGCACAGTACTCTCCCCAGTTTCTCTGAAGCTAGGTTCTGAAGCACAGTACTCTCCCCAGTTTCTCTGAAGCTAGGTTCTGAAGCACAGTACTCTCCCCAGTTTCTCTGAAGCTAGGTTCTGAAGCACGGTACTCTCCCCAGTTTCTCTGAAGCTAGGTTCTGAAGCACGGTACTCTTCCCCAGTTTCTCTGAAGCTAGGTTCTGAAGCACAGTACTCTCCCCAGTTTCTCTGAAGCTAGGTTCTGAAGCACAGTACTCTCCCCAGTTTCTCTGAAGCTAGGTTCTGAAGCACAGTACTCTCCCCAGTTTCTCTGAAGCACAGTACTCTCCCCAGTTTCTCTGAAGCTAGGTTCTGAAGCACAGTACTCTCCCCAGTTTCTCTGAAGCTAGGTTCTGAAGCACGGTACTCTTCCCCAGTTTCTCTGAAGCTAGGTTCTGAAGCACAGTACTCTCCCCAGTTTTTCTGAAGCTAGGTTCTGAAGCACGGTACTCTCCCCAGTTTCTCTGAAGCTAGGTTCTGAAGCACAGTACTCTCCCCAGTTTTTCTGAAGCTAGGTTCTGAAGCACAGTACTCTCCCCAGTTTCTCTGAAGCTAGGTTCTGAAGCACAGTACTCTCCCCAGTTTTTCTGAAGCTAGGTTCTGAAGCACAGTACTCTCCCCAGTTTTTCTGAAGCTAGGTTCTGAAGCACAGTACTCTCCCCAGTTTCTTTGAAGCACAGTACTTTCCCCAGTTTCTCTGAAGCATGGTACTCTCCCCAGTTTCTCTGAAGCACAGTACTCTCCCTAGTTTCTCTGAAGCTAGGTTCTGAAGCACAGTACTCTCCCAAGTTTCTTTGAAGCACAGTACTCTCCCCAGTTTCTCTGAAGCATGGTACTCTCCCCAGTTTCTCTGAAGCTAGGTTCTGAAGCACAGTACTCTCCCCAGTTTTTCTGAAGCTAGGTTCTGAAGCACAGTACTCTCCCCAGTTTCTCTGAAGCTAGGTTCTGAAGCACAGTACTCTCCCCAGTTTCTCTGAAGCTAGGTTCTGAAGCACAGTACAGTACTCTCCCCAGTTTCTCTGAAGCTAGGTTCTGAAGCACAGTACTCTCCCCAGTTTCTCTGAAGCTAGGTTCTGAAGCACAGTACTCTCCCCAGTTTCTCTGAAGCTAGGTTCTGAAGCACAGTACTCTCCCCAGTTTCTCTGAAGCTAGGTTCTGAAGCACAGTACTCTCCCCAGTTTCTCTGAAGCTAGGTTCTGAAGCACAGTACTCTCCCCAGTTTCTCTGAAGCTAGGTTCTGAAGCACGGTACTCTCCCCAGTTTCTCTGAAGCTAGGTTCTGAAGCACAGTACTCTCCCCAGTTTCTCTGAAGCTAGGTTCTGAAGCACAGTACTCTCCCCAGTTTCTCTGAAGCTAGGTTCTGAAGCACAGTACTCTCCCCAGTTTCTCTGAAGCTAGGTTCTGAAGCACGGTACTCTCCCCAGTTTCTCTGAAGCTAGGTTCTGAAGCACAGTACTCTCCCCAGTTTCTCTCATCCACATATCCGACACAAGAATAAATCATGGCAGCGTATAATCCTTTGCGGATCTTACCTTTAACGAGATCCGAGAGTTTTTCTGCTCCCGGAGCCCGGCCATGTTCCAGGCTCGTCTGGTGAACCAAGGACAGGATTGGTATCCACTAAGGGCACAACCAATCTCAAAGTTGATACAAAGCAGGGAGAACATATTCCAGTTATACCGACATGGAATCAAATGAGGAAATAAACACTGGAACCCAGAGGTTATTTCCTCCAACCACTCTATAGAGGTGAAGATTAATGTGATGGAATCAGGACTGATAATGTCAAAATATCTTAGGTTCAAGGCTTACAACATTGTTACTGTCATATACATTAAGAAACTTGATAAGGTGAAGTGAATCCCATCTACAGGAATATTACTGCGCACACTATATTTACTCTACATGTAAATGTGTTAAGCTGTCGTATTTTTATGTCTAACTTCCTTCAGCTGCCCTCATGGAACCAGTGAAGGTAAGACGCTTTGTTGTTTTTGTTTTGTTTGCTTGGGAGGGATTGGTCACCATTGTGCACACTGAATTATTAATACAGAGACGAGAGGCAGCCATATGGTGCAGATTATATGAAAAACATATACGATGATTGTACTAAGAAGTAACTCTAACCCAGGGTAGGGAAGGTTAGCCACCCAGGATAACCCAGGGTAGGGTAGGTTAGTCACCCAGGATAACCCAGGGTAGAGAAGGTTAGTCACCCAGGATAACCCAGGGTAGGGAAGGTTAGTCACCCAGGATAACCCAGGGTAGGGTAGGTTAGTCACCAAGGATAACCCAGGGTAGGGTACGTTAGTCATCCAGGATAACCCAGGGTAGGGTAGGTTAGTCATCCAGGATAACCCAGGGTAGGGTAGGTTAGTCACCCAGGGTAGGGTAGGTCAGTCACCCAGGATAACCCAGGGTAGGGTAGGTTAGTCATCCAGGATAACCCAGGGTAGGGTAGGTTAGTCACCCAGGGTAGGGTAGGTTAGTCACCCAGGATAACCCAGGGTAGGGTAGGTTAGTCACCAAGGATAACCCAGGGTAGGGAAGGATAGTCACCCAGGATAACCCAGGGTAGGGTAGGTTAGTCATCCAGGATAACCCAGGGTAGGGTAGGTTAGTCACCAAGCATAACCCAGGGTAGGGTAGGTTAGTCACCCAGGATAACCCAGGGTAGGGTAGGTTAGTCACCCAGGATAACCCAGGGTAGGGTAGGTTAGTCATCCAGGATAACCCAGGGTAGGGTAGGTTAGTCATCCAGGATAACCCAGGGTAGGGTAGGTTAGTCATCCAGGATAACCCAGGGTAGGGTAGGTTAGTCACCCAGGATAACCCAGGGTAGGGTAGGTTAGTCATCCAGGATAACCCAGGGTAGGGTAGGTTAGTCACCCAGGATAACCCAGGGTAGGGAAGGTTAGTCACCAAGGATTACCCAGGGTAGGGTTGGTTAGTCACCCAGGATAACCCAGGGTAGGGTAGGTTAGTCATCCAGGATAACCCAGGGTAGGGTAGGTTAGTCACCCAGGGTAGGGAAGGTTAGTCACCCAGGATAACCCAGGGTAGGGAAGGTTAGTCACCCAGGATAACCCAGGGTAGGGAAGGTTAGCCACCCAGGATAACCCAGGGTAGGGAAGGTTAGTCGCCCAGGATAACCCAGGGTAGGGTAGGTTAGTCACCAAGGATAACCCAGGGTAGGGAAGGTTAGTCACCCAGAATAACCCAGGGTAGGTTAGGTTAGTCACCCAGGATAACCCAGGGTAGGGTAGGTTAGTCACCCAGGATAACCCAGGGTAGGGTAGGTTAGTCACCAAGGATAACCCAGGGTAGGGAAGGTTAGTCACCCAGAATAACCCAGGGTAGGGAAGGTTAGTCACCCAGGGTAGGGTAGCCACCAAGGATAACCCAGGGTAGGGAAGGTTAGTCACCCAGGGTAGGGTAGCCACCAAGGATAACCCAGGGTAGGAAAGGTTAGTCACCCAGGATAACCCAGGGTAGGGAAGGTTAGCCACCCAGGATAACCCAGGGTAGGGAAGGTTAGCCACCCAGGATAACCCAGGGTAGGGAAAGTTAGCCACCCAGGATAACCTAGGGTAGGGTAGGTTAGCCACTCAGGATAACCCAGGGTAGGGAAAGTTAGCCACCCAGGATAACCCAGGGTAGGGAAAGTTAGCCACCCAGGATAACCCAGGGTAGGGAAGGTTAGCCACCCAGGATAACCCAGGGTAGGGAAGGTTAACGACCCAGGATAACCCAGGGTAGGGAAAGTTAGCCACCCAGGATAACCTAGGGTAGGGTAGGTTAGCCACTCAGGATAACCCAGGGTAGGGAAGGTTAGCCACCCAGGATAACCCAGGGTAAAAAAGGTTAGCCACCCAGGATAACCCAGGGTAGGGAAAGTTAGCCACCCAGGATAACCTAGGGTAGGGTAGGTTAGCCACCCAGGATAACCCAGGGTAGGGGAGGTTAAAGACCCAGGATAACCCAAGAAAGTCACTGTGTCATCCAGGACCTTCAATCTTGTCCCCCAGGATGCCACCCACACTAGTTCACTAACATTAAAGAGCCTAGAGTTTTTAATATATAAGGAAAATTATTAACAATCCACTAGGTTTTGAGAGGGAACTTGATACTCAACTTGGTTCAGTTCCTTTCTTAGTATGGGTGGGACGTGTTTATTAAGATGCAGGCGGCTGGTACCAGCAGCCTGATAAGGTCGTCAACTGGGAGACTTGATCTGGGACAGGGTCACAGTGTGGGTCATCCCCAGAATAATTCCACGTAAATTACAGGTGGCATCTCGAAAATCATGGATTGTGATTTCATTCGTGGAGAAGGAAACCAATCCCTTCAGCATTTTCCTCCTGGAGTACATTCTCTCTCTCTCTCTCTCTCTATCTCTATCTCTATCTCTATCTCTCTCTATCTATCTATCTATCTATCTATCTATCTATCTATCTATCTATCTATCTATCTATCTATCTATCTCTCTCTCTATCTCTCTCTCTCTCTCTCTCTCTCTCTCTCTCTCTCTCTCTCTCTCTCTCTCTCTCTCTCTCTCTCTCTCTCTCTCTCTCTCTCTCTCTCTCTCTCTCTCTCTCTCTCTCTCTCTTTTTTCATTCAGTGTGGGAGCACAGTATGAGGGATTATAGATGCTGGCAGTAATGTAGGTGTTTGAATTGATTCAGGCAGTGACAGCTCTGTATACATTCCCCACATCTACAATTTCACTTGTCTAAAATGTCGCTGTTAAGTGTACAGCAATATTCTGGTTAAGGTAGTGCAAGTGTCGTGAAGATTATCATTGACTTGATGTCTCCTGTGTGGAAGGCTTTTGTTATGCAGCCTATCATTTGCCTTGTAGTTGTGTTAGTAATATTTGTGTTGCTTGAACGCAAGCTTTTCCAACCCAACTTTATCAAGGAGTTTAAGTTTAAGCTGCTCTGTAATCGTTGAAGAGTTTGTCTGTAGTCCACTGGAGATTTGATGTGTCCTCAACAAATTCTTAATTGTATTTGCATGCTATGATTAACTATTTGTTTAATGCATACGACAATGAGAGACTTGCAAAAGCAAGTCTGACGTTTATAAATGTAAACAGAAGATACAAAGAATTATTTATGAGACGTGCCAGGCAAATTCTCGAATATGTAGACAGCTGACAGAACATAACATATACCTTTGATGGACTTGGAGAGTTTTCCTAGTCCTGCAGCCTGGCTCTGGGTCAGGCTTGTCTGGTGTTTAATTAGTCTACCAAACCAGGTTATAGTTACCTGTGGCTTGTAATCCACATATCTATCATAGCCCGATTGATCTGGCACTTGGTGGAGAAAATTGTCGAATTTTTCTTGAAGACTTCTACACTTGTTGCAGCTGTGTTTGACATCTGGTAAGATATACAATGTCTGGGACCACGGATGTTACTACAATGTTCTCTTGTGAACACAGCGCTCCTGCCCTTCACTGGGTTTATTCTCCCTTGTCACTCCAGTATGTTACGGCAATGTGCAGATTTGGGACCAGGCCTTCAAGCACCTTCCACGTATACATCATCACGTGTGCGTCTCCTCCGTTCCACTGAGTGTATATTAAGGACTTAGAGGCGGTTCCAGCAATTTAAATGCTTTGTTGGCTCTGTGCTAGCTGTAAAGATATTTAAATCCGTTCCCGCTTTGATATATCTCCTGCCCTGAACTGAGTTATCAGCACTAGACAATACTTTAAACAAGAGAGCACAAGCGATTTGCATAGTGTCACCGTTAGCCTCATATATCGCTTTAAAATTTCTTATTATCTACCCAGTCATTTTCCTTGGTATTGTGACATTTGCCTCAGGATAATCTTTGAACAACAGGTCAACTGACATTGTTAGTTTTCCGCTCTGGTTTGTCTCCAATCTGCTACCTTAAATAAGAAATTTTGAAGAGCCTACCACAAGCGGTTATAAGAAATCTAGCTGGAATAAACAAATGTAATTTTCAATAGGAAACCAGACCGTATCTTTCAATACAAGTTTGATCACCTTATTTGCAACACATCTTCCTAACAACTATGTCACTTCTCATACGTTTACAACCCATTTTATCACTTTTCTGTATATCCAACATCTTCAACCAAAACAACGGCTTCTGTAATAAGAAACTTCTTGATCGTTATCCCACATCAGAACATAAGAATGGAGGAACACCGCAGGTCTGCTCATAAACTTCTCCAATCTCGTTTTTAGAGCTACCCAAGGTCCTAGGCTCTATCAATAAACTTCTCCAATCTCGTTTTTAGAGCTACCCAAGGTCCTAGGCTCTATCACCCTACTCGGACGATTGTCACATGCAGGTTCAGATCAAACTTACCCAACATTCTCCACCTGACTCCAGCCTATAAATACTCACGTACCTTTCACCCAAGTAGATTTATTTGTGACTTGATAAAGCCCACTGTGTGGGCGAAACGTTGTCAATAAAGGATCACATTATACTGCTTAGGTGTTTATTTTTCCATTTCTAGCTTAGTTTGGGTTGAGTTAGGTTAGAAAAACGAAGATAAAAGTTGATAAAAGTGTACCGCATGAACAGAAAAGTGGCTGCCACTGTGCACATCTGCAATGAGTCGTATTTCATCTGTACAAGGCACTATTAGTAGCCACCCATTTGACTTTTTTTTTTTTTACAACAGTGCCATGTCTGTGGTAAAGAGGCACGCAAGTTCCTCCATTTTCTAATAACATGTTCATTTTTCCGCTGTAATCTACCTTGTTCATAATTACTATAGCAGTTGCTTTGTCTACTTCGTAACCTGAAGTCCAGGATCTTTCTTTAATTCATGGTATAACTTAAATCTGTTGTCCTCAAAGATGTGTTAAGATATACCATGAATTAAGGAAAGATCGTAGACTTCACCTTAAGAAAGCAGACAAAGCAAATGTGATAGTAATTATGGATAAGGTAGATTATAGTTGAAAAATAACATTTTAGAAGAGAGGGGAACTAACGTGCCCCTTAAGTAAGTTCATATTCAGCTAGGTTATGCTGCCGACACTGGAATGCGTGGTGCTGACACCAAGAGACTGATTAATGAGGTCATTAACCATGTTGACCTGGTTTGGGAGTGGGTCACGGGGACTCTGACCAAAGTAATCGACTATCAATTACTGGCACACTTGTCCTCGTGCGTTGTTTTTCATAAATGACATCCGCTGACACGCGTTATTTATCATTCGCTGAAAAGTGGCTATTTGCAAATATATAATATTAATATGTGCATGAATCTGCCACCAAAATATACATTACTCAAAACACCGTCATAAAATATATACTTTTTAATATACGCTATTGGTTCCAGCCAGAAATACCTTTGATGAGTTTCGAGAGTTTTCCCTGCCCCCATCCCCCGGTGGTACACAGACCAGGCCTCCTGTGACAATAACTCCCACATTCTTCCAAAGTGTTTGTACCCTGGCGGCACGACCTGCAGCCAAACCACAACTAGAAATGAAATATTACTGGAACAAGAACGTTAAGAAAGACAGGCAGCTAGAGTTAGCTTTATAATGTAAGTTTAATTTGTGAGGTTTACTTGCTATCTTACATGTTCGTGAGAGAAAAAAAAAACAAACAACACTGAATATTAAAATGGTATGCAATACCGACAGGTTAGTAACACGCATGTACAACTGTTAGGTATCTTTATTCCGAAACGTTTCGCCTACACAGTTGGCTACTTCAGTCGGGTACAGAAGAGTGAGCAGAAGCAATAAAGACGATGTTATCAGTCCATCACCCATGAAGACGGTTTTGAGGTGGTCAGTCCCTCAACCTGGAGAAGGGTTTTGCTCCATAGTCTGGAGCACTGTTCCAGACTATGAAGATCACTGAGTCTGAAGATCCCTGTCTGACCTATGTATACGTTACTACAGCTCCACACGGGATACTGGAAGCTCCTGCAGCAGTAGTACTCTTGAGACTGAGGTCTGGTAATGTCTTTGATGGTTTTGTTGGCTATGACAGCAGTGTCCATGTTGGGTTTTCTGTTTATTTAAAATGCCCCAATAAAAATGACTTGATACACTATTCTTCCCACCAACACCCCAAGACTAGACAAGGTTCTTCCTGTAAAGTAAAAGGACACAAGTGCAACTAATGTGACATTTATTGTGGCAACGTTTCGCTCTCCAGGAGCTTTATCAAGCTCCTTGATAAAGCACTTGTGTCCTTTTACTTTACATATTGTCGGTAATTCTACCAACTTTATTACAAGGTTCTTCCTACCCACCATCACGACTTCTAATAATTTCTGGAGAAAGAACACAAATACGTCAAAGATGCCTTCACCGTCCATAGAATATTGCAAGAAGTCTCACTCCCCACATCACTCCCAGGGAAAAATGCCAACAATGTCTTTCTCACAGGATAAGATGTCTGCAGACTCCCCCATCATCCACGAAGTTAACATAGTCACTGATACTGGCAGCAATGTTCTCTATATATAAAAGTAGAACTGTTGGTTGTCATATTATTATAACCTTCCATATGTGTCACTCCAGTAAGTTATTATAGTAGTGGACAGATTAAGAACCTGGTTACCTGTGTAAGTGGTCCTGGTTACCTGTGTAAGTGGTCCTGGTTACCTTTGTAAGTGGTACGTTGGTGTTACAACTCAGAACGGAAACAATGTAAAGAACGTGGAGAGAACAAACTCCCCGGAACTACATCATAGATAACACCGGTTCTTAACAGGGGGTATCTATACCCCGTTGGGGTATATGAACCAAATACTGGAGGTATGGGACTCTATCTTTGAACAGGTTTTAGGAAGAGTTGTTAGAATAAAATATCAGCTGTTCTGTTCCTAGTTATCCATATGTAAGGAAAAACAAAGTTATTGATATCTTCTGAAATTATGCTGGTGATGTCCACAGTCTGGTGAAGGTTGTATGGGCACACAGTCTGGTGAAGGTTGTATGGGCACACAGTCTGGTGAAGGTTGTATGGGCACACAGTCTGGTGAAGGTTGTATGTCCACAGTCTGGTGAAGGGTGTATGGGCACACAGTCTGGTGAAGGGTGTATGGGCACACAGTCTGGTGAAGGGTGTATGGGGCACAGTCTGGTGAAGGGTGTATGGGCACACAGTCTGGTGAAGGGTGTATGGGCACACAGTCTGGTGAAGGGTGTATGGGCACACAGTCTGGTGAAGGTTGTATGGGCACACAGTCTGGTGAAGGGTGTATGGGCACACAGTCTGGTGAAGGATGTATGGGCACACAGTCTGGTGAAGGGTGTATGGGCACACAGTCTGGTGAAGGATGTATGGGCACACAGTCTGGTGAAGGGTGTATGGGCACACAGTCTGGTGAAGGGTGTATGGGCACACAGTCTGGTGAAGGGTGTATGGGGGCACAGTCTGGTGAAGGGTGTATGGGCACACAGTCTGATGAAGGGTGTATGGGCACACAGTCTGATGAAGGGTGTATGGGCACACAGTCTGATGAAGGGTGTATGGGCACACAGTCTGATGAAGGGTGTATGGGCACACAGTCTGGTGAAGGATGTATGGGCACACAGTCTGGTGAAGGGTGTATGGGCACACAGTCTGGTGAAGGGTGTATGGGCACACAGTCTGGTGAAGGGTGTATGGGCACACAGTCTGGTGAAGGGTGTATGGGCACACAGTCTGGTGAAGGGTGTATGGGCACACACAGTCTGGTGAAGGGTGTATGAGCACACAGTCTGGTGAAGGGTGTATGGGGGCACAGTCTGGTGAAGGGTGTATGGGCACACAGTCTGATGAAGGGTGTATGGGCACACAGTCTGATGAAGGGTGTATGGGCACACAGTCTGGTGAAGGGTGTATGGGGGCACACAGTCTGGTGAAGGGTGTATGGGCACACAGTCTGGTGAAGGGTGTATGGGCACACAGTCTGGTGAAGGGTGTATGGGCACACAGTCTGGTGAAGGGTGTATGGGCACACAGTCTGGTGAAGGGTGTATGGGCACACAGTCTGGTGAAGGGTGTATGGGCACACAGTCTGGTGAAGGGTGTATGGGCACACAGTCTGGTGAAGGATGTATGGGCACAGTCTGGTGAAGGGTGTATGGGCACACAGTCTGGTGAAGGATGTATGGGCACACAGTCTGGTGAAGGGTGTATGGGCACACAGTCTGGTGAAGGGTGTACGGGCACACAGTCTGGTGAAGGGTGTACGGGCACACAGTCTGATGAAGGGTGTATGGGCACACAGTCTGATGAAGGGTGTATGGGCACACAGTCTGATGAAGGGTGTATGGGCACACAGTCTGATGAAGGGTGTATGGGCACACAGTCTGGTGAAGGATGTATGGGCACACAGTCTGGTGAAGGGTGTATGGGCACACAGTCTGGTGAAGGGTGTATGGGCACACAGTCTGGTGAAGGGTGTATGGGCACACAGTCTGGTGAAGGGTGTATGGGCACACAGTCTGGTGAAGGGTGTATGGGCGCACACAGTCTGGTGAAGGGTGGATGAGCACACAGTCTGGTGAAGGGTGTATGGGGGCACAGTCTGGTGCAGGGTGTATGGGCACACAGTCTGTTGAAGGGTGTATGGGCACACAGTCTGATGAAGGGTGTATGGGCACACAGTCTGGTGAAGGGTGTATGGAGGCACACAGTCTGGTGAAGGGTGTATGGGCACACAGTCTGGTGAAGGGTGTATGGGCACACAGTCTGGTGAAGGGTGTATGGGCACACAGTCTGGTGAAGGGTGTATGGGCACACAGTCTGGTGAAGGGTGTATGGAAACACACAGTCTGGTGAAGGGTGTATGGACACACACAGTCTGGTGAAGGGTGTATGGGCACATAGTCTGGTGAAGGGTGTATGGGGGGGGACAGTCTGGTGAAGGGTGTATGGGCACACACAGTCTGGTGAAGGGTGTATGGGGGGACACAGTCTGGTGAAGGGTGTATGGGGGGACAGTCTGGTGAAGGGTGTATGGGGGGACACAGTCTGGTGAAGGGTGTATGGGCACACAGTCTGGTGAAGGGTGTATGGGGGGGACAGTCTGGTGAAGGGTGTATGGGTACACACTGTCTGGTGAAGTGTGTATGGGGGGACACACTCTGGTGAAGGGTGTATGGGGGGGACAGTCTGGTGAAGGGTGTATGGGCACACAGTCTGGTGAAGGGTGTATGGGCGCACACAGTCTGGTGAAGGGTGTATGGGGGGACACAGTCTAGTGAAGGGTGTATGGGCACACAGTCTGGTGAAGGGTGTGGGGGGGACAGTCTGGTGAAGGGTGTATGGGCACACAGTCTGGTGAAGGGTGTATGGGCAGTCTGATGAAGGGTGTATGGGGGGACACAGTCTGGTGAAGGGTGTATGGGCACACAGTCTGGTGTAGGGTATATGGGCACAGTGCCTGGTGAAGGGTGTATGGGCACACAGTCTGGTGAAGGGTGTATGGGTACACAGTCTGGTGTAGGGTATATGGGCACAGTGCCTGGTGAAGGGTGTATGGGCACAGTCTGATGAAGGGTGTATGCGGGGACACAGTCTGGTGAAGGGTGTATGGGTACACAGTCTGGTGTAGGGTATATGGGCACAGTGCCTGGTGAAGGGTGTATGGGCACACAGTCTGGTGAAGGGCGTATGGGGGCACAGTCTGGTGAAGGGTCTATGGGCACAGTGCCTGGTGAAGGGTGTATGGGCACACAGTCTGGTGAAGGGTATATGGGCACACACAGTCTGGTGAAGGGTGTATGGGCACACACAGTCTGGTGAAGGGTGTATGGGCACGCAGTCTGGTGAAGGGTGTATGGGCACAGAGTATGGTGAAGGGTGTATGGGCACACAGTCTGGTGAAGGGTGTATGGGCACACAGTCTGGTGAAGGGTGTATGGGCACACAGTCTGGTGAAGGGTGTATGGGGGCACAGTCTGGTGAAGGGTGTATGGGCACACAGTCTGGTGAAGGGTGTATGGGCACACAGTCTGGTGAAGGGTGTATGGGCACACAGTCTGGTGAAGGGTGTATGGGCACACAGTCTGGTGTAGGGTATATGGGCAAAGTCAGGTGAAGGGCGTATGGGCACACACAGTCTGGTGAAGGGTGTATGGGCACACACAGTCTGGTGAAGGGTGTATGGGCACAGTCTGGTGAAGGGTGTATGGACACACACAGTCTGGTGAAGGGTGTATGGGCACACACAGTCTGGTGAAGGGTGTATGGGCACAGAGTCTGGTGAAGGGTGTATGAGCACACAGTCTTGTTTAGGGTATATGGGCACAGAGTCTGGTGAAGGGTGTATAGGCACACAGTCTGGTGAAGGGTGTATGGGCACCTCCCCCGCACCTCCCCAGCACCTTCCCCGCACCTCCCCCGCACCTCCCCAGCACCTCCCCCGCACCTCCCCAGCACCTCCTCCGTACCTCCCCCGTACCTCCCCCGCACCTCCCCTGCACCTCCCCTGCACGTACCTCCCCCGCACGTACCTCCCCCGCACGTACCTCCCCGCACCTCCCCCGCACCTCCCCAGCACCTCCCACGCACGTACTTCCCCCGCACGTACCTCCCCCTCACGTACCTCCCCCGCACCTCCCCCGTACCTCCCCGGCACCTCCCGCGCACCTCCCCAGTACCTCCCCAGGACCTTCCCCTCACCTCCCCCGCACCCCCCCAGTACCTCCCCAGTACCTCCCCGGCACCTCCCCAGTACCTCCCCCGCACCTCCCCAGCACCTCCCCCGCACCTCCCCAGCACCTCCCCCGCACCTCCCCCGCACCCCCCCAGTACCTCCCCAGTACCTCCCAAGACCTCCCCAGTACCTCCCCCGCACCTCCTCGGCACCTCCCCCGCACCTCCCCGGCACCTCCCCCGCACCTCCCCAGTACCTCCCCCGCACCTCCCCCGCACCTCCCCAGTACCTCCCTCGCACCTCCCTCGCACCCCCCCAGTACCTCCCCCGCACCTCCCCAGTACCTCCCCCGCACCTCCCCAGTACCTCCCCCGCACCTCCCCAGTACCTCCCCCGCACCTCCCCAGTACCTCCCCCGCACCTCCCCAGTATCTCCCCCGCACCTCCCCAGTACCTCCCCCGCACCTCCCCAGTACCTCCCCCGCACCCCCCAGTACCTCCCCCGCACCCCCCCAGTACCTCCCCCGCACCTCCCCAGCACCTCCCCGCACCTCCCCAGTACCTCCCCCGCACCTCCCCAGTACCTCCTCCGCACCTCCCCAGCACCTCCCCAGTACCTCCTCTGCACCTCCCCCGCACTCCCTAGTACCTCCCCAGTACCTCCCCAATACCTCCTCAGTACCTCCGAATACCTCCCCAGTACCTCCTCCGCACCTCCCCCGCACCTCCCCAGCACCTCCCCCGCACCTCCCCATCACCTCCCCCGCACCTCCCCATCACCTCCCCAGCACCTCCCCCGCACCTCCCCACTACCTCCACCGCACCTCCCCCGCACCTCCCCAGCACCTCCCCCGCACCTCCCCCGCACCTCCCCCGCACCTCCCCCGCACCTCCCCAGTACCTCCTCCGCACCTCCCCCGCACCTCCCCAGCACCTCCCCAGCACCTCCCCCGCACCTCCCCAGTACCTCCCCCGCACCACCCCAGTACCTCCACCGCACCTCCCCCGGACCTCCCCAGTACCTCCCCCGCACCTCCCCCGCACCTCCTCAGTACCTCCCCAATACCTCCCCAGTACCTCCCCAGTACCTCCTCCGCACCTCCCCAGTACCTCCTCCGCACCTCCCCAGTACCTCCCCCGGAACTCCCCAGTACCTCCTCCGCACCTCCCCCGCACCTCCCCCGCACCTCCCCCGCACCTCCCCAATTCCTCCTCAGTACCTCCCCCGCACCTCCCCAGTACCTCCTCCGCACCTCCCCAGCACCTCCCCAGTACCTCCCCAGTACCATCTCAGTACCTCCTCAGTACTTCCCCAGTACCTTTCAATACCTCCCCAGTACCTCCCAAAACCTCCCCAGTACCTCTCCAGTACCTCCCCAATACCTCCCCAGTACCTTCCAAGTACCTCCCAAGTACCTTCCAAGTACCTCTCCAATACCTCCCCAGTACCTCCCCAGTACCTTCCCCGCACCTCCCCAGTACCTCCTCCGCACCTCCCCAGTACCTCCCCCGCAACTCCCCAGTACCTCCTCCGCACCTCCCCCGCACCTCCCCAGCACCTCCCACGCACCTCCCCCCACCTCTCCCCCACCATGTTTGACAAATGTAAACTTGAGCTTCATTATATTCTTTTCCTCACACGTTCCTTTTAAAAGTTTCTCTCTCTCTTATAAAACGACCAAATGGGAACAAAGTATTCATCTCAAGCTTTAAAAAAAATTAAACTGTGCAGGAGGCAGACTAGAACCATGACTCCACTCCTCTCTCCCTCCCTCACTAGACAGTTGTGAGAGTACACTACATTACTGGTGCAGGAGGCAGACTAGAACCATGACTCCACTCCTCTCTCCCTCCCTCACTAGACAGTTGTGAGAGTACACTACATTACTGGTGCAGGAGGCAGACTAGAACCATGACTCCACTCCTCTCTCCCTCCCTCACTAGACAGTTGTAAGAGTACACTACATTACTGGTGTAGGAGGCAGACTAGGACCATGACTCCACTCCTCTCTCCCTCCCTCACTAGACAGTTGTGAGAGTACACTACATTACTGGTGTAGGAGGCAGACTAGGACCATGACTCCACTCCTCTCTCCCTCCCTCCCTCCCTCACTAGACAGTTGTAAGAGTACACTACATTACTGGTGTAGGAGGCAGACTAGGACCATGACTCCACTCCTCTCTCCCTCCCTCCCTCCCTCCCTCACTAGACAGTTGTAAGAGTACACTACATTACTGGTGCAGGAGGCAGACTAGAACCATGACTCCACTCCTCTCTCTCTCCCTCCCTCCCTCACTAGACAGTTGTAAGAGTACACTACATTACTGGTGTAGGAGGCAGACTAGAACCATGACTCCACTCCTCCCTCCCTCCCTCCCTCTCTCCCTCACTAGACAATTGTAAGAGTACACTACATTACTGGTGTAGGAGGCAGACTAGGACCATGACTCCACTCCTCTCTCCCTCCCTCCCTCACTAGACAATTGTAAGAGTACACTACATTACTGGTGCAGCACGCAGACTAGAACCATGACTCCACTCCTCTCTCCCTCCCTCCCTCACTAGACAATTGTAAGAGTACACTACGTTACTGGTGTAGGAGGCAGACTAGAACCATGACTCCACTCCTCTCTCCCTCCCTCCCTCACTAGACAGTTGTGAGAGTACACTACATTACTGGTGTAGGAGGCAGACTAGAACCATGACTCCACTCCTCTCTCCCTCCCTCCCTCACTAGACAATTGTAAGAGTACACTACATTACTGGTGCAGCACGCAGACTAGAACCATGACTCCACTCCTCTCTCCCTCCCTCCCTCACTAGACAATTGTAAGAGTACACTACGTTACTGGTGTAGGAGGCAGACTAGAACCATGACTCCACTCCTCTCTCCCTCCCTCCCTCACTAGACAGTTGTGAGAGTACACTACATTACTGGTGTAGGAGGCAGACTAGAACCATGACTCCACTCCTCTCTCCCTCCCTCCCTCACTAGACAGTTGTGAGAGTACACTACATTACTGGTGTAGGAGGCAGACTAGAACCATGACTCCACTCCTCTCTCCCTCCCTCCCTCACTAGACAATTGTAAGAGTACACTACGTTACTGGTGTAGGAGGCAGACTAGAACCATGACTCCACTCCTCCCTCCCTCCCTCACTAGACAGTTGTGAGAGTACACTACATTACTGGTGCAGGAGGCAGACTAGAATCATGACTCCACTCCTCTCTCCCTCCCTCTCTCCCTCACTTGACAATTGTAAGAGTACACTACATTACTTGTGTAGGAGGCAGACTAGAACCATGACTCCACTCCTCTCTCCCTCCCTCCCTCACTAGACAATTGTAAGAGTACACTGCGTTACTGGTGTAGGAGGCAGACTAGAACCATGACTCCACTCCTCCCTCCCTCCCTCACTAGACAGTTGTTGAGTACACTACATTACTGGTGCAGGAGGCAGACTAGAACCATAACTCCACTCCTCTCTCCCTCCTTCCCTCACTAGACAGTTGTGAGAGTACACTACATTACTGGTGCAGGAGGCAGACTATAACCATGGATTCCACTCCTCTCTCTCCCTCCCTCCCTCACTAGACAGTTGTGAGAGTACACTACATTACTGGTGCAGGAGGCAGACTAGAACCATGACTCCACTCCTCTCTCCCTCCCTCCCTCACTAGACAGTTGTGAGAGTACACTACATTACTGGTGCAGGAGGCAGACTAGAACCATGGACTCCACTCCTCTCTCCCTCCCTCCCTCACTAGACAGTTGTGAGAGTACACTACATTACTGGTGCAGGAGGCAGACTAGAACCATGGACTCCACTCCTCTCTCCCTCCCTCCCTCACTAGACAGTTGTAAGAGTACACTACATTACTGGTGCAGGAGGCAGACTAGAACCATGACTCCACTCCTCTCTCCCTCCCTCCCTCACTAGACAGTTGTGAGAGTACACTACATTACTGGTGCAGGAGGCAGACTAGAACCATGGACTCCACTCCTCTCTCCCTCCCTCACTAGACAGTTGTGAGAGTACACTACATTACTGGTGCAGGAGGCAGACTAGAACCATGACTCCACTCCTCTCTCCCTCCCTCACTAGACAATTGTGAGAGTACACTACATTACTGGTGCAGGAGGCAGACTAGAACCATGACTCCACTCCTCTCTCTCTCCCTCCCTCCCTCCCTCCCTCCCTCACTAGACAGTTGTGAGAGTACACTACATTACTGGTGCAGGAGGCAGACTAGAACCATGACTCCACTCCTCTCTCCCTCCCTCCCTCACTAGACAGTTGTGAGAGTACACTACATTACTGGTGCAGGAGGCAGACTAGAACCATGACTCCACTCCTCCCTCCCTCCCTCACTAGACAGTTGTGAGAGTACACTACATTACTGGTGCAGGAGGCAGATTAGGACCATGACTCCACTCCTCTCTCCCTCCCTCCTTCACTAGACAGTTGTGAGAGTACACTACTGGTGCAGGAGGCAGACTAGAACCATGACTCCACTCCTCCCTCCCTCCCTCACTAGACAGTTGTGAGAGTACACTACATTACTGGTGCAGGAGGCAGACTAGAACCATGACTCCACTCCTCTCTCCCTCCCTCCCTCACTAGACAGTTGTGAGAGTACACTACATTACTGGTGCAGGAGGCAGACTAGAACCATGACTCCACTCCTCTCTCCCTCCCTCCCTCACTAGACAGTTGTGAGAGTACACTACATTACTGGTGCAGGAGGCAGACTAGAACCATGGACTCCACTCCTCTCTCCCTCCCTCCCTCACTAGACAGTTGTGAGAGTACACTACATTACTGGTGCAGGAGGCAGACTAGAACCATGACTCCACTCCTCTCTCCCTCCCTCCCTCACTAGACAGTTGTGAGAGTACACTACATTACTGGTGCAGGAGGCAGACTAGAACCATGACTCCACTCCTCCCTCCCTCCCTCACTAGACAGTTGTGAGAGTACACTACATTACTGGTGCAGGAGGCAGACTAGAACCATGACTCCACTCCTCTCTCCCTCCCTCCCTCACTAGACAGTTGTGAGAGTACACTACATTACTGGTGCAGGAGGCAGACTAGAACCATGGACTCAACTCCTCTCTCCTCCCTTCCCTCACTAGACAGTTGTAAGAGTACACTACATTACTGGTGCAGGAGGCAGACTAGAACCATGACTCCACTCCTCTCTCCCTCCCTCCCTCACTAGACAGTTGTGAGAGTACACTACATTACTGGTGCAGGAGGCAGACTAGAACCATGGCTCCACTCCTCTCTCCCTCCCTCCCTCACTAGACAGTTGTGAGAGTACACTACATTACTGGTGCAGGAGGCAGACTAGAACCATGACTTCACTCCTCCCTCCCTCCCTCACTAGACAGTTGTGAGAGTACACTACATTACTGGTGCAGGAGGCAGACTAGAACCATGACTCCACTCCTCTCTCCCTCCCTCACTAGACAGTTGTGAGAGTACACTACATTACTGGTGCAGGAGGCAGACTAGAACCATGACTCCACTCCTCTCTCCCTCCCTCACTAGACAGTTGTGAGAGTACACTACATTACTGGTGCAGGAGGCAGACTAGAACCATGCAGACTCCATGGACTCCACTCCTCTCTCCCTTCCTCACTAGACAGTTGTAAGAGTACACTACATTACTGGTGCAGGAGGCAGACTAGAACCATGACTCCACTCCTCTCTCTCTCCCTCCCTCCCTCCCTCACTAGACAGTTGTGAGAGTACATTACATTACTGGTGCAGGAGGCAGACTAGAACCATGACTCCACTCCTCTCTCCCTCCCTCCCTCACTAGACAGTTGTGAGAGTACACTACATTACTGGTGCAGGAGGCAGACTAGAACCATGGCTCCACTCCTCTCTCCCTCCCTCCCTCACTAGACAGTTGTGAGAGTACACTACATTACTGGTGCAGGAGGCAGACTAGAACCATGACTCCACTCCTCTCTCCCTCCCTCACTAGACAGTTGTGAGAGTACACTACATTACTGGTGCAGGAGGCAGACTAGAACCATGACTCCACTCCTCCCTCCCTCCCTCACTACACAGTTGTGAGAGTACACTACATTACTGGTGCAGGAGGCAGATTAGGACCATGACTCCACTCCTCTCTCCCTCCCTCCTTCACTAGACAGTTGTGAGAGTACACTACTGGTGCAGGAGGCAGACTAGAACCATGACTCCACTCCTCCCTCCCTCCCTCACTAGACAGTTGTGAGAGTAAACTACATTGCTGGTGCAGGAGGCAGATTATGACCATGACTCCACTCCTCTCTCCCTCCCTCCCTCACAAGACAGTTGTGAGAGTACACTACATTACTGGTGCACTCCTCCCTCCCTCCCTCACTAGAGGCAGACTAGAACCATGACTCCACTCCTCTCTCCCTCCCTCCCTCACTAGACAGTTGTGAGAGTACACTACATTACTGGTGCAGGAGGCAGACTAGAACCATGACTCCACTCCTCTCTCCCTCCCTCCCTCACTAGACAGTTGTGAGAGTACACTACATTACTGGTGTAGGAGGCAACTAGAACCATGACTCCAATCCTCTCTCTCCCTCCCTCCCTCACTAGACAATTGTGAGAGTACACTACATTACTGGTGAAGGAGGCAGACTAGAACCATGGACTCCACTCCTCTCTCCTCCCTACCTAACTAGACAATTGTAAGAGTACACTACATTACTGGTGTAGGAGGCAGACTAGGACCATGACTCCACTCCTCTCTCCCTCCATCCCTCCCTCACTAGATTATTGTAAGAGTACACTACATTACTGGTGCAGGAGGCAGACTGGGACCATGACTCTACTCCTCTCTCCCTCCCTCACTTGACAATTGTAAGAGTACACTACATTACTGGTGCAGGAGGCAGACTAGAACTATGACTCTACTCCTCTCTCCCTCCCTCACTAGACAATTGTAAGAGTACACTACATTACTGGTGCAGGAGGCAGACTAGAACCATGACTCCACTCCCCCCCCTCAGTAGACAATTGTGAGAGTACACTACATTACTGGTGTAGGAGGCAGACTAGAACCATGGACTCCACTCCTCTCTCCTCCCTACCTCACTAGACAATTGTAAGAGTACACTACATTACTGGTGCAGGAGGCAGACTGGGACCATGACTCTACTCCTCTCTCCCTCCCTCCCTCACTTGACAATTGTAAGAGTACACTACATTACTGGTGTAGGAGGCAGACTAGGACCATGACTCCACTCCTCTCTCTCTCTCTCCCTCCCTCCCTCACTAGACAATTGTAAGGGTACACTACATTACTGGTGCAGGAGGCAGACTAGAACCATGACTCCACTCCTCTCTCCCTCCCTCCCTCCCTCCCTCACCAGACAATTGTAAGGGTACACTACATTACTGGTGCAGGAGGCAGGCTAGAACCATGACTCCACTCCCTCCCTCACTAGACAGTTGTGAGAGTACACTACATTACTGGTGCAGGAGGCAGATTAGGACCATGACTCCACTCCTCTCTCCCTCCCTCCCTCACTTGACAATTGTAAGAGTACACTACATTACTGGTGCAGGAGGCAGACTAGAACCATGACTCCACTCCTCTCTCCCTCCCTCCCTCACTTGACAATTGTAAGAGTACACTACATTACTGGTGCAGGAGGCAGATTAGGACCATGACTCCACTCCTCTCTCCCTCCCTCCTTCACTAGACAGTTGTGAGAGTACACTACTGGTGCAGGAGGCAGACTAGAACCATGACTTCACTCCTCCCTCCCTCCCTCACTAGACAGTTGTGAGAGTACACTACATTACTGGTGCAGGAGGCAGATTACGACCATGACTCCACTCCTCTCTCCCTCCCTCCCTCACTAGACAGTTGTGAGAGTACACTACATTACTGGTGCAGGAGGCAGACTAGAACCATGACTCCACTCCTCTCTCCCTCCCTCCCTCACAAGACAGTTGTGAGAGTACACTACATTACTGGTGCAGGAGGCAGACTAGAACCATGGACTCCACTCCTCTCTCCCTCCCTCCCTCACAAGACAGTTGTGAGAGTACACTACATTACTGGTGCAGGAGGCAGACTAGAACCATGACTCCACTCCTCTCTCCCTCCCTCCCTCACTAGACAGTTGTGAGAGTACACTACATTACTGGTGCAGGAGGCAGACTAGAACCATGACTTCACTCCTCCCTCCCTCCCTCACTAGACAGTTGTGAGAGTACACTACATTACTGGTGCAGGAGGCAGACTAGAACCATGACTCCACTCCTCTCTCCCTCCCTCCCTCACTAGACAGTTGTGAGAGTACACTACATTACTGGTGCAGGAGGCAGACTAGAACCATGGACTCCACTCCTCTCTCCTTTCCTCACTAGACAGTTGTAAGAGTACACTACATTACTGGTGCAGGAGGCAGACTAGAACCATGACTCCACTCCTCTCTCCCTCCATCCCTCACTAGACAGTTGAGAGTACACTACATTACTGGTGCAGGAGGCAGACTAGAACCATGACTCCACTCCTCTCTCCCTCCCTCCCTCACTAGACAGTTGTGAGAGTACACTACATTACTGGTGCAGGAGGCAGACTAGAACCATGGCTCCACTCCTCTCTCCCTCCCTCCCTCACTAGACAGTTGTGAGAGTACACTACATTACTGGTGCAGGAGGCAGACTAGAACCATGACTTCACTCCTCCCTCCCTCCCTCACTAGACAGTTGTGAGAGTACACTACATTACTGGTGCAGGAGGCAGACTAGAACCATGACTCCACTCCTCTCTCCCTCCCTCACTAGACAGTTGTGAGAGTACACTACATTACTGGTGCAGGAGGCAGACTAGAACCATGACTCCACTCCTCTCTCCCTCCCTCACTAGACAGTTGTGAGAGTACACTACATTACTGGTGCAGGAGGCAGACTAGAACCATGGACTCCACTCCTCTCTCCCTTCCTCACTAGACAGTTGTAAGAGTACACTACATTACTGGTGCAGGAGGCAGACTAGAACCATGACTCCACTCCTCTCTCTCTCCCTCCCTCCCTCCCTCACTAGACAGTTGTGAGAGTACATTACATTACTGGTGCAGGAGGCAGACTAGAACCATGACTCCACTCCTCTCTCCCTCCCTCCCTCACTAGACAGTTGTGAGAGTACACTACATTACTGGTGCAGGAGGCAGACTAGAACCATGGCTCCACTCCTCTCTCCCTCCCTCCCTCACTAGACAGTTGTGAGAGTACACTACATTACTGGTGCAGGAGGCAGACTAGAACCATGACTCCACTCCTCTCTCCCTCCCTCACTAGACAGTTGTGAGAGTACACTACATTACTGGTGCAGGAGGCAGACTAGAACCATGACTCCACTCCTCCCTCCCTCCCTCACTACACAGTTGTGAGAGTACACTACATTACTGGTGCAGGAGGCAGATTAGGACCATGACTCCACTCCTCTCTCCCTCCCTCCTTCACTAGACAGTTGTGAGAGTACACTACTGGTGCAGGAGGCAGACTAGAACCATGACTCCACTCCTCCCTCCCTCCCTCACTAGACAGTTGTGAGAGTAAACTACATTGCTGGTGCAGGAGGCAGATTATGACCATGACTCTACTCCTCTCTCCCTCCCTCCCTCACAAGACAGTTGTGAGAGTACACTACATTACTGGTGCAGAGGCAGACTAGAACCATGACTCCACTCCTCTCTCCCTCCCTCCCTCACTAGACAGTTGTGAGAGTACACTACATTACTGGTGCAGGAGGCAGACTAGAACCATGACTCCACTCCTCTCTCCCTCCCTCCCTCACTAGACAGTTGTGAGAGTACACTACATTACTGGTGTAGGAGGCAACTAGAACCATGACTCCAATCCTCTCTCTCCCTCCCTCCCTCACTAGACAATTGTGAGAGTACACTACATTACTGGTGAAGGAGGCAGACTAGAACCATGGACTCCACTCCTCTCTCCTCCCTACCTAACTAGACAATTGTAAGAGTACACTACATTACTGGTGTAGGAGGCAGACTAGGACCATGACTCCACTCCTCTCTCCCTCCATCCCTCCCTCACTAGATTATTGTAAGAGTACACTACATTACTGGTGCAGGAGGCAGACTGGGACCATGACTCTACTCCTCTCTCCCTCCCTCACTTGACAATTGTAAGAGTACACTACATTACTGGTGCAGGAGGCAGACTAGAACTATGACTCTACTCCTCTCTCCCTCCCTCACTAGACAATTGTAAGAGTACACTACATTACTGGTGCAGGAGGCAGACTAGAACCATGACTCCACTCCCCCCCCTCAGTAGACAATTGTGAGAGTACACTACATTACTGGTGTAGGAGGCAGACTAGAACCATGGACTCCACTCCTCTCTCCTCCCTACCTCACTAGACAATTGTAAGAGTACACTACATTACTGGTGCAGGAGGCAGACTGGGACCATGACTCTACTCCTCTCTCCCTCCCTCCCCCACTTGACAATTGTAAGAGTACACTACATTACTGGTGTAGGAGGCAGACTAGAACCATGACTCCACTCCTCTCTCTCTCCCTCCCTCCCTCACTAGACAATTGTAAGAGTACACTACATTACTGGTGCAGGAGGCAGACTGGGACCATGACTCCACTCCTCTCTCCCTCCCTCCCTCCCTCACTAGACAATTGTAAGGGTACACTACATTACTGGTGCAGGAGGCAGGCTAGAACCATGACTCCACTCCCTCCCTCACTAGACAGTTGTGAGAGTACACTACATTACTGGTGCAGGAGGCAGATTAGGACCATGACTCCACTCCTCTCTCCCTCCCTCCCTCACTTGACAATTGTAAGAGTACACTACATTACTGGTGCAGGAGGCAGACTAGAACCATGACTCCACTCCTCTCTCCCTCCCTCCCTCACTAGACAATTGTAAGAGTACACTACATTACTGGTGCAGGAGGCAGACTAGAACCATGACTCCACTCCTCTCTCCCTCCCTCCCTCACTAGACAGTTGTGAGAGTACACTACATTACTGGTGCAGGAGGCAGACTAGAACCATGGACTCCACTCCTCCCTCACTTGACAATTGTGAGAGTACACTACATTTCTGGTGCCTGAGGCAGACTAGAACCATGGACTCCACTCCCTCCCTCCCTCACTAGACAGTTGTGAGAGTACACTACATTACTGGTGCAGGAGGCAGACTAGAACCATGGACTCCACTCCTCCCTCACTTGAGAATTGTGAGAGTACACTACATTTCTGGTGCCTGAGGCAGACTAGAACCATGGACTCCATTCCCTCCCTCCCTCCCTCACTAGACAGTTGTGAGAGTACACTACATTACTGGTGCAGGAGGCAGACTAGAACCATGACTCCACTCCTCTCTCCCTCCCTCCCTCACTAGACAGTTGTGAGAGTACACTACATTACTGGTGCAGGAGGCAGACTAGAACCATGACTCCACTCCTCCCTCCCTCCCTCACTAGACAGTTGTGAGAGTACACTACATTACTGGTGCAGGAGGCAGACTAGAACCATGACTCCACTCCTCACTCCCTCCCTCCCTCACAAGACAGTTGTGAGAGTACGCTACATTACTGGTGCAGGAGGCAGACTAGAACCATGACTCCACTCCTCTCTCCCTCCCTCCCTCACTAGACAGTTGTGAGAGTACACTACATTACTGGTGCAGGAGGCAGACTAGAACCATGACTCCACTCCTCTCTCCCTCCCTCCCTCACTAGACAGTTGTGAGAGTACACTACATTACTGGTGCAGGAGGCAGACTAGAACCATGACTCCACTCCTCTCTCCCTCCCTCCCTCCCTCACTAGACAGTTGTGAGAGTACACTACATTACTGGTGCAGGAGGCAGACTAGAACCATGACTCCACTCCTCTCTCCCTCCCTCCCTCACTAGACAGTTGTGAGAGTACACTACATTACTGGTGCAGGAGGCAGACTAGAACCATGACTCCACTCCTCTCTCCCTCCCTCCCTCACTAGACAGTTGTAAGAGTACACTACATTACTGGTGCAGGAGGCAGACTAGAACCATGACTCCACTCCTCTCTCTCCCTCCCTCCCTCACTAGACAGTTGTGAGAGTACACTACATTACTGGTGCAGGAGGCAGACTAGAACCATGACTCCACTCCTCTCTCCCTCCCTCCCTCACTAGACAGTTGTGAGAGTACACTACATTACTGGTGCAGGAGGCAGACTAGAACCATGACTCCACTCCTCCCTCCCTCCCTCCCTCACTAGACAGTTGTAAGAGTACACTACATTACTGGTGCAGGAGGCAGACTAGAACCATGGACTCCACTCCTCTCTCCCTCCCTCACTAGACAGTTGTGAGAGTACACTACATTACTGGTGCAGGAGGCAGACTAGAACCATGACTCCACTCCTCTCTCCCTCCCTCCCTCACTAGACAGTTGTGAGAGTACACTACATTACTGGTGCAGGAGGCAGACTAGAACCATGACTCCACTCCTCTCTCCCTCCCTCCCTCACTAGACAGTTGTGAGAGTACACTACATTACTGGTGCAGGAGGCAGACTAGAACCATGACTCCACTCCTCTCTCTCTCTCTCCCTCCCTCACTAGACAGTTGTGAGAGTACACTACATTACTGGTGCAGGAGGCAGACTAGAACCATGACTCCACTCCTCTCTCCCTCCCTCCCTCACTAGACAGTTGTGAGAGTACACTACATTACTGGTGCAGGAGGCAGACTAGAACCATGACTCCACTCCTCTCTCCCTCCCTCCCTCACTAGACAGTTGTGAGAGTACACTACATTACTGGTGCAGGAGGCAGACTAGAACCATGACTCCACTCCTCTCTCTCCCTCCCTCCCTCACTAGACAGTTGTGAGAGTACACTACATTACTGGTGCAGGAGGCAGACTAGAACCATGACTCCACTCCTCCCTCCCTCCCTCCCTCACTAGACAGTTGTGAGAGTACACTACATTACTGGTGCAGGAGGCAGACTAGAACCATGACTCCACTCCTCTCTCCCTCCCTCCCTCACTAGACAGTTGTGAGAGTACACTACATTACTGGTGCAGGAGGCAGACTAGAACCATGACTCCACTCCTCTCTCTCTCCCTCCCTCACTAGACAGTTGTGAGAGTACACTACATTACTGGTGCAGGAGGCAGACTAGAACCATGGACTCCACTCCTCTCTCTCCCTCCCTCCCTCACTAGACAATTGTAAGAGTACACTACATTACTGGTGCAGGAGGCAGACTAGAACCATGACTCCACTCCTCCCTCCCTCCCTCACTAGACAGTTGTGAGAGTACACTACATTACTGGTGCAGGAGGCAGACTAGAACCATGGACTCCACTCCTCCCTCCCTCCCTCCCTCACTAGACAATTGTGAGAGTACACTACATTACTGGTGCAGGAGGCAGACTAGAACCATGGACTCCACTCCCTCCCTCACTAGACAATTGTGAGAGTACACTACATTACTGGTGCAGGAGGCAGACTAGAACCATGACTCCACTCCTCTCTCCCTCCCTCCCTCACTAGACAGTTGTGAGAGTACACTACATTACTGGTGCAGGAGGCAGACTAGAACCATGACTCCACTCCTCTCTCCCTCCCTCCCTCACTAGACAATTGTGAGAGTACACTACATTACTGGTGCAGGAGGCAGACTAGAACCATGGACTCCACTCCTCTCTCCTCCCTACCTAACTAGACAATTGTAAGAGTACACTACATTACTGGTGTAGGAGGCAGACTAGGACCATGACTCCACTCCTCTCTCCCTCCATCCCTCCCTCACTTGACAATTGTAAGAGTACACTACATTACTGGTGCAGGAGCCAGACTAGGACCATGACTCCACTCCTCTCTCCCTCCATCCCTCCCTCACTTGACAATTGTAAGAGTACACTACATTACTGGTGTAGGAGACAGACTAGAACCATGACTCCACTCCTCTCTTCCTCCTTCCCTCACTAGACAGTTGTGAGAGTACACTACATTACTGGTGCAGGAGGCAGACTAGAACCATGACTCCACTCCTCTCTCCCTCCCTCACTTGACAATTGTAAGAGTACACTACATTACTGGTGCAGGAGGCAGACTAGAACCATGACTCCACTCCTCTCTCCCTCCCTCACTAGACAATTGTGAGAGTACACTACATTACTGGTGCAGGAGGCAGACTAGGACCATGACTCCACTCCTCTCTCCCTCCTTCCCTCACTTGACAATTGTAAGTGTACACTACATTACTGGTGCAGGAGGCAGACTAGAACCATGGACTCCACTCCCTCCCTCCCTCACGAGACAATTGTGAGAGTACACTACATTACTGGTGCAGGAGGCAGACTAGAACCATGGACTCCATTCCCTCCCTCCCTCCCTCACTAGACAATTGTGAGAGTACACAACATTACTGGTGCAGGAGGCAGACTAGAACCATGACTACACTCACTCCCTCCCTCCCTCACTAGACAATTGTGAGAGTACACTACATTACTGGTGCAGGAGGCAGACTAGAACCATAGACTCCTCTCCCTCCCTCCCTCCCTCCCTCAGGAGGCAGACTAGAACCCTCCCTCCCTCCCTCCCTCCCTCCCTCACTAGACAATTGTGAGAGTACACTACATTACTGCTGCGGGAGGCAGACTAGAACCATGGACTCCATTCTCTCGCTCCCTCAATAGACAATTGTGAGAGTACACTACATTACTGGTGCAGGAGGCAGACTATAACCATGGACTCCACTCCCTCCCTCCCTCTCTAGGCAGTTGTGAGAGTACACTACATTACTGCTGCGGGAGGCAGACTAGAACCATGACTCCACTCACTCCCTCCCTCAATAGACAATTGTGAGAGTACACTACATTACTGGTGCAGGAGGCAGACTATAACCATGGACTCCACTCCCTCCCTCCCTCACTAGACAATTGCGAGTACACTACATTATTGATGCAGGAGGTAGACTTGGACCAGGGACTCCACTCCTTCCTCACTAGACAATTGTGAGGGTACACTATATTACTGGTGCAGGAGGCAGATTAGGAACGTGGACTCCACTCCTCCCTCTCTCATTCACTAGACAATTCTAAGAGCACACTACATCTTCTATGTAATAGCTATGATTCCCAGTTTTGAGCTCCCGTTCTTAATTTTATTAGTTGACCTGACTGTCCGCTGTATTCATTTGGATACTGATGAAAGGCTGTAGGCTCCACTCAATCTACTGTATCCTCTAGCAGCTAGTTTTTTTCCCCTTCATTATCCTAACAGTGAGTAAGACTAGGTTATTCCTGGGGCTCCCTTCAGCAATATTTTCCAAGTGTATCGTTTTACAACGGAACCTAAGATACAACTTTACCCTTGATATACCTGTGATGAGTTTCGAGACTTAATCCTAATCTCGGAGCCCAGCCCTGGGCCAGGCTTGTCTAGTCATCCAGGCTGTTACTGCTGCTTCATATATCCATCACAGCATGGGTGATCGGGCACTTACCTGGAGTATACCTTAAGAGGGTTTCAGAGGTCAACGTCCCCGCGGCCCGGTCTGTAACCAGGCCTTGCGGTGGATCAGGGTCTGATCAACCGGGCTGTTACTCCTGGCTGCACACAAACTGACATACGAACCACAGTCCGACTGATCAGGTATATGTTCAGTTTTCCCATGAAAACTTCTACACCTGTCCCAGCAGTGTTTCTTGTGTCTTCTGGTAAGATGTTGAATAGTCTGGTGCCACAGATGTTCATACAAAGTTAACTTATTGTGTCCATTGCACCTCTGCTTTTCACTGGATTTTACACTTCCATATTTCTCACTGCAGTATGTTATGGCAGTGTGTAGATTTGGTCCTGAAGTATTTTCTACGTTTATGTTATCATGCATCTCCCCTCCACCCCACTGAGTACATATTAAGGGCTTTGAGGAGTTCCAAGCAACTTGAATGCTTTATTGGTTCTGAGAGTCCATAAAAAATGACTATCTGTTCCAGTTCTGGCATCTTCCCTGCCGTGAACGGGACCGTCAACACTGAGCATTACTCTAAACCAGAGAGCACAAGCTATTTCAATATTGTCACCACTGGCACTATTTCCCCTATATTAAAAGTTGTAATTACGAACCCGATCATTTTCCTAGCTGTCATGACATTTGCCTTATTGTGTTCTTTGCAGGAAAAGTCAGCTGACATTATGACTTCGAGGTGTTTCATGTGTTCCTTTCGTTCTAAATAATGATCCTCTTGGATTCTGAGTCTTCAGTCTTTCTGTATCGATGCAGTTGGAGACCTATAACCACTGAGAGTCATGTTCTCCACTGAAAAGCTCTTTTTAAATCTTCCTACAAGTTTCCTGTCTTCTACTGAGGAGATTTTCGTTCATATTTTAGTATCATCTGTAGAGATACAAAATTCAGGCGAGTTATTTAACTTGTATGATCAGATCAGACTGGTTCCGAACCCTCGACTGGTCCGAACCCTTGACTGGTCCGAACCCTTGACTGGTCCGAACCCTTGACTGGTTTCAAACGGATTCGTTGGACAATAAAGCAGACTGTAAACGGATGGGGTTGTAGGCGCCCTTATCAAGCACAAACAATAAATATAAATCAGGAATGTACACGGTAAGCTGTCCAATATACAAGTACAGTTAGAAATAGAAATACAAATAGCTAGAGCTTCATTTAAGGAGGTTATTAATAGAGTATTCAAGAGGTTGCTAGTAGAATTACAGTAAATCAACCATTCAAATCATTATGAAGCTCTGTGTAGTCTGCAGTCAAACAAACAAACGGGCTTCCACATGGATAAATTGTCATTTTTATGGAAATTCGTGTCACGCCCCTTATGCAGATATCCAAGAACTAGCTACAAGCAGTATTAAAACAGGGAAGCGTTTTTGGGTATGCCCAATTGAGATAAATCTGTGGACTAAAATCACAAGGGTATTAAAAGAGGATAACATCAAAGCTGCTTTCATAGAAAACCTGGAAGCTTTCTACAACAGATGGGAACATAAAAAGTCTGGGCTGAATGGTACTGCCCTTGATACTGGCCATGTAGTCAGAAACTGTAAGGCTGGAGGTGATGTCCTGGTAGTCAGTAAATGTGGGGCTGATAGCGCTGTCCTGGGAGACAGTAATGGTGAAGCTGGAGGTGCTGTCCTGGGAGACTGTAATGGTGAAGCTGGAGATTGTGTCCAGGTAGTTGGGAATTATGCACAGGAAGGAATACATATAAATGACCTCATAGGGGACAGGAGCCGTAGTGGGGAAACAAGTGTAGTCAAAGATAAGATAAAACCAATATTGCAAACTAGAAATACCACAGGAAATAGCAAACAAGAGGACTCCACTAGCAATAGTGAGGATATATTACCAAAAACAACTGGTGGGAGCTCCATTGTTGGTGCTAGGGAGGATAGGAATAAGACAGGGAAACATGCACCAACAGGGAATACAGTCACAGAAACCCAAGGCAAACGGAAACCAAGCCTGTGCACATACTATGCACTTGGAATCTGCAGACATGGGAAATCTGGAAAAACAGACGGGACGTGCAACTATGACCACCCTAAAAAATGCCATGCCCATATGACAACAGGAAAATGCAAACTCCCTTCCTGTAAGCTTTTTCACCCTGAAATGTGTACCTCTTCAGCACAGGAAAGACTGTGCTATAACTTAAATTGTCAGGCACACCATCTAAAGGGGACAAAAAGATACAAAACATCCAGGCCATGGGAAAACCTGGGTAGCCACAGCCACTCAAGAGGGAGAGGTTTTTTAGTGCCAGGAAGGAAAAAAAATTGGCAGGAAATGGCAGAAATCGTACACCAAATCCAGTCATTCCTGGAGTGGAACCACAGTCGATGGCCTCCACGCCAAACCAACAGATACAGATACTAATGCCGGAAAAAAAAATCCCCCCCCCAGTACCAACAATACCACCAGTCCGATGACATTCTTCTTTGCAAATATACAGGGTCTAAAGCCAGCAACAAACAAAATACCTTTCATCTGTGGACTGCTTGCAGAGGCAAAGGCAATGTTCGCGGCTTTAACTGAGACCCACATAAAGGATCACTTGGACAACGAAATATGGATCCCAGGTTACAACCTATACAGATGTGACAGAGTGAACAGGCAAAAGGGTGGGGGGGGAGGGTTGGCCTGTACATTGCAGAGTCACTTGTTTGCACAGAACAGCTTAATGCCTCAAATGATGTAGTGGAAGTTTTAGCAGTAAAGGTCGAGAACAAAACCTAGTCATTGTGGTAGTCTACAAGCCTCCGGATGCAACATCCCAGCAATTCCAGGAACAGCTGTTAAAAATTGACCACTGTCTGGAAAATCTTCCAGCTCCTGCACCCAACATCTTGCTCCTGGGGGATTTCAACTTAAGGCACCTAAAATGGAGGAATATAGCAAATAATATTGTTGCAGTAATAACACCAGGAGGCAGCTCTGATGAAAACTCACACTCACACGAGCTTTTAAATCTCTGCACAAAATTCAATTTAAACCAGCAAATAATAGAGCCTACTAGACTGGAGAATACACTAGACCTCATCTTCACTAACAATGATGATCTGATAAGAAATGTCACCATATCAAAAACAATATACTCAGATCACAACATAATTGAGGTTCAGACATGTATGCGTGGAGCCCCAGACCGACATAATGAGATTAGTCACGAGGGAGCATTCACCAAATTCAACTTCAATAACAAAAACATAAAGTGGGACCAAGTAAACCAAGTCCTAACCGATATAAGCTGGAAAGATATACTAAGCAACACAGACCCCAACTTATGCCTAGAACAGATTAACTTTGTGGCACTCGATGTATGCACAAGGCTTATTCCTCTAAGAAAAAGGAGGAGTAGATGTAAAATAGAAAGAGACAGGCGCTCCCTTTACAGGCGACGGAAAAGAATAACAGAGCGACTAAAAGAGGTCAATATATCTGAAATGCGTAGGGAGACACTGGTCAGAGAAATAGCAAGCATCGAACTTAAGCTAAAGGAATCTTATAGGAGTCAGGAATCGCGGGAAGAACTAGAAGCCATTAATGAAATCGAAAGAAACCCAAAGTATTTCTTCTCCTATGCCAAATCAAAGTCGAGAACAACGTCCAGTATTGGGCCCCTACTTAAACAAGATGGGTCCTACACAGATAACAGCAAGGAAATGAGTGAGCTACTCAAGTCCCAGTATGACTCAGTTTTTAGCAAGCCGCTAACCAGACTGAGAGTCGAAGATCAAAATGAATTTTTTATGAGCCACAGAATTTGGTTAACACAAGCCTATCCGATGTTATCCTGACGCCAAATGACTTCGAACAGGCAATAAATGACATGCCCATGCACTCTGCCCCAGGGCCAGACTCATGGAACTCCGTGTTCATCAAGAACTGCAAGAAGCCCCTATCACGAGCCTTTACCATCCTATGGAGAGGGAGCATGGACACGGGGGTCGTCCCACAGGAGGAGGAGTTTATTTGGTTGACCTGAGCCTCTGGTGATATGCTAGACACTATGCTGACCCCTAGGTCTTGGGTGAGGTCTGTAGCCTCTGTCCTCTGAGGCTACAGACTTCTTCCCAAACCTCCATGACCTTGTATGTGCTGGATCAATCTTACAATTTGACCAGATCCATTTACAGCTTTTCCCCGTCCTCATCTGTTAATATTCTTATCAGTTTTACAGTATATCGGGAAACAGGGATTCATCAGACTTAATCCCATCTGGAATATTATTCACATGAACCAGAAACAGTATGGGATCCAATACCAATCCTTGGGATAATGTGTTTGTTACTCATAATGGCTTTGTCTCTTCCTGGACTATCACTCCTTGCTTCTTTCATTTGAGGTAGTCTTTCATCCACCAGCGTACCTTCCTTGTTATTCCTACCTGCACCTCAAATTTTTTGCCCAAATCTCGCGGTGTGCTATGTCAAGCAAGTTCTTGCAGCCTAAGAAAATTTTTCTCTCTCTCTCTCTCTCTCTCTCTCTCTCTCTCTCTCTTACACAGGGTTTGACAAGGTTAGGTTAAGGATCCGTAGCTTTATTGACAAGCTATTTACAGGTTAAGGATTCCTAACTTTACTGACAAGCTAAGAGCTGTTACGTACATCAGCTCATTTCAAAGCATTTTTATTGTTATGAGACGTACAAGTAAGGAACAGGATGAAGTTGGAGCCATCTGTGGACCAGCATTTTCATCTAAGCAAGTGACTTTATTTCGTTGACATCATAATGCTGTACGAATGTGTTTCATATTCGAGTCATCCTGGGAATAAATGATCTCAGATGAAGTGATGTTCTGGAGAAGGTTCCAGCCAGAGTGAAGTTGCTGCTTTCTGCCCGTCTTGTGGTACAGAAGCCTGCTTCACGCTGTCCTCGAAATGGATTCACTCTCTTTCTTTCTTTTTCTTTCTTTCTTTCTCTCTCTTTCTTTCTCTCTTTCTCTCTTTCTCTCTTTCTTTCTCTCTTTCTTTCTCTCTTTCTTTCTCTCTTTCTTTCTCTCTTTCTTTCTCTCTCTTTCTTTCTCTCTCTCTCTCTCTCTCTCTCTCTCTCTCTCTCTCTCTCTCTCTCTCTCTCTCTCTCTCTCTCTCTCTCTCTCTCTCTCTCTCTCTGTTTTTTTTTTTTTTTACACAGGGTTTGACAAGGTTAAGGATCCCTAGCTTTATTGACAGCTATTTACAGGTTAAGGATTCCTAACTTTATTGGCAAGCTAAGAGCTGTTACCTACATCAGCTCATTTGAAAGCATTTTTATTGTTATGAGACATACAAGTAGGGAACAGGATGAAGTTGGAGCCATCTGTGGGCCAGCATTTTCATTTGATCAACTGACGTTATCTCGTTGACATCATTATGCTGTACGAATGTGTTCCATACTCGAGTCATCTCTCTCTCTCTCTCTCTCTCTCTCTCTCTCTCTCTCTCTCTCTCTCTCTCTCTCTCTCTCTCTCTCTCTCTCTCTCTCTCTCTCTCTCAAATTCATTTATTCATCATCCTTAAAACACTGACAATTTTTCCTGACCACCTGCATCAACTTAGCCCTCCACGTTACTAGTCCCACACGTGGGTCCCAGTAGCCCTCCACGTTACTAGTCCCACACGTGGGTCCCAGTAGCCCTCCACGTTACTAGTCCCACACGTGGGTCCCAGTAGCCCTCCACGTTACTAGTCCCACTCGTGGGTCCCAGTAGCCCTCCACGTTACTAGTCCCACACGTGGGTCCCAGTAGCCCTCCACGTTACTAGTCCCACACGTGGGTCCCAGTAGCCCTCCACGTTACTAGTCCCACACGTGGGTCCCAGTAGCCCTCCACGTTACTAGTCCCACACGTGGGTCCCAGTAGCCCTCCACGTTACTAGTCCCACACGTGGGTCCCAGTAGCCCTCCACGTTACTAGTCCCACACGTGGGTCCCAGTAGCCCTCCACGTTACTAGTCCCACACGTGGGTCCCAGTAGCCCTCCACGTTACTAGTCCCACACGTGGGTCCCAGTAGCCCTCCACGTTACTAGTCCCACACGTGGGTCCCAGTAGCCCTCCACGTTACTAGTCCCACACGTGGGTCCCAGTAGCCCTCCACGTTACTAGTCCCACACGTGGGTCCCAGTAGCCCTCCACGTTACTAGTCCCACACGTGGGTCCCAGTAGCCCTCCACGTTACTAGTCCCCCACGTGGGTCCCAGTAGCCCTCCACGTTACTAGTCCCCCACGTGGGTCCCAGTAGCCCTCCACGTTACTAGTCCCCCACGTGGGTCCCAGTAGCCCTCCACGTTACTAGTCCCCCCACGTGGGTCCCAGTAGCCCTCCACGTTACTAGTCCCCCACGTGGGTCCCAGTAGCCCTCCACGTTACTAGTCCCCCACGTGGGTCCCAGTAGCCCTCCACGTTACTAGTCCCCCACGTGGGTCCCAGTAGCCCTCCACCTAGTCCCCCACGTGGGTCCCAGTAGCCCTCCACGTTACTAGTCCCCCACGTGGGTCCCAGTAGCCCTCCACGTTACTAGTCCCCCACGTGGGTCCCAGTAGCCCTCCACGTTACTAGTCCCCCACGTGGGTCCCAGTAGCCCTCCACGTTACTAGTCCCACACGTGGGTCCCAGTAGCCCTCCACGTTACTAGTCCCACACGTGGGTCCCAGTAGCCCTCCACGTTACTAGTCCCACACGTGGGTCCCAGTAGCCCTCCACGTTACTAGTCCCACACGTGGGTCCCAGTAGCCCTCCACGTTACTAGTCCCACACGTGGGTCCCAGTAGCCCTCCACGTTACTAGTCCCACACGTGGGTCCCAGTAGCCCTCCACGTTACTAGTCCCACACGTGGGTCCCAGTAGCCCTCCACGTTACTAGTCCCACACGTGGGTCCCAGTAGCCCTCCACGTTACTAGTCCCACACGTGGGTCCCAGTAGCCCTCCACGTTACTAGTCCCACACGTGGGTCCCAGTAGCCCTCCACGTTACTAGTCCCACACGTGGGTCCCAGTAGCCCTCCACGTTACTAGTCCCACACGTGGGTCCCAGTAGCCCTCCACGTTACTAGTCCCACACGTGGGTCCCAGTAGCCCTCCACGTTACTAGTCCCACACGTGGGTCCCAGTAGCCCTCCACGTTACTAGTCCCACACGTGGGTCCCAGTAGCCCTCCACGTTACTAGTCCCACACGTGGGTCCCAGTAGCCCTCCACGTTACTAGTCCCACACGTGGGTCCCAGTAGCCCTCCACGTTACTAGTCCACACGTGGGTCCCAGTAGCCCTCCACGTTACTAGTCCCACACGTGGGTCCCAGTAGCCCTCCACGTTACTAGTCCCACACGTGGGTCCCAGTAGCCCTCCACGTTACTAGTCCCACACGTGGGTCCCAGTAGCCCTCCACGTTACTAGTCCCACACGTGGGTCCCAGTAGCCCTCCACGTTACTAGTCCCACACGTGGGTCCCAGTAGCCCTCCACGTTACTAGTCCCACACGTGGGTCCCAGTAGCCCTCCACGTTACTAGTCCCACACGTGGGTCCCAGTAGCCCTCCACGTTACTAGTCCCACACGTGGGTCCCAGTAGCCCTCCACGTTACTAGTACGTGGGTCCCAGTACACGTAGGCCCACACGGGTCCCAGTAGCCCTCCACGTTACTAGGCCCACACGTGGGTCCCAGTAGCCCTCCACGTTACTAGTCCCACACGTGGGTCCCAGTAGCCCTCCACGTTACTAGTCCCACACGTGGGTCCCAGTAGCCCTCCACGTTACTAGTCCCACACGTGGGTCCCAGTAGCCCTCCACGTTACTAGTCCCACACGTGGGTCCCAGTAGCCCTCCACGTTACTAGTCCCACACGTGGGTCCCAGTAGCCCTCCACGTTACTAGTCCCACACGTGGGTCCCAGTAGCCCTCCACGTTACTAGTCCCACACGTGGGTCCCAGTAGCCCTACACGTTACTAGTCCCACACGTGGGTCCCAGTAGCCCTCCACGTTACTAGTCCCCCACGTGGGTCCCAGTAGCCCTCCACGTTACTAGTCCCCCACGTGGGTCCCAGTAGCCCTCCACGTTACTAGTCCCCCACGTGGGTCCCAGTAGCCCTCCACGTTACTAGTCCCCCACGTGGGTCCCAGTAGCCCTCCACGTTACTAGTCCCCCACGTGGGTCCCAGTAGCCCTCCACGTTACTAGTCCCCCACGTGGGTCCCAGTAGCCCTCCACGTTACTAGTCCCCCACGTGGGTCCCAGTAGCCCTCCACGTTACTAGTCCCCCACGTGGGTCCCAGTAGCCCTCCACGTTACTAGTCCCCCACGTGGGTCCCAGTAGCCCTCCACGTTACTAGTCCCCCACGTGGGTCCCAGTAGCCCTCCACGTTACTAGTCCCCCACGTGGGTCCCAGTAGCCCTCCACGTTACTAGTCCCCCACGTGGGTCCCAGTAGCCCTCCACGTTACTAGTCCCCCACGTGGGTCCCAGTTGCCCTCCACGTTACTAGTCCCCCACGTGGGTCCCAGTAGCCCTCCACGTTACTAGTCCCCCACGTGGGTCCCAGTAGCCCTCCACGTTACTAGTCCCCCACGTGGGTCCCAGTAGCCCTCCACGTTACTAGTCCCACACGTGGGTCCCAGTAGCCTTCCACGTTACTAGTCCCACACGTGGGTCCCAGTAGCCCTCCACGTTACTAGTCCCACACGTGGGTCCCATTAGCCCTCCACGTTACTAGTCCCACACGTGGGTCCCAGTAGCCCTCCACGTTACTAGTCCCACACGTGGGTCCCAGTAGCCCTCCACGTTACTAGTCCCACACGTGGGTCCCAGTAGCCCTCCACGTTATAGTCCCACTCGTGGGTCCCCAGTAGCCCTCCACGTTCCCAGTCCCCCTCGTGGGTCCCAGTACCCCTCCACGTTACTAGTCCCACACGTGGGTCCCAGTAGCCCTCCACGTTACTAGTCCCACACGTGGGTCCCAGTAGCCCTCCACGTTACTAGTCCCACACGTGGGTCCCAGTAGCACTCCACGTTTCTAGTCACACACTTGGGTCCCAGTAGCCCTCCACGTTACTAGTACCCACACGTGGGTCCCATTAGCCCTCCACGTTACTAGTCCCACACGTGGGTCCCAGTAGCCCTCCACGTTACTAGTCCCACACGTGGGTCCCAGTAGCCCTCCACGTTACTAGTCCCACACGTGGGTCCCAGTAGCCCTCCACGTTATAGTCCCACTCGTGGGTCCCAGTAGCCCTCCACGTTACTAGTCCCACTCGTGGGTCCCAGTAGCCCTCCACGTTACTAGTCCCACACGTGGGTCCCAGTAGCCCTCCACGTTACTAGTCCCACACGTGGGTCCCAGTAGCCCTCCACGTTACTAGTCCCACACGTGGGTCCCAGTAGCCCTCCACGTTACTAGTCCCACACGTGGGTCCCAGTAGCCCTCCACGTTACTAGTCCCACACGTGGGTCCCAGTAGCCCCTCCACGTTACTAGTCCCACACGTGGGTCCCAGTAGCCCTCCACGTTACTAGTCCCACACGTGGGTCCCAGTAGCCCTCCACGTTACTAGTCCCACACGTGGGTCCCATTAGCCCTCCACGTTACTAGTCCCACACGTGGGTCCCAGTAGCCCTCCACGTTACTAGTCCCCCGTGGGTCACGTAGCCCTCCACGGTCCCCCACGTGGGTCCAGTAGCCCTCCACGTTACTAGTCCCCCACGTGGGTCCCAGTAGCCCTCCACGTTACTAGTCCCCCACGTGGGTCCCATTAGCCCTCCACGTTACTAGTCCCCCACGTGGGTCCCAGTAGCCCTCCACGTTACTAGTCCCCCACGTGGGTCCCAGTAGCCCTCCACGTTACTAGTCCCCCACGTGGGTCCCAGTAGCCCTCCACGTTACTAGTCCCCCACGTGGGTCCAGTAGCCCTCCACGTTACTAGTCCCCCGACGTGGGTCCCAGTAGCCCTCCACGTTACTAGTCCCCCACGTGGGTCCCAGTAGCCCTCCACGTTACTAGTCCCACACGTGGGTCCCAGTAGCCCTCCACGTTACTAGTCCCACACGTGGGTCCCAGTAGCCCTCCACGTTACTAGTCCCACACGTGGGTCCCAGTAGCCCTCCACGGTACTAGTCCCACACGTGGTCCCAGTAGCCCGCCACGTTACTAGTCCCACCCGTGGGTCCCAGTAGCCCTCCACGTTACTAGTCCCACACGTGGGTCCCAGTAGCCCTCCACGTTACTAGTCCCACACGTGGGTCCCAGTAGCCCTCCACGTTACTAGTCCCACACGTGGGTCCCAGTAGCCCTCCACGTTACTAGTCCATGCACTCAGCCCCAGGCCCAGACTCGTGGAACTGTGTTCATTAAGAACTGCAAGAAACCTCTTTCGTCCTAGGACAGCTGTAGAGAGGAGCATAGACAGAGGTGAAATTCCACAGATATAGCCTCGCTCCATGAAGGTGGCAGCAAAGCAATATAGACTATTAGCTCTAACGTCACGCACCATAAAAATCATCGATTAGGATTCCCAACAGTTGCACAATCCAGGGCAACATGGGTTCTGAGCAGGTCGCTCCTGCCTCTTGCAACTACGGGACCACTATATGGTCTTGGATGCACTGGAAAACAAACAGAATGCAGATCAGAAGTGCGATCATGGTGTAATAGCGAACAAAATGCGTGCTAAAGCGATAACTGGAAAAGTGGGCAGATGGATCTTCAACTTTCTAACCAATCGAACAGAGAGTTAAATCGGAAGCTGCCATATTGAAGAGCTGTTCCACAAGCCACAGTACTTGCCCCTATCCTGTTCCTCATCTTTATATCAGACATAGACAGATGTAAACCATAACACCGTATCATCCTTTGCTACAGGGAACGCCTGGAAGCACTTGACTTGTTCTCACTGGAGCGCAGGCGAGAGAGATGCATCATAATCTACACCTGGAAAATCCCAGAGGTTCTGGTCCCTAATCTGCACACACAAACCACTCCCAACGAAAACAAAAGACTTGGCAGACGATGCAACATACCCCCCCCCCCAGGGAAAAATAGGGGCGTCATTAGTACACTGAGAAAACACAGTAAGTGTGCAGGGCATACCAGGCATAAAGGGAATTACCAAGAGACCCCCTGTCTGCCTTCAAGAGGAGCTGGACAGATACCTAAAGGCAGTGTCGGATCAGCCGGGCTGTGGTTTGTATTTTGGACTTCGTGAGGCCAGTAGTAACAGCCTAGTTAATCAGGCCCTGATCTACCTGGAGGCCTGGTCATGGACCGGGCCGCGGGGGCGTTGATCTTGTCCAGGTAGACTCCAGGTGGGTCACTTTTCTTGTGTGCGAGTGAGCGAACAGCTGAGCAATATGGGGACACACAGACACAATGGTAGGTGTTACAACGAGTAAAAAGGCACAGTACAGTGACTGGGACAGTACACAACCCGCACATTATTAAAACTTGAGACCATTTTTCGTCTAGTTGGTGTTGCAAGTCGGACCGAAACTTTGTCTCGTGTGTGCGGGTTGTGTGTGTGTGTACACAGCTACACACACCATTCAAATGACCTGATGTAGGTAACAGTTGTTAACTTGTTAATAAAGTTAGGAGGAACCTTAACCTAACCTTGTAAAACCCTGTATAAGACAGACAGAGGGAGAGAGGGAGGGAAGGGAAGGTAGGTAGGTGAGTGAATATAAGGTAAAGGAGTGAGTGAGTATTGTCAGGGGATGATATCTCGCTGCTTCCACAACACAGTGGCCATAATATGGCATCAGTCTGACCTGCTGCTTCTGCTGCTGCTGTGTCTGTGCTTCTGCCATGTTGTTCTTCCTGACGGGTTCCAGGCTTCTAACACTCAGCATTCATCATTTATAATGAACAATTAGAGACGTGTGCAACATCTGGGTATCTTTATTTGTTGACGTTTGACCATCCAGTGGATTAATCAGTACGAATACAAGGACATGAAGGGAAGACTGTTGGACTGTATACAAGAGACGAGGTAATATAGTCGTAGTCTTCTCGTTATGTCCTTGAATTTGTATTGATAAATCCACTGGATGGCAAAACGTCTACAGACGGATACTCGGATGTTGTCGGTACTGTATACCATGTATGTACAACGTACTTTGTAATGTTAATGTTACATTACTGGTGTACAGAAGCCACAGGTAGGAATGTGTGTAACAATTGCTTATGTTCATTGTCGAAAATAATAAAGTATTGGTATGAGTCTCTGCTAATAAATGTTCTCTCGCTGTTTCAGAAAACGATAAACCAAGAGGTAAGTTGTGAGCAGAGGTGTGTGGGGCTGTGTTTTGTTGTGAGCTTTGTCAGGTTTTAAGGTAAGCTTTATACACACACAACATTCTTGTTTCTTCGTGCTTGTGAGTGTGGTCAGCCCTAGCACGCTTCAAGGAATGAAGGTAAGCTCGTGTTTATCATCATAGTGCTGCTGATGTGTTATTCCCTAGACATGCTATATCTAAGCTGGTAGAGTGCCGGATTTCCTACTGTTGCTTGTGGCTCATATATATATATCTTAATCATACAGGGCCCTTTCCCCCCCTTTCTCTCTCTCTCTTCTCTCTCTCTCTCTCTCTCTCTCTCTCTCTCTCTCTCTCTCTCTCTCTCTCTCTCTCTCTCTCTCTCTCTCTCTCTCTCTCTCTCTCTCTCTCTCTCTCTCTCTCTCTCTCTCTCTATCTATATATATATATATATATATATATATATATATATATATATATATATATATATATATATATATATATATATATATATATATCTATATATAATATAGGGATGTACCACTTTTAAAATGTCATAGGGACCCTCATCCTCAGAGAAAAGAATAAACTTGCTTCAGGGAAAACTCAAGGTTCTCCCTGAAGCTGTTTGAGAATTTTCTCCTACCATCCCCTATATTTCAAGTATGTTTTATTTAAAGACAAAATACATTGGCCAAACATTCACAAAAATACAACAGAAAGTAAAACAACATAGGTAACTCAGAGCTACATCTCGAATACTTCGTCCAGCTCCCCTGCGGTGGGCCGCGTGCCCAGAATGAGTCTCTGAAAGAGGAAGCTGGTCGCCCTGTGGTCCTTGGTTTCTATGATGAGCTTTTCACCCAGCTCTTTGAAGAACTTTAGAGCACACTTGCCCCATGCTCCAAGGGTCTCCGACCCTATTGGAATGAAGTTATAGCAAGGGGGAAGGTCTTCATATTTTCGGATCTTCTGGGTCTCCCTGTGGCTGGCAGCTCCACCCCCTTCCACTACAGAGTATGGCAAGTAGGTGTCTGCCAATGTGGCAGCACAGGTGTAGTCCCAGGCAATCTGCTTTCCATCCTTCCAGGGTAGCATAGTGGCTCCATCAGGACGCTTTTGACTTCTATATATATATATATATATATATATATATATATATATATATATATATATATATATATATATATATATATATATATATATATATATATATATATATTGGATCACAAGCTCACACATTGAGGTCAGAGAATCGACCCTCCGGTACGGCTGGAAACATTAGAACGTGTTTCCATAAGACACCTGCAGTCCATGTTTACTTGTTAGTAAAATAGATACCTGGGTGTTGACAAAACTGACCTAATTTGTGGGAAATGCTGAGCATAACGAGGGACTTTCTATATAGTAGTATGTCATGATGTCAGCTATGGTGTGTATACCTTGTACATGTACTGGTAGAAGTGAAGATCAGCGGAAGCAACAGCAAGTGTGTGAGGGTCGTAGCACATCAACACACGCTAACAGTGTGTGAGGGTCGTAGCACATCAACACACGCTAACAGTGTGTGAGGGTCGTAGCACATCAACACACGCTAACAGTGTGTGAGGGTCGTAGCACATCAACACACGCTAACAAGTGTGTTAAGTCAGTCACACCTGACGTGGTATTACACTAAATATACTTATTGCCCAGGAATCACACACTCATCTCTGAGGTTTTACCTTGCCAGTGAGAGGTTGTGCTTACCTGTGTGAGAGGTTGTGCTCACCAGTGTGAGAGGTTGTGCTCACCAGTGTGAGAGGTTGTGTTCATCAGTGTGAGAGGTTGTGCTCACCTGTGTAAGAGGTTATGCTTACCTGTGTGAGAGGTTGTGCTCACCAGTGTGAGAGGTTGTGCTCACCAGTGTGAGAGGTTGTGTTCATCAGTGTGAGAGGTTGTGCTCACCTGTGTAAGAGGTTATGCTTACCAGTGTGAGAGGTTGTGCTCACCTGTGTAAGAGGTTGTGCTTACCAGTGTGAGAGGTTGTGCTTACCAGTGTGAGAGGTTGTGCTTACCTGTGTGAGAGGTTGTGCTTACCTGTGTGAGAGGTTGTGCTCACCAGTGTGAGAGGCTGTGCTCACCAGTGTGAGAGGTTGTGCTTACCAGTGTGAGAGGTTGTGCTCACCTGTGTGAGAGGTGTTCATCAGTGTGAGAGGTTGTGCTCACCTGTGTAAGAGGTTGTGCTTACCAGTGTGAGAGGTTGTGTTTACCAGTGTGAGAGGTTGTGCTCACCTATGTGAGAGGTTGTGCTCACCTGTGTAAGAGGTTGTGCTTACCAGTGTGAGAGGTTGTGCTTACCAGTGTGAGAGGTTGTGCTCACCTGTGTAAGAGGTTGTGCTTACCAGTGTGAGAGGTGCTCACCAGTGTGAGAGGTTGTGCTCACCAGTGTGAGAGGTTGTGCTTACCAGTGTGAGAGGTTGTGCTCACCAGTGTGAGAGGTTGTGTTCACCAGTGTGAGAGGTTGTGTTCACCAGTGTGAGAGGTTGTGTTCACCAGTGTGAGAGGTTGTGTTCACCAGTGTGAGAGGTTGTGTTCACCAGTGTGAGAGGTTGTGTTCACCAGTGTGAGAGGTTGTGCTTACCAGTGTGAGAGGTTGTGCTTACCAGTGTGAGAGGTTGTGCTCACCTGTGTAAGAGGTTGTGCTTACCAGTGTGAGAGGTTGTGCTCACCTGTGTAAGAGGTTGTGCTTACCAGTGTGAGAGGTTGTGCTCACCTGTGTAAGAGGTTGTGCTCACCAGTGTGAGAGGTTGTGCTCACCTGTGTGAGAGGTTGTGCTTACCAGTGTGAGAGGTTGTGTTCACCAGTGTGAGAGGTTGTGCTCACATGTGTAAGAGGTTGTGCTCACCTGTGTGAGAGGTTGTGCTCACCTGTGTAAGAGGTTGTGCTCACCAATGTGAGAGGTTGTGCTCACCTGTGTAAGAGGTTGTGCTCACCAGTGTGAGAGGTTATGCTTACCAGTGTGATAGGTTGTGCTTACCAGTGTGAGAGGTTGTGCTCACCTGTGTAAGAGGCTCTGCTCACCATTATGAGAGGTTGTGCTCACTTGTGTGAGAGGTTGTGCTCACCTGTGTAAGAGGTTGTGCTTACCAGTGTGAGAGGTGCTCACTTGTGTGAGAGGTTGTGTTCACCAGTGTGAGAGGTTGTGCTCACCTGTGTGAGGTTGTGTTCACTAGTGTGAGGTTGTGCTCACCTGTGTGAGAGGTTGTGTTCACCAGTGTGAGAGGTGCTCACCAGTGTGAGAGGTGCTCACCAGTGTGAGAGGTGTTCCCCAGTGTGAGAGGTGTTCACCAGTGTGAGTGGTGTTCCCCAGTGTGAGAGGTGTTCACCAGTGTGAGTGGTGTTCACCAGTGTGAGAGGTTCTCACCAGTGTGAGAGGTTGTGTTCACCAGTGTGAGAGGTGCTCACCAGTGTGAGAGGTGTTCACCAGTGTGAGAGGTTCTCACCAGTGTGAGAGGTGTTCACCAGTGTGAGAGGTGTTCACCAGTGTGAGAGGTTCTCACCAGTGTGAGAGGTGTTCACCAGTGTGAGAGGTGCTCACCAGTGTGAGAGGTGCTCACCAGTGTGAGAGGTGCTCACCAGTGTGAGAGGTGCTCACCAGTGTGAGAGGTGCTCACCAGTGTGAGAGGCGTTCACCAGTGTGAGAGGTGCTCACCAGTGCGAGAGGCGTTCACCAGTGTGAGAGGTGTTCACCAGTGTGAGAGGTGCTCACCAGTGTGAGAGGTGCTCACCAGTGTGAGAGGTGTTGACCAGTGTGAGAGGTGTTCACCAGTGTGAGAGGTGTTGACCAGTGTGAGAGGTGTTGACCAGTGTGAGAGGTGTTGACCAGTGTGAGAGGTGTTGACCAGTGTGAGAGGTGTTGACCAGTGTGAGAGGTGTTGACCAGTGTGAGAGGTGTTCACCAGTGTGAGAGGTGCTCACCAGTGTGAGAGGTGTTCCCCAGTGTGAGAGGTGTTGACCAGTGTGAGAGGTGTTCACCAGTGTGAGAGGTGTTGACCAGTGTGAGAGGTGTTCACCAGTGTGAGAGGTTCTCACCAGTGTGAGAGGTGTTGACCAGTGTGAGAGGTGCTCACCAGTGTGAGAGGTGTTCACCAGTGTGAGAGGTGTTGACCAGTGTGAGAGGTGTTCACCAGTGTGAGAGGTGTTGACCAGTGTGAGAGGTGTTCACCAGTGTGAGAGGTGTTGACCAGTGTGAGAGGTGTTCACCAGTGTGAGAGGTGTTCCCCAGTGTGAGAGGTTCTCACCAGTGTGAGAGGTTCTCACCAGTGTGAGAGGTGTTCACCAGTGTGAGAGGTGTTCACCAGTGTGAGAGGTGTTCCCCAGTGTGAGAGGTGTTCACCAGTGTGAGAGGTGCTCACCAGTGTGAGAGGTGTTCACCAGTGTGAGAGGTGTTCACCAGTGTGAGAGGTGTTCACCAGTGTGAGAGGTTCTCACCAGTGTGAGAGGTGTTCACCAGTGTGAGAGGTGTTCACCAGTGTGAGAGGTGTTCACCAGTGTGAGAGGTGTTCCCCAGTGTGAGAGGTGTTGACCAGTGTGAGAGGTGTTCCCCAGTGTGAGAGGTGTTGACCAGTGTGAGAGGTGTTCACCAGTGTGAGAGGTTCTCACCAGTGTGAGAGGTGTTCACCAGTGTGAGAGGTGTTCACCAGTGTGAGAGGTTCTCACCAGTGTGAGAGGTGTTCACCAGTGTGAGAGGTGTTCACCAGTGTGAGAGGTGTTCACCAGTGTGAGAGGTTCTCACCAGTGTGAGAGGTTCTCACCAGTGTGAGAGGTTCTCACCAGTGTGAGAGGTGTTCACCAGTGTGAGAGGTGTTCACCAGTGTGAGAGGTGTTCACCAGTGTGAGAGGTGTTGACCAGTGTGAGAGGTGTTCACCAGTGTGAGAGGTGTTGACCAGTGTGAGAGGTGTTCACCAGTGTGAGAGGTGTTCACCAGTGTGAGAGGTGTTCACCAGTGTGAGAGGTGTTCACCAGTGTGAGAGGTTCTCACCAGTGTGAGAGGTGTTGACCAGTGTGAGAGGTGTTCACCAGTGTGAGAGGTTCTCACCAGTGTGAGAGGTGTTGACCAGTGTGAGAGGTTCTCACCAGTGTGAGAGGTTCTCACCAGTGTGAGAGGTTCTCACCAGTGTGAGAGGTGTTCACCAGTGTGAGAGGTGTTCACCAGTGTGAGAGGTGTTCACCAGTGTGAGAGGTTCTCACCAGTGTGAGAGGTTCTCACCAGTGTGAGAGGTGTTCACCAGTGTGAGAGGTTCTCACCAGTGTGAGAGGTGTTGACCAGTGTGAGAGGTTCTCACCAGTGTGAGAGGTTCTCACCAGTGTGAGAGGTTCTCACCAGTGTGAGAGGTGTTGACCAGTGTGAGAGGTGTTCACCAGTGTGAGAGGTTCTCACCAGTGTGAGAGGTTCTCACCAGTGTGAGAGGTGTTGACCAGTGTGAGAGGTTCTCACCAGTGTGAGAGGTTCTCACCAGTGTGAGAGGTGTTCACCAGTGTGAGAGGTTCTCACCAGTGTGAGAGGTTCTCACCAGTGTGAGAGGTGTTGACCAGTGTGAGAGGTGTTCACCAGTGTGAGAGGTGTTCACCAGTGTGAGAGGTGTTCACCAGTGTGAGAGGTGTTGACCAGTGTGAGAGGTTCTCACCAGTGTGAGAGGTGTTCACCAGTGTGAGAGGTTCTCACCAGTGTGAGAGGTGTTGACCAGTGTGAGAGGTTCTCACCAGTGTGAGAGGTGTTCACCAGTGTGAGAGGTTCTCACCAGTGTGAGAGGTGTTCACCAGTGTGAGAGGTGTTCACCAGTGTGAGAGGTGTTCACCAGTGTGAGAGGTGTTGACCAGTGTGAGAGGTGTTCACCAGTGTGAGAGGTTCTCACCAGTGTGAGAGGTTCTCACCAGTGTGAGAGGTGTTGACCAGTGTGAGAGGTGTTCACCAGTGTGAGAGGTTCTCACCAGTGTGAGAGGTGTTCACCAGTGTGAGAGGTTCTCACCAGTGTGAGAGGTTCTCACCAGTGTGAGAGGTGTTGACCAGTGTGAGAGGTTCTCACCAGTGTGAGAGGTTCTCACCAGTGTGAGAGGTGTTGACCAGTGTGAGAGGTGTTCACCAGTGTGAGAGGTTCTCACCAGTGTGAGAGGTGTTCACCAGTGTGAGAGGTTCTCACCAGTGTGAGAGGTGTTCACCAGTGTGAGAGGTTCTCACCAGTGTGAGAGGTGTTGACCAGTGTGAGAGGTGTTCACCAGTGTGAGAGGTGTTCACCAGTGTGAGAGGTTCTCACCAGTGTGAGAGGTGTTCACCAGTGTGAGAGGTTCTCACCAGTGTGAGAGGTTCTCACCAGTGTGAGAGGTTCTCACCAGTGTGAGAGGTTCTCACCAGTGTGAGAGGTTCTCACCAGTGTGAGAGGTTCTCACCAGTGTGAGAGGTGTTCACCAGTGTGAGAGGTTCTCACCAGTGTGAGAGGTGTTCACCAGTGTGAGAGGTGTTCACCAGTGTGAGAGGTGCTCACCAGTGTGAGAGGTGTTCACCAGTGTGAGAGGTGTTCACCAGTGTGAGAGGTTCTCACCAGTGTGAGAGGTTCTCACCAGTGTGAGAGGTTCTCACCAGTGTGAGAGGTGTTGACCAGTGTGAGAGGTTCTCACCAGTGTGAGAGGTGTTCACCAGTGTGAGAGGTTCTCACCAGTGTGAGAGGTTCTCACCAGTGTGAGAGGTGTTGACCAGTGTGAGAGGTGTTCACCAGTGTGAGAGGTTCTCACCAGTGTGAGAGGTGTTCACCAGTGTGAGAGGTGTTGACCAGTGTGAGAGGTGTTCACCAGTGTGAGAGGTGTTCACCAGTGTGAGAGGTGTTCACCAGTGTGAGAGGTTCTCACCAGTGTGAGAGGTGTTGACCAGTGTGAGAGGTGTTCACCAGTGTGAGAGGTGTTCACCAGTGTGAGAGGTGTTCACCAGTGTGAGAGGTTCTCACCAGTGTGAGTGGTGCTCACCAGTGTGAGAGGTTCTCACCAGTGTGAGTGGTGCTCACCAGTGTGAGAGGTTCTCACCAGTGTGAGTGGTGCTCACCAGTGTGAGAGGTGTTCACCAGTGTGAGAGGTTCTCACCAGTGTGAGAGGTGCTCACCAGTGTGAGAGGTTCTCACCAGTGTGAGAGGTTCTCACCAGTGTGAGAGGTTCTCACCAGTGTGAGAGGTTCTCACCAGTGTGAGAGGTTCTCACCAGTGTGAGAGGTTCTCACCAGTGTGAGAGGTTCTCACCAGTGTGAGAGGTTCTCACCAGTGTGAGAGGTTCTCACCAGTGTGAGAGGTGTTGACCAGTGTGAGAGGTTCTCACCAGTGTGAGAGGTTCTCACCAGTGTGAGAGGTTCTCACCAGTGTGAGAGGTTCTCACCAGTGTGAGAGGTGTTCACCAGTGTGAGAGGTGTTCCCCAGTGTGAGAGGTGTTCACCAGTGTGAGAGGGTGTTGACCAGTGTGAGAGGTGTTCACCAGTGTGAGAGGTTCTCACCAGTGTGAGAGGTGTTCACCAGTGTGAGAGGTGAGAGGTTCTCACCAGTGTGAGAGGTGTTGACCAGTGTGAGAGGTTCTCACCAGTGTGAGAGTGTGAGAGGTGTTGACCAGTGTGAGAGGTGTTCACCAGTGTGAGAGGTTCTCACCAGTGTGAGAGGTTCTCACCAGTGTGAGAGGTTCTCACCAGTGTGAGAGGTGTTGACCAGTGTGAGAGGTGTTCACCAGTGTGAGAGGTGCTCACCAGTGTGAGAGGTGCTCACCAGTGTGAGAGGTGCTCACCAGTGTGAGAGGTGTTCACCAGTGTGAGTGGTTCTCACCAGTGTGAGAGGTTCTCACCAGTGTGAGAGGTTCTCACCAGTGTGAGAGGTTCTCACCAGTGTGAGAGGTGTTCACCCGTGTGAGAGGTGTTCACCCGTGTGAGAGGTGTTCACCAGTGTGAGAGGTGTTCACCAGTGTGAGAGGTGTTCACCAGTGTGAGAGGTTCTCACCAGTGTGAGAGGTGCTCACCAGTGTGAGAGGTGCTCACCAGTGTGAGAGGTTCTCACCAGTGTGAGAGGTGTTCACCAGTGTGAGAGGTTCTCACCAGTGTGAGAGGTGTTCACCAGTGTGAGAGGTTCTCACCAGTGTGAGAGGTTCTCACCAGTGTGAGAGGTGTTCACCAGTGTGAGAGGTTCTCACCAGTGTGAGAGGTTCTCACCAGTGTGAGAGGTTCTCACCAGTGTGAGAGGTGTTGACCAGTGTGAGAGGTGTTCACCAGTGTGAGAGGTGTTCCCCAGTGTGAGAGGTTCTCACCAGTGTGAGAGGTGTTCACCAGTGTGAGAGGTTCTCACCAGTGTGAGAGGTGTTCACCAGTGTGAGAGGTTCTCACCAGTGTGAGAGGTGTTGACCAGTGTGAGAGGTGTTGACCAGTGTGAGAGGTGTTCACCAGTGTGAGAGGTTCTCACCAGTGTGAGAGGTGTTGACCAGTGTGAGAGGTGTTGACCAGTGTGAGAGGTGTTCACCAGTGTGAGAGGTTCTCACCAGTGTGAGAGGTGTTGACCAGTGTGAGAGGTGCTCACCAGTGTGAGAGGTGTTGACCAGTGTGAGAGGTGCTCACCAGTGTGAGAGGCGTTCACCAGTGTGAGAGGTGTTCACCAGTGTGAGAGGTGTTGACCAGTGTGAGAGGTTCTCACCAGTGTGAGAGGTGTTCACCAGTGTGAGAGGTGTTCACCAGTGTGAGAGGTTCTCACCAGTGTGAGAGGTGCTCACCAGTGTGAGAGGTGTTCACCAGTGTGAGAGGTGTTCACCAGTGTGAGAGGTTCTCACCAGTGTGAGAGGTGTTCACCAGTGTGAGAGGTTCTCACCAGTGTGAGAGGTTCTCACCAGTGTGAGAGGTGTTCACCAGTGTGAGAGGTTCTCACCAGTGTGAGAGGTGTTGACCAGTGTGAGAGGTGTTCACCAGTGTGAGAGGTGTTCACCAGTGTGAGAGGTGTTCACCAGTGTGAGAGGTTCTCACCAGTGTGAGAGGTGTTGACCAGTGTGAGAGGTTCTCACCAGTGTGAGAGGTTCTCACCAGTGTGAGAGGTGTTGACCAGTGTGAGAGGTGTTCACCAGTGTGAGAGGTGTTCACCAGTGTGAGAGGTTCTCACCAGTGTGAGAGGTTCTCACCAGTGTGAGAGGTGTTCACCAGTGTGAGAGGTTCTCACCAGTGTGAGAGGTGTTCACCAGTGTGAGAGGTGTTCACCAGTGTGAGAGGTTCTCACCAGTGTGAGAGGTGTTCACCAGTGTGAGAGGTTCTCACCAGTGTGAGAGGTGTTCACCAGTGTGAGAGGTTCTCACCAGTGTGAGAGGTGTTCACCAGTGTGAGAGGTGTTCACCAGTGTGAGAGGTGTTCACCAGTGTGAGTGGTGCTCACCAGTGTGAGTGGTGTTCACCAGTGTGAGAGGTTCTCACCAGTGAGTGGTATTGCAGAAGTTATAAACTCAAGCAGATATAGAGACAGTATAGCAGACTGGTGAACCTATATATTTATATAGCTTCACTTGGATACCAAACTTTCTCAAGTGTGATAAACTGATATAGGAGAGAAAGTTGGTGGTCCAGGTGAAGTGTTCTCATTGAAGGGTTTTTATTATGCCACAGTCTGGTTTTTATTATGCCACAGTCTGGTTTTCATTATGCCACAGTCTGGTTTTCATTATGCCACAGTCTGGTTTTCATTATGCCTCAGTCTGGTTTTCATTATGCCTCAGTCTGGTTTTCATTATGCCACAGTCTGGTTTTCATTATGCCACAGTCTGGTTTTCATTATGCCACAGTCTGGTTTTCATTATGCCACAGTCTGGTTTTCATTATGCCACAGTCTGGTTTTTATTATGCCACAGTCTGGTTTTTATTATGCCACAGTCTGGTTTTTATTATGCCACAGTCTGGTTTTTATTATGCCACAGTCTGGTTTTTATTATGCCACAGTCTGGTTTTCATTATGCCACAGTCTGGTTTTTACTCTTTTATTTTACCAAGACTCTCACGTGATTTCTGATCAGTAAAGAATTTTCAGAAATTAACCCTGATGATTATGTAAGAAAACTACCATTGTAAGATATAAGAATTAGTTGTGAACCTTAAACTTGGAAATTGTTGGCAGATGTAGACTGTGAAGCCGTCATGCTTAGTGTTAATAAAGGAATTCTTGAGTTATATTTTACACGGCGTCATAAACCAGATTATAGCGCACCAGTAGTGTCGTTAAGGATACGTACTCAACATTGGCAGTGTTCAAGCCAGTCTGCATTCCAGGTCCTGATTCTGTACTCAACATTGGCAGTGTTCAAACCAGTCTGCATTCCAGGTCCTGATTCTGTTGCTACTGTGATCGCTATTTCTGATTTCTGGACCTGTCAATCTTATCATACATACTCCTGAAGCTGTGTCGTTTTCCTCCACCATCCAGTCTTTTATCACAATGGCTTGTCTGACTTTAACTTCTCGCTGGTGTTAATATTTGTATGTTAATAAACTCTTGTCCCTTTAAACTTTTAATGAGCTCCAGTTACCCAGGTGTGATTGTGCGTTAGTCTTTGATATTGTGTAATGAGTGCTAGTGGTGATGCCTGGGCCACTCAGGTGCCCACCTGTCGTTAAATGCTGGCTCACCTTCATATGCTGCTGTGGTCTGAGTGGCTTAGATTCACTAAGAACCCAGTACCCATCCCCTTTATCTGGCTTAGCTTGTCATGATATTTCATCATTTGTTGAATTTTGCTCTGGGGTATTATGAAAGAGGTCACTGTTGCTATGTTTGTACTCCAGTTGCAATGCTGAGGTTATTCACAACCCCCAAAGGTGCTTGCATCATCAGCTGTACCACCTTGTGTCACGTTATGTGCTACATTTAGTAGGTGTGACAGAGGTATTACTGTAGATTTAGGAGTGGTGAGTATTGGTGTAGGGCTCTGTGTTCTTGCCTGGTGTAGGGCTGTGTGTGTTGTTGCCTGTGGCACTCCCGTCTCTATAAGCTGTTTTGCTAAGCCTTGCTTTCTTAATTCTGGGTGAGCCATCCTGCAGCTGTGCTCCAGACAGGGTAAAGGATGGTGGTTCCTTTAAAGGAACTTAGTATTTCTTGTTTCATTCGTGTGTCGACTAGTGACAGTGATTTTTTTATTAGTCTCCAGTTTGTCTGTTGTTTCTGCTCTGTTCTCACGTTTCCTTCCATATCACTTAACATGGTCTATGGGGAGACTAACCTCCCCTATATTGGTTCCTCAGGAGAAGCTACTCCTGACGATCCCTCCACCAACATGGCTAATGACAGCAACTCGGAGCCAGAGTCTGCTGGTAACTGGTTGTTGATGTCCTGACCCTGATTACACGTGTTTTAGAGGGTGACTGTAGACATCCCGGTGTCAGGCTCTCTCTCTTCAGCATTGATAAGAATATTAATGTTTATGTTCTTAGTATTGGGCTGGTTGTTTCCTCCCAGCATGAACAAGGCTTTTGGCTGTAGATTTATTACCTTTGCTGACGAAGCAGTTGATGGCGTCAATTGATTTAGTTGCTCGGTAGTGGGTGGTCAATACCTTAACGTCAGTGCTTGTAAGAAGGTTTTTTACCTACTGCTGAGTGGCCGTTGAGCGTGAATTTAAGATAGACACGTACCCAGAATGATCACGTTCTGGCCAGGCTACGAGTTGATAACCTGAAGCAGCAGTTAAAGGTACAGGATGAAGAGCTCTTGCGGCCTAACATCGGCCAGATCTAAAAGGACAGTCTGGTGCTGAAGACTTCTAGATCTAGACTGGTCTGTGTCCTTTCGTATTTTGATGACATGGTGCATGCCACTCGTTATTTGAACCATTGTCGTGGCATTATTTCCCAGCGATTGCTGGAGCATGAGTGTGTGGGGGACATACGGCTTCAAATTCCTGGAATGGTGGTGATTTAAAGGATTAAGATGAATGTTGGTTGTCAGAATACTAATTCACTGGACCTCACATTCCACTAGTTGTGCCTTTAAACCAGGGTACGGGTGGGGTTAGAACCCATGGCAAGTGAGTCTTAAAACTCCAGGCCAGTGCGTAAGCCACTGGGCCAGCCAGGCCTAGTGACATACACACTGATCTGGAGTTCTACGACTGGCCATGGGTTCTAACCCCACCCATACCCTAGTTTGTTTACAATCGTGTTATTACTGTTTCGTAAGTCAAGCTAAAACTTTCCCTCTACATAAATCTTGGGTGAAAGGACTTTCCGTCATCAGTACATTGTTTGAATTGTCAGAAATTTGATCAGAGGAGCGAGTGTAAGACAACCAGTATTACTTTTGTTGCTTATATCACTAACTTTGACCCTGCCCGATCCTGAACTGTCACTGTCACAGCTTGTTTATGTACAAACATTGATAGAATGGTGTCAGGTGACCATAGACATCACAAGGGTGGGTTACTTCTAGCAAATATATTTTCACTCAGGCTGTTGATGCTCATTTCACCAGTTCCCTGGGTGTAGATGTGCTGTGTCAGAGCGAGGGTGTAGATGTGCTGTGTCAGAGCGAGGGTGTAGATGTGCTGTGTCAGAGCGAGGGTGTAGATGTGCTGTGTCAGAGCGAGGGTGTAGATGTGCTGTGTCAGAGCGAGGGTGTAGATGTGCTGTGTCAGAGCGAGGGTGTAGATGTGCTGTGTCAGAGCGAGGGTGTAGAGGTGTCAGAGCGAGGGCGGTGGTAGCTTTGCGGTGATCGTCACAGGACTGGTATTGTGCACAATTACCAACCTAAGCTTCTGTTCACTGCAGTTCTCCATGCAGTCCTCGTTGATCTTGTCTTCATAACTAGTTGATTTAGATCTTGGTTCACTGTTAACTCAGATTCCCAGTGTACGTTGTTGGTCCTGGCCCAGTATGCTTCTGTCCATCTTATAGTTGATGTACGTTGTTAGTCCTGGCCCAGTATGCTTCTGTCCATCTTATAGTCGATGTACATTTTTAGTCCTGGCCTAGTATGCTTCTGTCCATCTTATAGTCGATGTACGTTGTTAGTCCTGGCCCAGTATGCTTCTCTCCATCTTATAGTCGATGTACGTTGTTAGTCCTGGCCCAGTATGCTTCTCTCCATCTTATAGTCGATGTACGTTGTTAGTCCTGGCCCAGTATGCTTCTCTCCATCTTATAGTCGATGTACGTTGTTAGTCCTGGCCGAGTATGCTTCTGTCCATCTTATAGTCGATGTACGTTGTTAGTCCTGGCCAAGTAGGCGTCTGTCCATCTTAGAGTCTATGTACGTTGTCGTGGCCCAGTATGCTTCTGTCCGTCTTGTAGTCTAAAAGATGCAGGAGTTATTTATGATGGCCAAAGATGTTAGGTTATGTTGGTGCTCCAAAACATGAATGGGTAGATGCTGAGGTTAAGATTGTTATAACAGTACACAAATAACCCGGGTTATTTGTGTATTAAATAACAAAAAAAAGGCACAATACCGTGACTGGAACAAAACACAAATAACCCGCACATAGAAGAGAGGAGCTTACGACAACGTTTCGGTCCGACTTGGACCATTTACAAAGTCGTGCTAACGAAAAGGAGAGCAGGATGGGTATATATATAGGCAGGAGGTGGTGGTAGTAGTAGTAGTAGTAGTGGAGGGAAGGTAGTAGTAGTGGTGGTAGTAAGAGTAGGAGGGGCCAGTCAAATACTGAGAGAGGGGAGCATTGCAAGGGAGCTGCTGCCCACAGAGGGTAAGAGCAAGAACACCGAGGGGGGGAAACAAATAAATAAAGAAGGAACAAATACACAGGGCAGAAGAAAGACAACCCAAAGGAGAAAAGTAAAGAGGAAAGGGGAAGACGGAGAAAAAGAAAAAAAAGAGGAATCAGGTTAGGTCACGAGTGTTGTGAAGTTTGGAGCATTTTACAATGTAGTGGGAGAGGAAGACATCTACAGAGACGAAGCCAAGACTAAGATTCATACAAGGAAAGTTGTGTATTAGGGAGGATTCAACCAGACGGCGACTGTTAAAGTTGGAAGTTGGGAAGACAGTTTTAGCAAAAGACCAGTCAATAGGATGACTGTGATCTCGGACGTGACAGAAAAGAGCATTGTTAATGTCGGCAAGCCTAACACTATTTTTGTGCTCCCTAAGTCTGTCAGAAAGAGATCGACCGGTTTCTCCAAAGTATTGAAGAGGACAGGAGGAGCAAGAAATAGAGTAGACACCAGGAACATCTGTGGAGGGAGGAGAGGTATGAACGAGATTAGTGCGAAGAGTGTTAGTCTGGCGGAAAGTAAGTTTGATATCTAAGGGACGGAGAGAGTTGTTGAGATTAGAAAGACCGGAAATGTAGGGAAGGCAGAGGATAGAAGAGTTCTCATGAGTAGAGAGTTTGGGAGAGAAGAAATTGCGTTTAGCACGTGAGAGGGCAGAGTCAATGAAATGAGAAGGGTAGCCAAGACGGGAAAATGAATTATGAAGAGTGGAAATTTCTGATGGAAGGAACTGAGGATCACAGATGCGGAGGGCACGGAGAGAGAGGGAGATAAGAACACTTTCCTTGACAGAGGAAGCATGATAAGAAAAGTAGTGAATGTACATGCCACTGTGCATAGGTTTGCGGTAAACGGAAAAGGCAAAACCTGTATCTGAGCAGTGGACATGGACATCAAGGAAAGGAAGCAAGGAATTAGATTCCCATTCAGCTTTAAACTTAATGGAAGGGGCAAGATTATTAAGAGCTTCAAGAAAACGTTGGAAGAGACTGGAGTCATGAGGCCACAGAGCAAAGATGTCATCCACATAGCGGAGCCAGAGTGAAGGGCGTACATCGATGGTAGGAAGAAGAATGGTCTCGAAGTATTCTATGTAAAGATTAGCAAGAACAGGAGAGAGAGGAGAGCCCATAGCCACACCGAAGGTTTGAGAATAATATTTCCCTTGGAAGGAAAAGGAATTAGAGTTCACACAGAGGCGGATAAGATCAAGAAAGATATCAATAGGTATAGGGAGATGAAGAAACCCTTCATTGGCCTTCTCTCTAAGAAAATCAAGGACATCATCAAGAGGGACATCGGTGAAAAGGGACTCAACGTCCAGACTAAGCATCTTACAGGTCGGGAGAGAGGGCGAACCCGTTCAGTGAAGTCTTGAGAGTGACGGAGGTGGGCAGGAGAAAAAGTACCAAGAAAGGGAGTGAGGGTTTTGGCCAGCCAAGAAGCAAGAGAATAAGAAACAGAACCTCTAGAGGATATGATAGGACGAAAAGGAATATCAGGTTTATGAGTTTTGGGAAGGCCATAGAAATAGGGAAGAGAGGGACAGATGACATGAAAATGTTGAACAAGGTCAAAGTCAGGACAGAGGTCGGAGAGAGTCCTTAATTTCTTGTTGAAAGTTCTCTTGATGCGATCAAGAGGGTTGGAAACGAGAGGAGTGTAGGTGCTTGAGTCAGAAAGTAAGCTTTACGGAGGTAATCCTCGCGATCAAGGATAACTACCGAATTACCTTTGTCAGAAGATAGTATGACAATGTTAGTGTTAGATTTAAGAGAAGAAAGTTGGTAACGGCGCGGAAGGTGGTGATTCTTAGAAAACAGACTTAACAAGAGCAGGAAGGAGAGCGCCACGAAAAGTGGACAAGTCAGGAAGATTACGAGAGCGAGATTGACGAAAAGAATCAAAAGAGGTAATCAGGGTAATACCAGCGCGAGGAGTAGGCGAAGTGGCAAAGGAAAGACCAAAACCAAGAAGTTCAAGCTCATACTGAGAGAGTGAGACAGAAGACAGGTTAGTGAGGGAGAATTTAGACCAAGGTCTAGCTGAGATGAGACGTTGAAGTTTATTCTGTAGTTTAGAAGAATGAATTTGTGAGTTCAGGCGATCAGTGTCAAAAGCATTGGTAGAGAGAAGGTTACAGAGATCTTGTGGAAGAGAAGCAGAGAGAGCACGTTGACGCTGACGGAGAGTAAAGAAGGCATCTTCAACCTGAGACTTTGTAAAAAGAATGAGCTGTTGAAGTAGGAGACGGGCATGATCAGGAAAGGGAGTGTCCAGTGGGTTGGTTTTCAGAAAATGGGAGAGGGAAGGTGGCAGAACATGTTCAGCAAGAGAGTCACGCAGAAAGTGAAGCTGATTCTCACGACCCCGGGTAGCAATAAGAGCAGCCTCATAAGAACGGAAAACGGGTGCGGGTTATTTGTGTATTGTTCCAGTCACGGTATTGTATCTTTTTTGTTATTTGCTATAACAAGCAGATCTATAGCAGACTTGTGCTTGATGGTGACTCATGGTGCCTGACACAGGTATGTCCTTGGGAAGTGGTGGGGCCGGTGACCCTACAAATGAGAAGCAACTTATACTGGGTTTAGCAGGATGAAGGTGTTTAGTCCTTGATCACGAATCATCACCTTGACAAGAATCTGTCGATCAAGGCTCAGGCACAGACTTCTTACTGATAATCACTTGTTTACAGGTATAACCCCCCCCCCCCACACACAGCCCTCCTGTGTACCTTCTGGTGTCCAACCCACCGTGTAAGACTTTTTTTTTTACCGCAACATTTTTGTCGAGGGTATTTTGAGATTAAAAATATAGTGAATATTTTAACTAGTGCTTGTTATTTTAACTTGGTTAGATAATATTTTTGTCTTACGTATTGTATACTTGCTAGTTTTTGTTTGTTAATTTTACCTTTGTTGTTCCTAAGTGTGTTGTTTATATTCTTTATTGGCAGGAGCAGTGAGTGAACTACGCTATCAAAGTTTACTGCATATTTCATAACTACCCACCCACCCTGGTGTGTGTGTGTGTGTGTGTGTGTGTGTGTGTGTGTGTGTGTGTGTGTGTGTGTGTGTGTGTGTGTGTGTGTGTGTGTGTGATAGCCTGACCTCAGGCTGACCTGCCAGGGAGGAAGACCTCTCCAAACTGATCGTAGGTATAATGCGAGGGAGTGTTGTGTGTGTCACCTAGGTGTGATTCTGTATGATATTGTATGTTAAGTGTGTAACCTGTAGTGATGGGTCACCCTGGAGTGTGTAACGTGGTGGTGTATGTGTCACTCAGGAGTGTGGTAGTGATGGTGTGGGAGGTAGTGGTGGTGCGTCACCCACTACCATCACTACCACACTCTTGGGTGATAACCACCACCACAGACCATCACTACCACACTCCTTGGTGACACACCACCACCACACACACACACACACACACACACACACACACACACACACACACACACACACACCATCACTACCACACTCTTGGGTGATCACCACCACCACAGACCATCACTACCACACTCCTTGGTGACACACCACCACCACACACACACACACACACACACACACACACACACACACACACACACACACACACACACCATCACTACCACACTCCTGGGTGACCATCACCACCTCCACACACACCATCACTACCACACTCCTGGGTGACTACCACCACCACCACACACACCATCACTACCACACTCCTGGGTGACTACCACCACCTCCACACACACCATCACTACCACACTCCTGGGTGACCATCACCACCTCCACACACACCATCACTACCACACTCCTGGGTGACTACCACCACCACCACACACACCATCACTACCACACTCCTGGGTGACTACCACCACCTCCACACACACCATCACTACCACACTCCTGGGTGACCATCACCACCTCCACACACACCATCACTACCACACTCCTGGGTGACTACCACCACCACCACACACACCATCACTACCACACTCCTGGGTGACTACCACCACCTCCACACACACCATCACTACCACACTCCTGGGTGACCATCACCACCTCCACACACACCATCACTACCACACTCCTGGGTGACATACCACCACCACCACCTCCACACACACCATCACTACCACACTCCTGGGTGAGTGGTGGTACCCACCGAGTTGTATGAGCGGAAGTCGAGACTTAGCTCCAGGACCCTCTTACTAGACTACTTTGATGGTTATCACTGAGTTTTGGACTGTTGTGCCTTAGCAGTGTATTGGGTTGATGCGCGCGCGCCTCTGTGTATGGAGGGTTGCGTGCCTGCCCGTTGAGGTAGCGCGTAGGTGTTTAACAAGGTGTTTCCTGTACACAGGCAGGATGACCCCTGCTACCTGCAGAAATGCGATGCTCTTGTTTCTTGTTCATTAAAAGTTAACACGTTAACTTGCGTCAGCCTTACTGTGGATAACATGTGTTGTGTGCCTCAGGACCTCGCAAGATACACTTGTGCAAGACTGTTCCAGGATCTCTCAAGACACAGTTTTGCAAGACTTCAACACAGGCCTCAAGTCAAATATCTAGCTTTAAAAAAGCCTGTGCTGTGGGCTTAAGTCTTGGAAAGCAAGAGTTCAGGCTGTTACAGGCTGTCAAGCATGAAGGGTCTTGTCAATAATAAAAGTTTCGTAAGGTGCACTTAACTGTCTTTTTTAACAACAACAACTGTGTGGTTATTGCTTTACCATTGTCCTGTCCAGTGTGTCTTTGTGGCTGCTGCTCTTATGTTTACACTTTACACTATATAACTGTGATGTGGGAGGGCATTGTTGATTGTAGCGTACGTTACTGTTGCTCGGGGGGGGGGGGTAATTGTGGCGTAGGTTACTGGTGCTCGGGGGGGGTAATTGTGGCGTAGGTTACTGGTGCTCGGGGGGGGTAATTGTAGCGTAGGTTACTGTTGCTCGGGGGAGTGTAATTGTGGCGTAGGTTACTGGTGCTGGAGGGGTAATTGTAGCGTAGGTTACTGGTGCTGGAGGGGTAATTGTAGCGTAGGTTACTGGTGCTCGGGGGGGGTAATTGTGGCGTAGGTTACTGGTGCTGGGGGGTAATTGTGGCGTAGGTTACTGGTGCTGGAGGGGTAATTGTAGCGTAGGTTACTGGTGCTGGAGGGGTAATTGTAGCGTAGGTTACTGGTGCTCGGGGGGGGTAATTGTGGCGTAGGTTACTGGTGCTCGGGGGGGGTAATTGTGGCGTAGATTACTGGTGCTCGGGGGGTAATTGTGGCGTAGGTAACTGGTGCTGGAGGGGTAATTGTGGCGTAGGTTACTGGTGCTCGGGGGGGGTAATTGTGGCGTAGGTTACTGGTGCTCGGGGGGGGGTAATTGTGGCGTAGGTTACTGGTGCTCGGGGGGGGGGTAATTGTGGCGTAGGTTACTGGTGCTCGGGGGGGGTAATTGTGGCGTAGGTTACTGGTGCTGGAGGGGTAATTGTGGCGTAGGTTACTGGTGCTCGGGGGGGGGGTAATTGTGGCGTAGGTTACTGGTGCTCGGGGGGGTAATTGTGGCGTAGGTAACTGGTGCTGGAGGGGTAATTGTAGCGTAGGTTACTGTTGCTCGGGGGGGGGGTAATTGTGGCGTAGGTTACTGGTGCTCGGGGGGGGTAATTGTGGCGTAGGTTACTGGTGCTCGGGGGGGGTAATTGTGGCGTAGGTTACTGGTGCTCGGGGGGGGGTAATTGTGGCGTAGGTTACTGGTGCTCGGGGGGGGTAATTGTGGCGTAGGTTACTGGTGCTCGGGGGGGGTAATTGTGGCGTAGGTTACTGGTGCTCGGGGGGGGTAATTGTGGCGTAGGTTACTGGTGCTCGGGGGGGGGTAATTGTGGCGTAGGTTACTGGTGCTCGGGGGGGTAATTGTGGCGTAGGTAACTGGTGCTGGAGGGGTAATTGTAGCGTAGGTTACTGGTGCTGGGGGGTAATCGTAGCGTAGGTTACTGATGCTGGAGGGGTAATTGTAGCGTAGGTTACTGGTGCTCGGGGGGGGGTAATTGTGGCGTAGGTTACTGGTGCTGGAGGGGTAATTGTAGCGTAGGTTACTGGTGCTGGGGGGTAATTGTGGCGTAGGTTACTGGTGCTGGAGGGGTAATTGTAGCGTAGGTTACTGGTGCTGGGGGGTAATTGTGGCGTAGGTTACTGGTGCTGGAGGGGTAATTGTAGCGTAGGTTACTGGTGCTCGAGGGGGGGGGGTAATTGTGGCGTAGGTTACTGGTGCTGGAGGGGTAATTGTAGCGTAGGTTACTGGTGCTGGGAGGTAATTGTGGCGTAGGTTACTGGTGCTGGAGGGGTAATTGTAGCGTAGGTTACTGGTGCTCGGGGGGGGGGTAATTGTGGCGTAGGTTACTGGTGCTGGAGGGGTAATTGTAGCGTAGGTTACTGGTGTTGGGGGTAATTGTGGCGTAGGTTACTGGTGCTGGAGGGGTAATTGTAGCGTAGGTTACTGGTGCTGGAGGGGTAATTGTGGCGTAGGTTACTGGTGCTCGGGGGGGTAATTGTGGCGTAGGTTACTGGTGCTGGAGGGGTAATTGTGGCGTAGGTTACTGGTGCTGGGGGGTAATTGTGGCGTAGGTTACTGGTGCTCGGGGGGATAATTGTGGCGTAGGTTACTGGTGCTGGAGGGGTAATTGTGGCGTAGGTTACTGGTGCTGGAGGGGTAATTGTAGTGTAGGTTACTGGTGCTGGGGGGTAATTGTGGCATAGGTTACTGGTGCTCGGGGGGGTAATTGTGGCGTAGGTTACTGGTGCTGGAGGGTTAATTGTAGCGTAGGTTACTGGTGCTCGGGGGGGGGGTTAATTGTGGCGTAGGTTACTTTTGCTGTGGGGGTAATTGTGTTGGTTACTGGTGCTGGAGGGGTAATTGTGGCGTAGGTTACGGGTGCTGTGGGGGGTAATTGTGGCGTAGGTTACTGGTGCTCAGAGGGGGTAATTGTGGCGTAGGTTAGTGGTGCTCGGGGGTAATTGTGGCGTAGGTTACTGGTGCTCGCGGGGGAGGTAATTGTGGCGTAGATTACTGGTGCTGTGGGGGTAATTGTGGCGTAGGTTAGTGGTGCTCGGGGGGTAATTGTGGCGTAGGTTACTGGTGCTCGGGGGGTAATTGTGGTGTAGGTTACTGGTGCTGGAGGGATAATTGTGGCGTAGGTTACTCGTGCTCAGAGGGGGGGGTAATTGTGGCGTAGGTTAGTGGTGCTCTGGTGGGTAATTGTGGCGTAGGTTACTGGTGCTCGGGGGGGTAACTGTGGCGTAGGTTACTGGTGCTGGGGGTAATTGTGGCGTAGGTTACTGGTGCTGGGGGGTTAATTTTGGCGTTGGTTACTTTTGCTGTGGGGGTAATTGTGGCGTAGGTTACTGGTGCTGTGGGGGATAATTGTGGCGTTGGTTACTGGTGCTCGGGGGGGGGTAATTGTGGCGTAGGTTACTGGTGCTCGGGGGGGGGGGTAATTGTGGCGTAGGTTACTGGTGCTGGAGGGATAATTGTGGCGTAGGTTACTCGTGCTCAGAGGGGGGTAATTGTGGCGTAGTTTAGTGGTGCTCGGGTGGGTAATTGTGGCGTAGGTTACTGGTGCTCGGGGGTAATTGTGGCGTAGGTTACTGGTGCTGGGGGTAATTGTGGCGTAGGTTACTGGTGCTGGGGGGGTTAATTGTGGCGTAGGTTACTGGTACTGTGGGGGTAATTGTGGCGTAGGTTACTGGTGCTGTGGGGGTAATTGTGGCGTAGGTTACTGGTGCTGTGGGGGGTAATTGTGGCGTAGGTTACTGGTGCTCTGGGGTGGTAATTGTGGCGTAGGTTACTGGTGCTCGGGGGTGGTAATTGTGGCGTAGGTTACTGGTGCTCTGGGGTGGTAATTGTGGCGTAGGTTACTGGTGCTCGGGGGGGAAATTGTGGCGTAGGTTGCTGGTGCTGGGGGTAATTGTGGCATAGGTTACTGGTGCTGTGGGGGCAATTGTGGCGTAGGTTACTTGTGCTCTGGGGTGGTAATTGTGGCGTAGGTTACTGGTGCTCGGGGGGAAATTGTGGCGTAGGTTACTGGCGCTGGGGGTAATTATGGCGTAGGTTACTGGTGCTGGGGGGTTGTGGCGTAGGTTACTGGTGCTGGAGGGTAATTGTGGCGTAGGTTACTGGTGCTGGGGGGTAATTGTTCTTAGGTTCTTATGACATTCCTCAGGTCACGTGCGTCACATCTCACTCTCCGCCTATATATATAATGTCTTTCTACCTCTGTATGTTAGAAGTGATCAAGGTCCCATGACCGAAACGTTTTCTAATAAATATGTCATAGTGTTTGCTTACGTGTCTTTCTAAACCAACTTGTCGGTATTTATTACCAAGGTTTATACCAGATTATTATATATATCTCCTGCGTTCCAACGAGCACAAGTCAAGTGCTTCCAAGCGTTCCCAGTAGTTAAGGTGCTGGACAGAACTTATACGTGCAGTAAAGGATCTCTGTACACTCTCTAGATCTCCAATTTCACCTGCTTTGAACGGGGGTATTGATTAATGTACAGCAGTATTGTGGCTTAAGTTAATTGTGCTGAGGGGTTAATTGTGGCGTAGGTTACTAGTGCTGGGGGGGTAATTGTGGCGTAGATTACTTATGCTCGGGGGGGTAATTGTGGCGTAGGTTACTGGTGCTCGGGGGGGATAATTGTGGCGTAGATTACTGGTGCTCGGCGGGTAATTGTGGCGTAGATTACTGGTGCTCGGGGGGGTAATTGTGGCGTAGGTTACTGGTGCTCGGGGGGGATAATTATGGCGTAGATTACCTTTGCTCAGGGGGGTAATTGTGGCGTAGGTTACTGGTGCTCGGGGGGATAATTGTGGCGTAAGTTAGTGGTTGTGGGGGGTAATTGTGGCTTAAATGACTGGTGCTCGGGGAGGGGGATTGTGGCGTAGGTTACTGGTGTTCACGGGGAGTAATTGTGGATTGGGGTCCTGGTGCTTAGTGGAGCGGGTGTTAATTGTGGCATGTTTTTTTTTTTTGGGGGGGGGGTGTTCGAGAGGGGTTAATTGTGGGTTAGTGGGGGGGTTGGGAAGTTTTTGTGACATAGGGTAGTGGTGGAGGGGGTTGTTGATTGTAACCAAGTGTTGTAGTGGTGGTGTAGGGAGTTGATTGTAGCCAAGTGTTGTAGTGGTGGTGTAGGAGGTTGATTGTAGCCAAGTGCTGTAGTGGTGGAGGGAGTTGTTGATTGTAGCCAAGTGTTGTAGTGGTGGTGTAGGAGGTTGATTGTAGCCAAGTGTTGTAGTGGTGGAGGGAGTTGTTGATTGTAGCCAAGTGTTGTAGTGGTGGTGTAGGAGGTTGATTGTAGCCAAGTGCTGTAGTGGTGGAGGGAGTTGTTGATTGTAGCCAAGTGTTGTAGTGGTGGTGTAGGAGGTTGATTGTAGCCAAGTGCTGTAGTGGTGGAGGGAGTTGTTGATTGTAGCCAAGTGTTGTAGTGGTGGAGGGAGTTGTTGATTGTAGCCAAGTGTTGTAGTGGTGGTGGAGGAGGTTGATTGTAGCCAAGTGCTGTAGTGGTGGAGGGAGTTGTTGATTGTAGTGGTGGTGGAGGAGGTTGATTGTAGCCAAGTGCTGTAGTGGTGGAGGGAGTTGTTGATTGTAGCCAAGTGTTGTAGTGGTGGTGGAGGGGTAGATTGTAACCAAGTGCTGTAGTGGTGTAGGGGATTGATTTTAGCCAAGTGTTGTAGTGGTGGTGTAGGAGGTTGATTGTAGCCAAGTGCTGTAGTGTAGGGGATTGATTGTAGCCAAGTGTTGTAGTGGTGGTGGAGGGGGTTGATTGTAGCCAAGTGCTGTAGTGGTGGAGGGAGTTGTTGATTGTAGCCAAGTGTTGTAGTGGTGGTGGAGGGGTAGATTGTAACCAAGTGCTGTAGTGGTGTAGGGGATTGATTTTAGCCAAGTGTTGTAGTGGTGGTGTAGGAGGTTGATTGTAGCCAAGTGCTGTAGTGTAGGGGATTGATTGTAGCCAAGTGTTGTAGTGGTGGTGGAGGGGGTTGATTGTAGCCAAGTGCTGTAGTGGTGAAGGGAGTTGTTGATTGTAACCAAGTGTTGTGGTGTAGGGGGTTGATTGTAGCCAAGTGTTGTAGTGGTGGTGGAGGGGGTTGATTGTAGCCAAGTGTTGTGGTGGTGGAGGGGGTTGATTGTAGCCAAGTGTTGTAGTGGTGGTGTAGGGGGTTGATTGTAACCAAGTGTTGTAGTGGTGGTGTAGGGGGTTGATTGTAGCCAAGTGGTGGAGGGGGTTGTTGATTGTATCATCCTTTGCGGATGATACTAGGATCTGCATGAGGCTGTCATCTGCTGAGGACGCGGTTAACCTCCAAGAAGATATAAACAAAGTTTTCCAGTGGGCAACGGTAAACAATATGATGTTCAATGAGGACAAATTCCAACTACTCTGTTATGGAAAACTGGAGGAGATAATAACTAGAACAGAGTATACTACAGACTCTGGCCATACAATAGAGCGGAAAAATAATGTAAGGGACCTGGGAATAGTAATGTCTGAGGATCTCACTTTCAAGGATCACAACAGTGCCACGATCGCACGTGCAAAGAAAATGATAGGATGGATAATGAGAACGTTCAAAACGAGAGATGCCAAGCCAATGATGATCCTTTTCAAATCACTTGTTCTCTCTAGGCTGGAATACTGCAGTACATTAACATCTCCATTCAAAGCAGGTGAAATCGCAGATCTAGAGAGTGTACAGAGATCCTTTACTGCACGTATAAGTTCTGTCAAGCACCTTAACTACTGGGAACGCTTGGAAGCACTTGACTTGTACTCGTTGGAACGCAGGAGGGAGAGATGTGTCATAATCTACACTTGGAAAATCTTGGAAGGAATGGTCCCAAATCTGCACACAGAAATCACTCCCTACGAAAGTAAAAGACTGGGCAGGCGATGCAAAATGCCCCCAATTAAAAGTAGGGGAGCCATTGGTACACTAAGGGAAAACACCATAAGTGTCCGGGGCCCAAGACTGTTCAACAGCATCCCATCAAGCATTAGGGGAATTACCAATAAACCCCTGGCTGCCTTCAAGAGAGAGCTGGACAGATACTTAGTGCCGGATCAGCCGGGCTGTGGCTCGTACGTTGGACTGCGTGCGGCCAGCAGTAACAGCCTAGTTGATCAGGCCCTGATCCATCGGGAGGCCTGGCCATGGACCGGGCCGCGGGGGCGTTGATCCCCGGAATAACCTCCAGGTTGTGGTGGAGGGGGTTGTTGGTTGTAGCGAAGTGCTGTAGTGGTGGTTTAGGGGATTAATTGTAGCCAAGTGTTGTAGTGGTGTAGGGGGTTGATTGTAGCCAAGTGTGGTAGTGGTGGTGTAGGGGGTTGATTGTAGCCAAGTGTGGTAGTGGTGGTGTAGGGGATTAATTGTAGCCAACTGTTGTAGTGTTGGAGGGGATTGATTATAGCCAAGTATTGTAGTGGTGGAGAGGGTTGTTGATTGTAGGCAAGTGTTGTAGTTGTAGTGCGTATTGTGAGGTAAAGGACACAGGTACAATTAATGTCACATTTTGTGGCAGTGTTTCACTCTTCAGAAGCTTTGTGGTGTCGACACAATACAGTAACACACAGGTTATGTATAGGCACCACCTGAGGTAAACAAACACAAACAAACAATACAGTAACAGGTTATGTATAGGCACCACCTGAGGTAAACAAACACAAACAAACAATACAGTAACAGGTTATGTATTGGCACCACCTGAGGTAAACAAACACAAACAAACAATACAGTAACAGGTTATGTATAGGCACCACCTGAGGTAAACAAACACAAACAAACAATACAGTAACAGGTTATGTATAGGTACCACCTGAGGTAAACAAACACAAACAAACAATACAGTAACAGGTTATGTATAGGTACCACCTGAGGTAAACAAACAATACAGTAACAGGTTATGTACAGGTACCACCTGAGGTAAACAAACACAAACAATACAGTAACAGGTTATACATAGGTACCACCTGAGGTAAACAAACACAAACAAACAATACAGTAACAGGTTATGTATAGGTACCACCTGAGGTAAACAAACAAACAATACAGTAACAGGTTATGTATAGGTACCACCTGAGGTAAACAATACAGTAACAGGTTATACATAGGTACCACCTGAGGTAAACAAACACAAACAAACAATACAGTAACAGGTTATACATAGGTACCACCTGAGGTAAACAAACACAAACAAACAATACAGTAACAGGTTATACATAGGTACCACCTGAGGTAAACGAACACAACTGAAGTAGCACTACTGACCCATGTTGTAGGTGGTGGTGGTGGTATTATAAGTGGAGGTAGATAATTTACACTCGTGTATAACACTTGGGTGTCTTTAATGAAGAAACGTTTCGCCACACAGTGGCTTCATCAGTCCTATACAGAGCATGGTAAAGACCAGAAGGCTGAGCAACTGATTATCTCAAACTGGTGAGCTTCACCGTTCTTTTTGTATTGGAGTGGAGCCGCCGCTGCGTGGAGAAACCTTCCCACAACAAAGGTAACCCAAGTGTTGCACAGGCATCAATCAGCCTTCTCTATCCAGTCTCCAATACAGATATTTGTCTAACCTGTTTTTGTGTTACCCAAATATAATAGCTTTTATATCCTTTTACTCATGTGCGAGTTAATTGTTCTACCATCCCTACTACTACCACTAGTATTGCACCTCGCTCTGAACCTATTTATACCCTCTGTGTCCATGTACTGTTTGTAACGGCTTGACAAAGCTCCTGGAGAGCGAAACGTTGCCACAATAAAATGTCACATTAGTTGCACTTGTGTCCTTTTACTTTATATACGATCAAGTTGTCGGTTCTCTGAACCATTTATCTACATAAGTGAAGGTAACTCTTGGTGCTGTGTCATGGCCAAGTTAATTGTTTTGAAGAAGTGACGAAGCTGCCTTTAGTTTGTTTAATGGTGTCTGAAATAACGATGTTATATTTATTTACGTCTGTGGAAATTTTCTTTGATCACTATAGGCAGGCATCAATGAATCTCATTGAAAGGTTGAAGTAGTTCCTGTGTTATACACGTGTGTTGTTCATGTTGCTGTTTGTCCCTGCACTGATCGTGTTGACTGAGACTGTGTTGTGTTTCACCGACGTATACCTTATGACAGCTTCCTCGGGAGATTGTGTAAACGTTTACGTTGACTGCTGTGTTGGTTGTAGTTTCTGGTGGTCGTGTGGGTTTTGTGGTGTAGACTGTGGTGGAGGTATTTATCGTAATGATGGACATTAGTTGTGGTGCTAGTGGGGGTTATTGATTGTGACATAGGGATGTGATGGCGTATCTTGTGGTGGAGGTATTGATTGTGGTATACTTGTTGTGGTATTGATGGTGCATCTGCTGTGGTGTGGGGTATTTATTGTAGCGTAAGTTGTTGTAGGAATATTGATTGTCATGATAGTGAAGGTGATGATTGTAGTGGTGAGGGTATTGATTGTGGTGGTGTTGGTTTTGGCAAAAGCTGTGATAGTGGTATTGTGAGGGTGAGTGTATTTTGATGCATCTAGGGAATAGTTATCCACTGCTTATTATTACAACCCAGGAGTCCCAAAGGCCTGTTATCCTGGGTGTAAAGGAAGGAAAATAGACGCAGAAAAACTTTTGACTTGTATTATCCTTCAGTTTAGAACAGAAGTATGTACACTATATACACTATGTACAACAATAGGTATTAGTGCACTCCACGGTAAGCAAGGCAGGATAGAAGCCACTAGAGAGCAGACAGTGCTTCAACCAGCTCTAGAATGAGAATGACAAGGGCAGACAGGGGAGTGGTACCCACATCACCTCTGCGATTGCCAAAACCATCTTCTCATTGGCTGGAACCTGGGTACTAATTGAACGACGGGGCCCCATCATCAACACTTACTACCTGGTTCGCTGGTTGGGGAGATAGCCTTTCAATGAGGGTGTGTACATGCGCCGAATGAAGGTTACGTACTCTATGCATGCCACACTTATATACAGTAAGGCAGCAGCAGCAGCAAACTGCTCATGAATCACCCTGTCGGAAGCTGGTGCTGGTGATAGGGTAGGTGAGGTAGGGTGGTGTGGGTAGATGGGTAGGGGAGGTGGAGTAGGGTGGTGTGGGTAGATGGGTAGGGGAGGTGGAGTAGGGTGGTGTGGGTAGATGGGTGGGGGCAGTGTGTGACCTTGTGTAGGTGGTGTGTGGTACATGAGGTGACGATACCACCATAACATTCTTAACACACTCACCAACACCATCAATCACATTCACCCAAACATTTTCTCCTCAGTCTCTTCCTTTATATAGTTCATCCCTTACTCCATTTCTCACTTTATTTTGTTTCCCATCTTCCCTTTTTTTACGACCATTTTTTTCCTCTATCTTCACCTCTTTTTCCTTTGTATATCTTGTATGGTGGGAGTTAACACCCTTACCCCACACCTGCTTCCTCTCCCTCCCTTACCCCACACCTGCCTCCTCTCCCTCCCTTACCCCACACCTGCCTCCTCTCCCTCCCTTACCCCACACCTGCCTCCTCTCCCTCCCTTACCCCACACCTGCCTCCTCTCCCTCCCTTACCCCACACCTGCCTCCTCTCCCTCCCTTACCCCTCACCTGCCTCCTCTCCCTCCCTTACCCCACACCTGCCTCCTCTCCCTCCCTTACCCCACACCTGCCTCCTCTCCCTCCCTTACCCCACACCTGCCTCCTCTCCCTCCCTTACCCCACACCTGCCTCCTCTCCCTCCCTTACCCCTCACCTGCCTCCTCTCCCTCCCTTACCCCACACCTGCCTCCTCTCCCTCCCTTACCCCACACCTGCCTCCTCTCCCTCCCTTACCCCACACCTGCCTCCTCTCCCTCCCTTACCCCACACCTGCCTCCTCTCCCTCCCTTACCCCTCACCTGCCTCCTCTCCCTCCCTTACCCCACACCTGCTTCCTCTCCCTCCCTTACCCCACACCTGCCTCCTCTCCCTCCCTTACCCCACACCTGCCTCCTCTCCCTCCCTTACCCCACACCTGCCTCCTCTCCCTCCCTTACCCCTCACCTGCCTCCTCTCCCTCCCTTACCCCACACCTGCCTCCTCTCCCTCCCTTACCCCACACCTGCTCTCAGTAGTAGTAACCAGTTACCAGTCTCAGTAGTAGTAACCAGTTACCAGTACCGTCTGACTCAACGATCAACCGTCTCTTGAGTCACGGTCTTTCATATTGTGCTGACCTCAGCAGTATTCAAAGACCTACTGGGTACTGGGCAGCCGGCGAGCCAGTGTTACGAGTGGAAGCAAGGAGGCAAGGTAGCGGCTGCGGGCACTCTCCACATAACAGTAATTATACGTATAACAGCCTACGTGAGTATTTCTACCCTAATCCACGCATCGAACTCCCACATGATACTGCCTCCTCTCCCGTCCTTACCCCACACCTGCTTCCTCTCCCTCCCTTACCCCACACCTGCCTCCTCTCCCTCCCTTACCCCCACACCTGCCTCCTCTCCCTCCCTTACCCCACACCTGCCTCCTCTCCCTCCCTTACCCCACACCTGCCTCCTCTCCCTCCCTTACCCCTCACCTGCCTCCTCTCCCTCCCTTACCCCACACCTGCTTCCTCTCCCTCCCTTACCCCACACCTGCGTCCTCTCCCTCCCTTACCCCACACCTGCCTCCTCTCCCTCCCTTACCCCACACCTGCCTCCTCTCCCTCCCTTACCCCTCACCTGCCTCCTCTCCCTCCCTTACCCCACACCTGCCTCCTCTCCCTCCCTTACCCCACACCTGCTCTCAGTAGTAGTAACCAGTTACCAGTCTCAGTAGTAGTAACCAGTTACCAGTACCGTCTGACTCAACGATCAACCGTCTCTTGAGTCACGGTCTTTCATATTGTGCTGACCTCAGCAGTATTCAAAGACCTACTGGGTACTGGGCAGCCGGCGAGCCAGTGTTACGAGTGGAAGCAAGGAGGCAAGGTAGCGGCTGCGGGCACTCTCCACATAACAGTAATTATACGTATAACAGCCTACGTGAGTATTTCTACCCTAATCCACGCATCGAACTCCCACATGATAAATGGTGTGCAGCGGTGTGGAGCGTGGATTTACGTTTTTAAGGGTAATTCAAGGCGTTTGAAGGCTGTTTGTGTGAGTAGCGCCAGGGTCAAAGGTGAGTCTCCAGCCACCAGACTACCCTCACACACCACCCCGAGCCAGCCAAGCTGACTCCCCTCACAGCTTTCATCCTGCAAGCCTGTTGCAGCCGTTTCAAGCTTCCTGGCTTAGTTCGTGTGCTAATTGCTTCAATCTCCGAGGGGTTGACCCGGATTTTGCAATTAAGCCAGTCAGTAAGCCAGACTGTGGAAGTGAACGCCAGTCAGCCTATCCAGCCTGTCTCCTGTCATCCAACTGCTCCTCCGTGCTTTGTGCATCGTTACACGTCTTCCAGTCATCCATTCTCGTGGGGTAAGCCAGTCAGCCAACCCAGCTTCTAACCCAGCTGAGAGGGAGAAGTAAGCCACGCAGTAAGAAGTAAGCCAGATTCCTCTGAGGTATTGTTTATATCGCTTTGTGCTTCCTGTTGGATGCTAAGAGTGGTTTTCACCATTCCTGTGGCATAGAGTGGGTTAAACCATCTGTGGGTGAGTGGGGCGCGCGGCAGCCTCACCGTCCCCCCCCTTACCACTATCTCCCACCACCCGGGGTGCGCGGCAGAAGCAACCACCCCACCAGCCATCCACTCATCTACCTGTGGTTGTTTGCACCCTTGTACCGGGTCCTAGTACTGTTTTGGCTCACATAATTGGTCAAGAGATTGTAGCTGGTGCCAACGAGATAAAGCCAGTTATGTGAGTTCGTCTAGAACGCACATTTCTTCACGACAACAGTGTGTGGGTGTAGGAGGAAACACCGCCCGCCCACAGGACAATATCTTCACCTCGTCACCCCATCACCGCCCGTCTACTACTCTCCACTTCAGTGATAATTTTTTTGAGACATTTTCTTGCATTTAAAGACATTTGCGTGTGTGAGACATTTATAGTAAAATTCTTGTGTACTCTAAACCTTGTGTTTTCAGTGTAAACGCAGTATTTTTGACTCATTATTTTTTAGAATAATTTTTCAGTGTTTTCACTTATATTATTCTGCTGTGTTTTTCTTATGCTACTCGTCTGTAGTAAGTATTATTGTGTAGTGTACCAGTCAGTCACTCTGTGTGAAGTGATTCAATTTTTTTTTTATTGTATTCTTTCAGCGTTGTATTCTGCAGTGATATTTACCCCAGTATACCAAATTTTCCATTTATTTCTATATGTGTCATTTTTTTTCGTATGCCAACAGTGTCTCATTTCTCTAATTTTTTCGCAGACTGTGTACCATTATTTTTGCCAGCAAAATTTTTGTCGTATCAGTCACAGCAAGATTTTTGTTGTATCAGTCACAGCAGGATTTTGTTGTAAGAATATTAATTTAAGAAGTGTGCTCCGTCATTGTAAGTGTTATATTCCCTGTTTTGTACCTGTGTTTTAATTTTTTTTATATTTTTATATTCTTGAACAAATTCACTCTTGATGTAATTTCAATTACTTTTAACGTAAAGTGTTTTTCTTACTCTGTTTGAGTAAATTGTTTTGTCTAATTTACAATTAAGAGTTAAAGTGTTCAATCAGTTTATTTTTTTGACCTTCATAATTTTAATTCATTATTTTACCTGAGTTTTCCCAGTGACACTGTATTACTGCAGTGATTATTTCTATACTTTATTTGTTGCACTTGTTCTGAAGTGAATTATTTTGTTGAACTGTTCTGCAGTGAATTCTTTTCTTTTATTGATATTTTTATAACTTAATTTTTTTTAATTTTGTCTATGCATTCTTAGAAAATACTTAAATTTCCCAGTTAACAATTTAATAATTTTATTTTCTACTTTCACATTGATTTAAAAATTTTAATTAATTAATTTCTTTATTAGCAAGAGTAAAGACAGCTCATTTTGCATTTAATTCAGTCTCCAGTAATATTTTTACTTGTATATTTCAATGTAAATTTTTTTTTTGCCAATAGTCCTTTAAATTGACTTGTCCTTTCTCTTGCAGTTAGACATTATTCTGCAGAATTAGTTGTATATCTTTTCATTTCAATTCTAGAATTTTATATCATTTTTATTGTTCATTATTTTTGCCTTATTTGTTCTCGTGCTACTTTGCCATTATGTCTCACATACCGTCAAGTGATACTTTAGTGAATGTCGACACTCAGACCTCTCAGGCTACTGCTGGTCCTGTCATTAGTCCTCACAGTTCCTTACCGACTGACAGACCGACTCAGACACCGAGATATTATAGTTATACTCGTGATTCCCTTGATGCGTTACCTTTATTCAATGGCCATGTACATAGTCTTGAAGCATGGTTTGCAGCCATTCGTTCTCGTGCTAGTGCTCTAGCTGAAGGTCCTCCTTCAGAGGAAAGCCTTATCAGAATTGCTAAAGAAGCTCTTTATCGATCTCCTGCTGCTGTTCACGTTGTTGATCTCCTTGATATGCGAGACTTCAGGAATCTTACTAGGTGGTCACAATATGAGGACCTGATTCGTTCTTTCCTTGTCCCAGTAAAAACAGCTGATCCATATGTCGTTCTTAGAGAACTAGTGAATGCTACACCCATGAGTACTGAATCGTTGAGTGCATTTGCTGTTAGATTAGATAAACTTTTATCATCATTTATCAATGCTGTCCAATCATCATCTTTTCTCTCTGAAGAGGCTAAACCATTTACAGAATCAATTGCTAAGATAGCAGCTTTTGGAGCAATTAAAGAACTAATGCCGCCTGCTTCTGTGTGTGCTTATGAGGCTGATCCTCCAACTGTAACGATGGAACCACTTACAGCCTTAAATCATGTACGTTCCTTGTGCCCCCAGGGTACTTTCCCTTGTATTAAAAGTAATGTCACACATATGCCTCAGTCTGCACCACCTCTTGTTTGCGCCACAGAGACAAATCGTAGTCGTCAACCATCTCAGAGATCATCAAGAACCAGTGTACAGAGTCGTTATACACCTCGTAGTATTCATAGTACATTCAGTAACCATAGTCGGCGGAATTGTTACAACTGTGGTTTCCGTGGCCATATTGCAATTAATTGTCCTGATAGTTACCCTAAGAGACGTCGTACTGATGATGAGTACTCAGATCTTCCCTACTGTAATTATCATAGAATACATGGACATGACACATCTGAGTGTAATGCTCTCTATAACCTCCAGTACTCTAGATCTTTCCGTGGTCGTTCCAACCGCAGAACCCGTCGAGGTAACAGATCTCGTGGTTTTCAAAATAACCAGAACCAGGCTCATTCATTCAATTCTCAAACTCACCAGAACCAGGCTCGTTCTTCCCAGTCGGGGGAATTCGAGCGCCCCAGTCAAACCGCCCCATGGTGACAGTAGGTGATAATGAGTACACCATCCCCGTTCACAACTCCTTTGAAGCCTTAAGCAGTCTCGAGAATGACAACCCTGCCGAGGTTGTTGCTTCACATGTCTCTGACACAGATGATTTTGGGGATGGAGTAGAACAAGTCTTTTCTGATGACAATCCACCTTTTTGTTTGCACATAACTTCCAATGCAACCATAGGCCCTATAGTGCAAGCATCTGTTTATAATGCGCCCGTTCAATTGTTCATGGACTCTGGTGCGCAAATCAATATTATTAGGTCTAGTTTGTTTAAGGATAAGAAGTTACGACATGTCCTTCTTGTAGAACCGACTCCTGTGTCCTCCCTTAGTGGAGTATCTGGTTCTCACCTGCGTGTCCGAGGTACGACTGCCCTAACCTTTTCTATCCAAGGTAGAGACTTCACTGTTTCCTTCCTTGTTGTCGACCAGATTACTTTCCCTGGTGACCTCCTACTGGGATTTGCTTCCATGCGAGACTTACGCATTGTGCTCGACCCTTATCGATGGCATGCACAAATTGACGACTTGATCGTTCCATTCTGGGGTTACCAGCTTGGATCCGAAATCTGTTATACTGCTGCAGAGTATGATGTACGGATCAAGTCCTTACAAGCTAATGCATTCTCCAGTAGCGTACCCAAGCGGTCAGGCACTGGTAATTCTGTCACTCCCATCAGTGTTCCACCTATACCTTCAGAATTGCTGGATAGTCCGATGCCTCAAGTGTCCGAGGACGCTCAGATTGCCTTGAGTGCTCAACCTATCCCTGCAATGCCTGCTAGTTCGAGTAGTAGTTTCTCCACAGGGGACGCCTTGTCGGAAAACAATTACTTGCAACTAGTAATGCCATCTCTTGTTGATGTCACATGCCGTCTGCAGAAAGACGTTTCTGTTGCGGCTAGTGCTCTCACTAGAGTGTCTGTAGTTGTTCCTAGTGTTCCAGATGGAGATAACGTCCTAGTTGACAGTGATTCCTGCAAAGTAAAAGGTCTATTTGTTGAACCATCCTTACATGTTGTAAGAGATAGTAAGATCCATTTCTACCTGGCCAACACTTCTGGTCACAGTGTTCGCCTTAGAGCAAATACCAATCTTGTTGACCTTGTTCACTATCCTTACCCTGTTCAGGTAGAGGATGAGTTGTCACCTGACCAGTGGGTCGGTGCTATTTCTGCCGGGGAGACCACATCCACTGCACTAGATCAATCTGTTCCACCAGTTGAGGAGAAAGACTTAGCTCCCACTGACTTCCCAGATGAAGTCAAGCGTTTGTTGACTCTGTTGAACAAACGTCGTAAAGCCATTGCTTTACCAGGTGAGAAGATGGGTATAACGAACTTATTGTCCCATCGTATTCCACTTGAACCTGGTACTAGACCTATCTACATACCTGCGTACAGAATGCCTCATTCACAAGTTGCTGTCGCAGAAGAATTGATCAATCAAATGCTTGATGATGGAGTTATTGCACCTAGCAATTCACCTTGGAATGCACCCTTGATACTAGTACCTAAGAAGGATGGTACTTGGCGTCCAGTAATTGACTTTAGGAAGTTAAACGCAAAAACCATTCCAGATCGCTTTCCACTCCCTGTACTGGGTGATCTTTTACGTAATATTGGAGATAATAAAGTCTTTTCAACCCTAGATTTGTTACAAGGGTTTTGGCAAGTCCCTCTTCACGAGGACAGCCAAGAGCTAACCGCATTCTCCACTCCTACAGGTCATTATCACTACCTCCGAATGGCATTTGGATTACGATCTTCCCCTATCACGTTCTCAAGGCTCATGACTAATATCTTTAGAGGTCTCATAGGTAATGCACTTATGGTGTACTTAGATGACGTAATCGTCATGTCTAAAGACGTGGATACACACTTGAAAAGACTTGATGTAGTACTTGGTAAGCTTGAAGAAGCCAATTTAAAGATCAAACTGTCAAAATGTCAATTTTTCAGATCAGAAATTAAGTTTCTTGGTCACGTAGTCACTCCTAGAGGGGTTACGACTGACCAAAGTAAAGTAACTGCAGTCCTAAATTTTCCGACTCCCAAAACTGCTGATGCCGTAAGATCCTTTGTGGGCTTAGCAGGTTTTTATAGATCTTTCATTGCCAATTTTTCTTCCATAGCTGCTCCTCTAACTGAGTTGCTTAAGAAAGATGCTCCTTTTGTTTGGACCTTCCGTCAAGAAAGAGCATTCCAAACTCTAAAAGAAAAGCTAACTTCTGCTCCAATTTTGAAATTTCCAGATTTTTCTAAGCCTTTCTATCTGACAACTGATGCTAGTTCAATTGGCATAGGTGCCGTACTAGCTCAGAAGACCGATGGCAAGTACAACGCAGTTGCATTTGCTAGCCGAGTCCTTACAAAGGCTGAACGTAATTATACAGTAACTGAGCAAGAAGCTTTAGCAATAGTATGGTCTTTAAAGCACTTCCGAGACATTATTTATCAGTATTCTGTTCATGTCTTGACAGACCATGCTCCACTGATACCCTTATTCCAGAACAAACAACCTACTGGAAGGTTAGCTAGATGGACCTTGACTATTCAAGAGTTCAATCCCACCTTTGAGCATTTACCTGGCAAGTCAAATGTAGTCGCAGATGCCTTATCGCGACATGTTAGTATAGTAACTGCAGACCCTCCATTTAGTGCTGAAGATGTAAAGAACGCTCAACGAACAGATCCCATGTGGTCTGGTGTGATTCGATTCCTGCTCCAGGAAGATCTTATTCTGACTGTGAAGCCACCAGCACCCATCAGTGACTTTCTCATGAACCAAGAATTACTGTATCGAACAGCCGAGTTGGGTACTCCTAGCAGAAGAGTATACCAGTTAGTAATTCCACAGTCACTAGTGAATGTAGCCTTACAGCTAGTTCACGATGTACCAGGTGTTGCACACCCTGGTATGGATCGTTCAGTAAAACAAGCCAGATTGAAATACTTTTGGCCTCGTATGGCAACTGATATTTCTGAGTATGTTAGGAAATGTAGTGTCTGCATGCAACATAAAGGCAATGCTAATGGTCCTAATCCAATCCAAGTGTATCCAACTACTAGCGAACCTTGGGAAAGAGTTGCGCTAGATTTGTTAACTAATTTCCAATGTTCCCTCCAAGGTAACAAACATCTGTGTGTTATGGTAGACCATTTCACCAGATATTGCGAGTTAGTTCCTATTGCAGATAAGACTGCCGAGACAGTAGCTAAAGCGTTTAAAGAACGCATTATCTGCAGGCATACCACCCCTAAGTCCCTAGTAACAGATAATGGAGGTGAATTCTGTAATGAAATTCTTGAAAATTTGTGTACCTTGTACAAGATCACTAAATCCACCATTGTTCCTCATCATCCTGCCAGCAATGGGTTAGCGGAAAGAACCAATAAGAAAGTACTTGATGTTTTGAGAGCCACTATCAATCCCAACAGTGAAACTTGGGATGAAGTTATACCTGATGTGCAGTGTGCTATAAATTCTGCTTACAATGTTTCTATAGGTGACACTCCACATTATGCATTGTATGGTGTAGATAAACGTTTGCCTTATGAGTTGTTGTATTCTAATCCGAAACCAAATTACAACCCTGATGATTTCGTAGCAACTCGTACCAGCTTAGCTCAAAGTGTTTTTAGAAGAATCCGTGAAACACTTCATAAATCAACAGCTGAATTTACAAGAGTCGCAAATACTCGAGTAAAGCCATCAAAAATCAAAGTAGGTTCGAGAGTTATGCTGACTAACTTTAACAAATCGTCTGCAATGCCAAAGCTTGATCAAAAGTTTGTTGGTCCTTATCGCGTAGTTGAACATATCACTGGTAATAAGTATAAGGTTAGAGAGATTAGTACTGGTCAGTATAAAGAATCGCATTTGGATCATATGAAGTTAGTATGTGATGATAATGACGTTCCAACCCAGACTAATGTGACAGACTCTGACAATCCTCCTGATCCTGTACTCTCTTCCTCTGATACTCAGTCAGATGATCAACCTGAATGTCGTTATTCCCTACGTACACGACAGGTATTGAGAAATCCTCAAGTATCATTTGTAACGCCTACTTCAGATTTGCCTCAAATACAGCATGAGTTAGCCTATGCTACAGAGTTTGATCCTCCCAGAGATGACACCCATTCTGCATATGCCAATCTTACCCTAGCAGAGTTGGGGTTAAATGTAAATAACCTGTATAGATGAATAATTACAGTATCAACTTATCAGTATTCAAGAATTTTTTTTTTGTGTTCATGTTCTCTCCGCATTCTGAGAGTTAACAGTCTAGATTTGCGTGCACCGAATCTGCCTTTCTGTTAAACACTCTTTCTTTGTATATATTCCTTCCTCAGAATCCGTAGATCACACGAATACAGATCGATCGATCAAAATTTTTTTTTATCACTTGTATTCTCAACGTAGAGTTCGTTGTTCAATTGTTGAGTTTTAAGTTGTGCTATCGTATACCTTGTATTGCATTACAGTTTCAGTTACGTAAGCTTTCATTCCATTGTTCTACTTATGTATTTTTAATGTTTAATGTTGTGTACTTTGACATTGTATAGAATCAGCCCAAGCCGTATACCTACCATCTCTAGTTTGTATTAGTTGTATGTCGGGACGACATACGTTAGCGTCGCCGAGCTCTCAGTAGTAGTAACCAGTTACCAGTCTCAGTAGTAGTAACCAGTTACCAGTACCGTCTGACTCAACGATCAACCGTCTCTTGAGTCACGGTCTTTCATATTGTGCTGACCTCAGCAGTATTCAAAGACCTACTGGGTACTGGGCAGCCGGCGAGCCAGTGTTACGAGTGGAAGCAAGGAGGCAAGGTAGCGGCTGCGGGCACTCTCCACATAACAGTAATTATACGTATAACAGCCTACGTGAGTATTTCTACCCTAATCCACGCATCGAACTCCCACATGATACTGCCTCCTCTCCCGTCCTTACCCCACACCTGCTTCCTCTCCCTCCCTTACCCCACACCTGCCTCCTCTCCCTCCCTTACCCCCACACCTGCCTCCTCTCCCTCCCTTACCCCACACCTGCCTCCTCTTCCTCCATTACCCCACACCTGCCTCCTCTTCCTCCATTACCCCACACCTGCCTCTCCCTCCCTTACCCTACACCTGCCTCCTCTCCCTCCCTTACCCTACACCTGCCTCCTCTCCCTCCATTATCCCACATCTGCCTCCTCTCCCTCCCTTACCCCACACCTGCCTCCTCTCCCTCCCTTACCCCATACCTGCCTCCTCTCCCTCCCTTACCCCACACCTGCCTCCTCTCCCTCCCTTACCCCACACCAGCCTCCACTCCCTCCCTTACCCCCACACCTGCCTCCTCTCCCTCCCTTACCCCCACACCTGCCTCCTCTCCCTCCCCTACCCCCACCCCTGCCTCCTCTCCCTCCCTTACCCCACACCTGCCTCCTCTCCCTCCCTTACCCCACACCTGCCTCCTCTCCATCCCTTACCCCACACCTGCCTCCTCTCCCTCCCTTACCCCACACCTGCCTCCTCTCCCTCCCTTACCCCACACCTGCCTCCTCTCCCTCCCTTACCCCACACCTGCCTCCTCTCACTCCCTTACCCCACACCTGCCTCCTCTCCCTCCCTTACCCCACACCTGCCTCCTCTCCCGTCCTTACCCCACACCTGCCTCCTCTCCCTCCCTTACCCCACACCTGCCTCCTCTCCCTCCCTTACCCCCACACCTGCCTCCTCTCCCTCCCTTACCCCACACCTGCCTCCTCTTCCTCCATTACCCCACACCTGCCTTTCCCTCCCTTACCCTACACCTGCCTCCTCTCCCTCCCTTACCCTACACCTGCCTCCTCTCCCTCCATTATCCCACATCTGCCTCCTCTCCCTCCCTTACCCCACACCTGCCTCCTCTCCCTCCCTTATCCCACACCTGCCTCCTCTCCCTCCCTTACCCCATACCTGCCTCCTCTCCCTCCCTTACCCCACACCTGCCTCCTCTCCCTCCCTTACCCCCACACCTGCCTCCTCTCCCTCCCTTACCCCCACACCTGCCTCCTCTCCCTTACCCCCACACCTGCCTCCTCTCCCTCCCTTACCCCCACACCTGCCTCCTCTCCCTCCCTTACCCCACACCTGCCTCCTCTCCCTCCCTTACCCCACACCTGCCTCCTCTCCCTCCCTTACCCCCACACCTGCCTCCTCTCCCTCCCTTACCCCCACACCTGCCTCCTCTCCCTCCCTTACCCCACACCTGCCTCCTCTCCCTTACCCTACACCTGCCTCCTCTCCCTCCCTTACCCCACACCTGCCTCCTCTCTTTCCTCTCAAACTAGCAAGTCTTGTGACAACAGTTACATAGTAACACTGACAGGTCTTGTGACAACAGTTACATAGTAACACAGATCTTGTGTCAACAGTTACATAGTAACACTGACAGGTCTTGTGACAACAGTTACATAGTAACACTGACAGATCTTGTGACAACAGTTACATAGTAACACTGACAGCTGTGTCAACAGTTACATAGTAACACTGACAGGTCTTGTGACAACAGTTACATAGTAACACTGACAGCTGTGTCAACAGTTACATAGTAACACTGACACCTGTGTCAACAGTTACATAGTAACACTGACAGCTGTGTCAGTTACATAGTAACACTGACAGCTGTGTCAGTTACATAGTAACACTGACAGCTGTGTCAACAGTTACATAGTAACACTGACAGCTGTGTCAACAGTTACATAGTAACACTGACAGCTGTGTCAACAGTTACATAGTAACACTGACAGCTGTGTCGACAGTTACATAGTAACACTGACAGCTGTGTCAACAGTTACATAGTAACACTGACAGCTGTGTCAACAGTTACATAGTAACACTGACAGCTGTGTCAACAGTTACATAGTAACACTGACAGCTGTGTCAACAGTTAAATAGTAACACTGACAGCTGTGTCAACAGTTACATAGTAACACTGACAGGTCTTGTGACAACAGTTACATAGTAACACTGACAGATCTTGTGTCAACAGTTACATAGTAACACTGACAGGTCTTGTGACAACAGTTACATAGTAACACTGACAGATCTTGTGACAACAGTTACATAGTAACACTGACAGCTGTGTCAACAGTTACATAGTAACACTGACAGGTCTTGTGACAACAGTTACATAGTAACACTGACAGCTGTGTCAACAGTTACATAGTAACACTGACACCTGTGTCAACAGTTACATAGTAACACTGACAGCTGTGTCAGTTACATAGTAACACTGACAGCTGTGTCAGTTACATAGTAACACTGACAGCTGTGTCAACAGTTACATAGTAACACTGACAGCTGTGTCAACAGTTACATAGTAACACTGACAGCTGTGTCAACAGTTACATAGTAACACTGACAGCTGTGTCGACAGTTACATAGTAACACTGACAGCTGTGTCAACAGTTACATAGTAACACTGACAGCTGTGTCAACAGTTACATAGTAACACTGACAGCTGTGTCATCAGTTACATAGTAACACTGACAGCTGTGTCATCAGTTACATAGTAACACTGACAGCTGTGTCAACAGTTACATAGTAACACTGACAGCTGTGTCAACAGTTACATAGTAACACTGACAGCTGTGTCAACAGTTACATAGTAACACTGACAGCTGTGTCAACAGTTACATAGTAACACTGACAGCTGTGTCAACAGTTACATAGTAACACTGACAGCTGTGTCAACAGTTACATAGTAACACTGACAGCTGTCAACAGTTACATAGTAACACTGACAGCTGTGTCAACAGTTACATAGTAACACTGACAGCTGTGTCAACAGTTACATAGTAACACTGACAGCTGTGTCAACAGTTACGTAGTAACACTGACAGCTGTGTCAACAGTTACATAGTAACACTGACAGCTGTGTCAACAGTTACGTAGTAACACTGACAGCTGTGTCAACAGTTACATAGTAACACTGACAGCTGTGTCAACAGTTACATAGTAACACTGACAGCTGTGTCAACAGTTACGTAGTAACACTGACAGCTGTGTCAACAGTTACATAGTAACACTGACAGCTGTGTCAACAGTTACGTAGTAACACTGACAGCTGTGTCAACAGTTACATAGTAACACTGACAGCTGTGTCAACAGTTACATAGTAACACTGACAGCTGTGTCAACAGTTACGTAGTAACACTGACAGCTGTGTCAACAGTTACATAGTAACACTAACAAGTGTTGTGTCAGTGGCTGCACAGTAGCACAGTTTTCTTTGTCCTGTGTAACACTCACATTCTGCATTGTATTTATACCCATTACTTGGGAAAGTTATCCTCAGTTCCACTTTTGCCTCCGACGGCTGCCCGTGTCCCCTCGCTGCTTCAAGCTTCCTCCTGAAAATATCAAGTAATAGCTCCAGCTGAGGTTAAACCTAACTTTTAAAGATCCCTTAGCTTATGAAATGCTTGACGTTATTCCCATCGTCTTACTGAACTGCATTCATCCTGTACAGTGCAATGTAACACACACACACACACACACACACACACACACACACACACACACACACACACATATATATATAAAGAAAACACTGCAACTAGCCGAGCCGAGGATTCGAACCCAATTCGTTGGCCCACCTCACTTTTGAGTGAAAATCAGAGATGTCGCTGTAACCCCCTGGACCAAGCAATCCTACAAAAATCAAGCGTCCAGCAAAACTAGGTGTTTTATCTTAATCCGAGGAGATCCAGTGGTATGGGTTCCTCTCAGCTAATTTCATTTTAATCCCCATTTGGTGTACTAGCCTCCACGAGCAGTATTTAATATTATTGTAACCACGAACGAGTGGTATTGAATCAATAACACTGCATATATATATATATATATATATATATATATATATATATATATATATATATATATATATATATATATATATATATATATATAATGTCGTGCCGAATATATTAAACTTGCGATCTTGCCTTAAATAGCAACGTTCATCTTGCCATATAGGACAAGTGAAAATTTGTGTATGCAATAATTTCGCAAAAATTATTCTGAACCTAACGAAAAAATATATATTTCACTGTGTTTAGTATTAAATTATTGTAAACAAATCTAAAATATATTTAGTTGGGTTAGGCTAAAATAAATGGCTCTTGTTATAATAAGGTTAGGTAAGTTTTCTAAGATTCTTTTGGTGCAAAATTAAAATATTTTACATTAACATTAATGAAAAATATATATCTTTAAACGTATTAAAGACAGTTTTTGAAAGGACTTAATTTTAAATGAGTTCTTGCTAATTGTCCAGTTTTACCTATAAGGTACGATATATATATATATATATATATATATATATATATATATATATATATATATATATATATATATATATATATATGTATATATATATATATTAATTTTAAACCCAACTTATACTTGCAAAATAGATGCCTGACAGTACTGTCTACAACTTCTCTCCAGTGGCATTGTCCACAATGTCTCAAAAATATGTAAAATGCTTGTGTATGAGGCTGTGTTAATGGAACCAGAACATGTATTTCTGGTCGTCGTCAGTCAGCAGCAAAACTGACATTGCTGTGTGAACAAGTGTGGCGTAAGTCTACACCTGACAGTTGTCCATATCATAGTTCTTCCTTCCACTCTTTCTGCTGACACTATAAAGCTGCGCCTACCATTTCCACTCAGATATACCTGTGATGAGTTCCGAGAGTCTACTCTGGAGCCCGGCCATGGGCACTATGTCAGTGATAGGTACATCTTACACAATACAAACTCACAATACCCTAACTGGAATATAACACAAATAACCCGCACATAGCAGAAATAAACTTACCACAATGTTTCGGCCCAAGTCGGACCGAAACATCGTCATACGTTTCTTACTACATGTAGGTTACTTGTGTATATGTATCCTGTGTTATAATATCAGTCATAAGATGTATGTTACTTGTGTATATGTATCCTGTCTTATAATATCAGTCATAAGTTGTATGTTACTTGTGTACATGTATCCTGTGTTATATCAGTCATAAGATGTATGTTACTTGTGTACATGTATCCTGTGTTATAATATCAGTCGTAAGAGTAAACACTAGATGAACAAATAATATATAGATATACATTACTTAGTACAAATAATGTACATAGTACAAATGGCCAAGGACAGGTAATGTGGGGGAAAGCTGTTGACTACAGTTTTTAAACTGAAACTGGTCGAGACATGTCCCACACACATACTGGAAAGTGTACGAAGGGGCCAACATTCCTCGTCTATAATTAACACCGGTGGTGTCATCTACACCTCTCATCCTGTTGGGTTGAAAATTGTGTAAAATACCGACAAGTTGATGATTAGGACACATGTACAACAGTTGGATATCTTTATTGTTGAAGCCTACACAGTAGGCTTCTTCAGTCAAATACAGAGGCAGCAGATGTAGTACTGAAAGAAGGTGCCATCAGTCCTGGAGAAATATTTTGCCCACACAGTGGTCTTTATGAAGTCACCAACAGATGTACTGGGCAAAGAGTACATGGGTATTTATAGGGTGGAGAGTCCTTGCGTTACGTTGAAGAAAAGAAAGCTTATTAAGCAAGAAGTTCAGCTTGACCTGAGGTTTGCTCACTGCTTAAATTGACCGTGATGGTGCTGACGCAAAGCTTTCTTCATAGTTTGACCTTCATTAACAGGTGAGAATTATACCCACATGTTATACACATCCTGGCTGACTTATCAACATACACCCACATGTTATACACATCCTGGCTGACTTATCAACATACACCCACATGTTATACACATCCTGGCTGACTTATCAACATACACTTGATGTTAATTAATCTTTGTGCTTGACGTCACTGGATGATACCGTTGTAGCAGCGACAAGAAAATAACTTTAGCCTCTAATATGCTAGACCGTATAAGGCGAAAGTTGTGTGTTATCTAGGCTGCGTCTACTGCAGATGAATGTCAAGGTTAGTGATGTAAGGTGAAGTGTGTGTCGCACTGTGTGTCACACTGTGTGTCACACTGTGTCTGTCACACTGTGTGTCTCACAGTGTGTCTGTGTCACAGTGTGTGTCTGTCACACTGTGTGTCTGTCACAATGAGTCAGTGTCAGTGTATCACACTGTGTCAGTGTATCACACTGTGTCAGTGTGTCACACTGTGTCAGTGTATCACACTGTGTCAGTGTGTCACACTGTGTCAGTGTGTCACACTGTGTCAGTGTGTGTCACACTGTGTCTCACACTGTGTCTGTCACAGTGTGTCTGTGTCACAGTGTGTGTCACACTGTGTGTCTGTGTCACAATGTGTCAGTGTCAGTGTGTCACACTGTCAGTATGTGTCACACTGTGTGTCTGTGTCACATTGTGTGTCTGTCACACTGTGTCTGTCACGAGTTTTGATGGGTACGTACAGTGTAGTGTTACAGTGCTTTGTTGGGAAGGTACAGTGTAGTGTTACAGTGCTTTGTTGGGAAGGTACAGTGTAGTGTTACAGTGCTTTGTTGGGAAGGTACAGTGTAGTGTTACAGTGCTTTGTTGGGAAGGTACAGTGTAGTGTTACAGTGCTTTGTTGGGAAGGTACAGTGTAGTGTTACAGTGCTTTGTTGGGAGGTTAGTGTAGTGCTACAGTGGTTTTCAAGATTGATGGACTGCTTACATCTACTCAAAGCTGAAGGACTGATTACATCAAACTACTACTACTACTATTCACATTCTCCTTTGTATGGACTGATGAAGCCACTGTGTGGTGAAACGTTTCCTCATTAAAGATACCTAAGTGTTGCACATGTGTCTAATTGATCACCTTGTCGGTTCTCTGTTCCATTTATCTACAACAGTTGTGTATATTTCGAAACGTTTCGCCTACTCAGTAGGCTTCTTCAGTCGAGTACAGAAAAGTTGGTAGAAGCAGAAGAGATGTGAAGACGATATAATCAGTCCATCATCCTTGAATACGTAGTTTTGAGGTGGTCAGTCCCTCAGCCTGGAGAACAGTATTTGTTCCATAGTCTGAAACAATGTGAAGTTGAAGTGACAGAATTATTGTGTTATTGGAATGGATTATGAAGTACCTGCCTAGTATGGGCCAACACACCTGCTGCAGTGCTCCTCATTTCTTATGTTCTTGTGTACATTTTTGGACTGAGCAGTTTCGTCTGCCTTAAGAGGTGTTAGTGTGCAACAATGGAAATATAAACACAAATGCAGTATAATGTGATCCTTTATTGACTACGTTTCGCCCACACAGTGGGCTTTTTCAAGTCACAAACAGTTCTGTTTGTGACTTGAAAAAGCCCACTGTGTGGGCGAAACGTAGTCAATAAAGGATCACATTATACTGCATTTGTGTTTATATTTCCATTGTGTCGGTATTTTATACCATTTATTTCCAGTGTGCAACAATGTTGCAGTGTGGATAAACAAGTGAGAAGCGCACGTCTAGTGCCATTGAGGTTATTCTTCAAGCACTGATTTAAGTCATGTTACTCACGCTGTCATCCCAGTATATTTCAATAAGGTTATGATTTATTCGATGCAGTTAGTTTTTATTGTTGAGGTTGAATGTGTTGAATACACCTTGACGAGTGTTGTTGCTTAGGACCAGTGTTAGTACACAGGTTGTGGTTTCAGTTTACACTCTCACACCGTTATGTTCTTTATCACATCCTTATTTACATATTTTGACAACTTTGATAACACCCTCACCTCAAGTCACTTCTTGATGAGCTGGGTTGTGGTGCCTATGTTGGACTGCCTGTTGCTAGCACCAACAACCTGACTTACCAGGTGGCCGGGTCTCGGACCAGGATGCGGCGCCAGTGGCCCCATGTACCAACAGAGAGATAACTCGTAGCCTTGTAAATATCACAGATTTACTGATTAATCTAGGCTGGAGAAACCCTTGGTATTACACTTGTATTCACTAGGTCTAACAAGCCTACGTAAAGGACAGAACCTGTGTAGTAACGATAAAACAATAATAATGATGTGATGCCAGGTGTGATGTGCTAGAGCAAGGCCAAACATCATGCCAGTATTAACATTACCAAAGCATCGTTAGTTAGGAGGAGCAGGAAACTGCTGACTACATTATCCAGCTATTTTACACCTCAGGGTCAAAATTGTGACCAAGTGTCTGTACTAAGGTGGTGAAACTTAATGTTAACTACAAGTATCAAACTCTTCTTACAGTTCTTGCGTTCACTCTGATTACTTCTTCATAACACCTGCCGCTTGAGTCCTACAGTACTACTACTACCGTTACTATCACTATTACTGCTAGTTACTGATATTCTTGCTACACCTTCTGCTGCTGTTACTACTACTATTAATGTTACTACTACCACTAAAGTCGCTACTACCACTAATGTTACTACTACCACTAATGTTACTACTACCACTAATGTTACTACTACCACTAATGTTACTACTACCACTAGTGTTACTAATACTAGTATGCCGCTGCCGCCGCCTACTACACTCCTATAGTGTTATATAACTATGCTACTGCTGTTATATTCCTAGACTACTATACAACTACTGCTGTTATATTCCTATACTACTGTACAACTACTGCTGTTATATTCCTAGACTACTGTACAACTACTGCTGTTATATTCCTAGACTACTGTACAACTACTGCTGTTATATTCCTAGACTACTGTACAACTACTGCTGTTATATTCCTAGACTACTGTACAACTACTGCTGTTATATTCCTAGACTACTGTACAACTACTGCTGTTATATTCCTAGACTACTGTACAACTACTGCTGTTATATTCCTAGACTACTGTACAACTACTGCTGTTATATTCCTAGACTACTGTACAACTACTGCTGTTATATTCCTAGACTACTGTACAACTACTGCTGTTATATTCCTAGACTACTGTACAACTACTGCTGTTATATTCCTAGACTACTGTACAACTACTACTATTACATTCCTAGACTACTGTACAACTACTGCTGTTATATTCCTAGACTACTGTACAACTACTGCTGTTATATTCCTAGACTACTGTACAACTACTGCTGTTATATTCCTAGACTACTGTACAACTACTGCTGTTATATTCCTAGACTACTGTACAACTACTGCTGTTATATTCCTAGACTACTGTACAACTACTGCTGTTATATTCCTAGACTACTGTACAACTACTACTATTACATTCCTAGACTACTGTACAACTACTACTATTAACAACCACTATAAACAACAACTACAAACAAGTACCACAATCTACCACTGTTGCAGGTCATCCTTCAGTTAAAATTATGCAGTATTGTTACATCAGTATTTCTTGGTAGTGTGTAGGATCCAGGAGGCTGTGGGAGTCAGCAGGCTGCTAACAGCAACAACCTGGTCAGGTAAGGGAGTTTAGGTAAATCCCTTTTGGGGTGAGCAGGGAAGCGGGGATAGGGCAAGAATATGTAGATTGGCGAGAGGTAGAGATAGTACCAGTGCTAGACGATAGTACCAGCACCAGTAGCTAGACGCACGTGGTGCTGGTGACTAGTGCGGCGAACAGGACTGACAAGACATACGGATTGGGTGAGCGCTGAAACACGCTCAAGTGATGTATAGGGATATGGGGTGGGGAGGGGTTAAAACAGTGCAGGTTTTAAGGATGACTCGACCTGGTTGAGCAACCAGTCCACCAGGTAATCCTGGCCGGGTTGCCAGGGATGAACAACCCTCCAAGGAGTGACCACACCTGTCTCACAGGTCATTGGTTCCATGACCGATCTTGCTGCTTCAGTGTTGTTCAGTATCTGAACGTAGTTGAAAGTTCAATTATATCTAAACGTTAATGAACGTTGTTTAATAATGGTTGGACGTTCATGAACATTATTTAGTGGCTTAACGTTGTTTAATGTCTCAACGTTGATAAACCTTGTTTAATAATGTCTAAACGTTAGTAAACGTGGTTTAATAATGTCTGATTGTTATTGAACTTATCTGAACGTTTATCAAACCACGTACATCAGCGTGGTTTAATAATATCAGGAGAGTTAAGTCATGTGTGTAGGTAATTAAGTAGATGATTGTAGTAACGTCATCTAGTAGAATAACGACAGGTAGATGTATAAGTTTGGTAGCAGGAGACAGTAAGAGAGGCTTGTTATGGTGACACATTAATGGTTGTTGTCAGTCACTGCTGGGGGTAACACCTGCTGCCTTCAATATCTATGGTATATAAAAACCTTACCACGGGTGGGGCTTAAACCCGCGGTCAGAGACTCTCAAAACTCCAGACCGTCGCGTTAGCCACAAGATGAGCAGTTAGACACATGTGCAACATCTGGATATCTTTATTTGTAGATGTTTCGCCATCCAGTGGCTTTATCAATACAAATTCCAGGACATAATAGGAAGAACGTAGATATATAGGAAAGCAAATGACTCGGCAGACGATGCAACATAAGAACATAAGAATGTAGGAACACTGCAGAAGGCCTACTGGCCCATACGAGGCAGGTCCTTATCAAAACGACATCTACCTAAAGCTACTCAAGAAACAACTCCCGCACCCCCCAACACCAATCAAACCCAGCCCCTCCCACTCATATATTTGTCCAGTCTCTTCTTAAAGCTACCCAAGGTCCTAGCCTCTATCACCCCACTGGGAAGACTGTTCCACGCATCTACAACTCTGTTAGAAAACCAGTACTTACCTATGTCCTTTCTAAATCTAAATTTATCCAACTTAAATCCATTATTCCTGGTTCTTACCTGGTTCGACACCCTCAGTACTTTATTAATGTCTCCCTTATTTATGCCCGTCATCCACTTATACACTTCAATGATATCTCCCCTCATTCTACGCCTCTCGAGAGAGTGGAGATTTAAGCAGGGGCGTCACTAGCACGTTAAGAGACAACACAGTAAGTGTCCTGGGCCCAAGACCGTTCAACTGCCTCCCAGCATACATAAGGGGGATTACCAATAGACTCCTGCCTGTCTTCAAGCAGGCACCTGAAGTCGGTACCTGACCAACCGGGCTGTGGTTTATACGTTGGATTGCGTGCGGCCAGCAGTAACAGCCTGGTTGATCAGGCCTTGATCCACCATGAGGCCTGGTCACAGACCGGACCACGGGGGCGTTGACCCCCGAAACTCGGTCTCCAGGTAATATATACAAAAGATGAGGTAATCTGTCCCTCATCATGTGGTGTCTAATTGTTCATTCTGCTGCTCCATACAGTGTGCCGCCTCATGACTCTGTGTAGTTGATAGTTGAATCATGTAAGTGTGTAAATACGTAGCTTCCTGCCGGAAAACATTGATGCATTCAAGGCTCCTATGTGAAGGATACCAGTCAGAATTGTGGCAGTTGAACCAGTCAGAATTGTCGGTAAAGTATGTGTGAGAGAGAGGGAGGGGGAAAGCAGGGGGTGGACAATATGTGAGGGAGGGGGAGAGGAGGGGGTGGACAATGTGAGGGAGGGGGAGAGGAGGGGTGGACAATGTGAGGGAGGGGGAGAGGAGGGGTGGACAATGTGAGGGAGGGGGAGAGGAGGGGTGGACAATGTGAGGGAGGGGGAGAGGAGGGGTGGACAATGTGAGGGAGGGGGACAGGAGGGGTGGACAATATGTGAGGGAGGGGGAGAGGAGGGGTGGACAATGTGAGGGAGGGGGAGAGGAGGGGGTGGACAATATGTGAGGGAGGGGGTGGACAATATGTGAGGAAGGGGGAGAGGAGGGGGTGGACAATGTGAGGCAGGGGGAGAGGAGGGGGTGGACAATGTGAGGCAGGGGGAGAGGAGGGGGTGGACAATGTGAGGGAGGGGGAGAGGAGGGGTGGACAATGTGAGGGAGGGGGAGAGGAGGGGGTGGACAATATATGAGTAATATTAAGGTGGACATGATGGTCGACAACCACTTTTCATGATTGAAGTTGTCACCGGTAAGCAAGGTGACACTACCATTAACACTTTCATATTGGTGCTTTTATCTCTCTCGCTCGCTCGCTCTTTCTCACCGAGTGCTTCCTGGAAGCCTCATAAAATCTCCTCTAAGTTTTTGCGTTCATCAATGGTGCATCCTTTTGTGTGTGTGTGTGTGTGTGTGTGTGTGTGTGTGTGTGTGTGTGTGTGTGTGTGTGTGTGTGTGTGTGTGTGTGTGTGTGTGTGTGTGTGTGTGTGTGATCATTCATTATGTGATTTATTGTGGCAAGGTTTTGGTCTCCAGGAACTTGATCCAGCTGTTACAAACAACGCAGTGGATGTACAGACTACAGTAAAATGTTACATTAGTGGCACTTGTCTGCTTTTACTTGTAGCTTAACTTAAGGTAGTGGTAGTGTACTTTTACACTATATACAACACATTCTCCAACCACCAGTGTTGCAGGAGAACATCAACCACCAGTGTTGCAGGAGAACATCAACCACCAGTGTTGCAGGAGAACATCAACCACCAGTGTTGCAGAACACCAACCATCAGTGTTGCAGGAGAACATCAACCACCAGTGTTGCAGGAGAACATCAACCACCAGTGTTGCAGGAGAACATTAACCACCAGTGTTGCAGGAGAACATTAACCACCAGTGTTGCAGGAGAACATTAACCACCAGTGTTGCAGGAGAACATTAACCAGTGTTGCAGGAGAACAACCACCAGTGTTGCAGGAGAACATCAACCACCAGTGTTGCAGGAGAACATCAACCACCAGTGTTGCAGGAGAACATCAACCACCAGTGTTGCAGGAGAACAACCACCAGTGTTGCAGGAGAACATCAACCACCAGTGTTGCAGGAGAACATTAACCACCAGTGTTGCAGGAGAACATTAACCACCAGTGTTGCAGGAGAACATCAACCACCAGTGTTGCAGGAGAACATCAACCATCAGTGTTGCAGGAGAACACCAACCACCAGTGTTGCAGGAGAACACCAACCACCAGTGTTGCAGGAGAACACCAACCACCAGTGTTGCAGGAGAACACCAACCACCAGTGTTGCAGGAGAACATCAACCACCAGTGTTGCAGAACACCAACCATCAGTGTTGCAGGAGAACATCAACCACCAGTGTTGCAGGAGAACATCAACCACCAGTGTTGCAGAACACCAACCACCAGTGTTGCAGGAGAACACCAACCACCAGTGTTGCAGGAGAACAACCACCAGTGTTGCAGGAGAACAACCACCAGTGTTGCAGGAGAACATCAACCACCAGTGTTGCAGGAGAACATCAACCACCAGTGTTGCAGGAGAACACCAACCATCAGTGTTGCAGGAGAACATCAACCACCAGTGTTGCAGGAGAACATCAACCACCAGTGTTGCAGGAGAACATCAACCACCAGTGTTGCAGGAGAACATCAACCACCAGTGTTGCAGGAGAACACCAACCACCAGTGTTGCATGAGAACAACCACCAGTGTTGCATGAGAACAACCACCAGTGTTGCATGAGAACAACCACCAGTGTTGCATGAGAACAACCACCAGTGTTGCAGGAGAACATCAACCACCAGTGTTGCAGGAGAACACCAACCACCAGTGTTGCAGGAGAACACCATCCACCAGTGTTGCAGGAGAACACCAACCACCAGTGTTGCAGGAGAACACCAACCACCAGTGTTGCAGGAGAACATCAACCACCAGTGTTGCAGGAGAACAACCACCAGTGTTGCAGGAGATCAACCACCAGTGTTGCAGGAGAACATCAACCACCAGTGTTGCAGGAGAACATCAACCACCAGTGTTGCAGGAGAACATCAACCACCAGTGTTGCAGATCAACCACCAGTGTTGCAGGAGAACAACCACCAGTGTTGCAGGAGATCAACCACCAGTGTTGCAGGAGAGCATCAACCATCAGTGTTGCAGGAGAACATCAACCACCAGTGTTGCAGAACAACCACCAGTGTTGCAGGAGAACATCAACCACCAGTGTTGCAGGAGATCAACCACCAGTGTTGCAGGAGAACAACCACCAGTGTTGCAGGAGAACATCAACCACCAGTGTTGCAGATCAACCACCAGTGTTGCAGATCAACCACCAGTGTTGCAGGAGAACATCAACCACCAGTGTTGCAGGAGAACATCAACCACCAGTGTTGCAGATCAACCACCAGTGTTGCAGATCAACCACCAGTGTTGCAGATCAACCACCAGTGTTGCAGGAGAACATCAACCACCAGTGTTGCAGGAGAACAACCACCAGTGTTGCAGGAGAACATCAGTACACATACTATGGTATAAATACCCACAAGTTGAAGATTAAGACACGTGTGCAACAATTGGGTATGCTTATTGATGGAACGTTTCGCCTACACAGTAGACTTCCTCAGTCAAATACAGAGGAACGACATGTCGTTCCAGACCATGGAGCTGAACTCTTCTCCAGGGTGAGGGACTGACCATCTCAGATGCTCTTCTCTCCAAGGTTGGACTGATTACATCATCATTATTGCATTACGACTGCCCCCCTTCCCTTTGTATTTGACTGAAGAAGCCTACAGTGTAGACAAAACGTTCCATCAATAAAGATACCCAACTGTTGCACACACGTCTTAATCTTCAGGGCAACAGTAGGACACAATATTCTGTCAAGTTCATCTTCGCTCCACCAGTAGGATGACAGAACACTCATGATTATTATTGACTTGATGCTTATTGTTGTGCTGTTATGTTGCCAAGACACAAACCAGCTGAAGCGTCTCTACCAAGAATTTTATGAGCTAATAAATTATTACTCGTTCCGGGAATTATCTCCGCCTCTGACCGCTCTCAGACCAGTCATCATTTTAAAGGGAACCTTGCAGTATTTAGAACTAATGATAAATAGAAAAGTATCTTAATATATCTGGAAAAAGTGAAATTGATAATATTTCTAAGCTTGTTAGATATACCTATAATCTGATATTATCATGAAAGAGAAAAGACCAGCAATTTTGCTAGTACAAAACTTTTAGCAAACTTGGCCTCTC